>NW_023596805.1:7335688-7430863 GCF_011947565.3 Pollicipes pollicipes | reverse complement strand
AATGTCGTTCTTTACGCACGAGCCTTGCAATCTCAATGCCGTCTTAGACAACTAGAGGTGTATTCTAAGGACATGCAATCATATTGGACATACAGCCATAGGACATACAATCAAGGTAGTGCTGCGGATTTGATCAATTCGATTCGATTGGTGCGTAGCTAACGATTTCATGAGACAACACCACACGAGCACCGCCATGCGGTCCACTGTAGTGACACCTTGTGACCCGTGGTGACCTCGTAACCGCAACCCGTCGTACGATGTCAGGTCGGATAGTCGCGGTAGCATCCCGTGAATCTGACACACGACAGCAACGCGAGCTGGCAACGTACATAATGTGCGGTGTGTAGAAATAAGCGTAAATATATCCAAACGTTGATAGCAATCTCAGCAGCGCATGTCCACCGATGCTGTCCATTGCCCTCAAGAGAGGGAATTGCTAATTGTTGAAAGAAAATTGAGAATCGTAGTTCGGCTGCAACAATAAAGAAATCGTGTTTCACATATGTGGGAAAAATCGGCCTTTTGTGTAGGTCAAAATCACACAATATTTCAAATATGAAACCCGCTGAGGGCAAATGCTGTGCCTGCTCCAATATCGGGCCGTGATTCTGTGCCAGGCTCGGAGCATCGCTCGAAAAACCAACCGATTTTTGTATCGTGCTGAATATTTTATACCGCGAAGAAACTTTGACAAATAGGGCGTGGCAGCATGCTGGGGAGGGAATCCGGCCTCAAATGAGCGGAAGCAGGGAACTTGCGGTCACCTCCCTCCATCCTTCCCCGTTGTCATTCCCGAGTCTCTTTCCCGATCTCGACACCCCCCCCCCCCCCCCTCATCTCATTGCATCAGTGGTCGGCCTTCCAAATCGGCGATCTCGTTTCTCCTTCCGAGCGCCAGTTTGCCCCCGGGGCATGGGCTGGTTCGCCATTGATTGAAACGGTGACGATGTCCTTGCTCACCAAAAATTGGTTTTTCAATTGGTCGCGATCAGTTTGATCGATGGTTGCGGCAAACTCCCCGTATTTTTCGTCAACATCATTTTCGTCACTAGTTTTTATCATTACGTTGGCGCCATTCTGTCAGGTGCTGCCATTAACGTGGACGATATGGGTGGCGAGTATGTTGTGATGTTTTCATTACTCAGTGTCTTAGCGTCCGGCGTAGAATGCGTAAAGGCCGAGTAATTAGCGTGCTGCACTCCCACGTGGGGCCCGGGTTCGAACCTCGACTGCACCATGACCTTTCTGCGTCTCTGTAGCCCATGCAACCGGTGGCGCTCCATGGACGGGTTGTGACGACGCGCGTTGCATTCCCGTTAAGAAAATATTGCACAGCATACAGTCGAACGACGCTCAACAGTAGGAAATAACTGTTGTTGCAGAGTTGTTGTGAGCAGGAGCGCAATACTGCTGTGGAAAGTGTGATTTCCTCCTGGTCATAGCAAAAAATGTAAGTTGAGCATGTATTTTTGAAGCGAGAATGCCTTCAAGGCCTCTTAAAGTGCAGAATCTACCGTTGGATGGTAACCCGACCAACTATACCAAGCGCAGCCTGACCCAATGCTGCCATGTGCCACAGGTTTCATGGGAGGCACCGATAGGTGTGGAACCATCAAGTCGCCCAACTACCCGGGTGACTACCCTAGTCACACATTCGTCCACTGGACCATTCTCACGGAGCCTGGTCAGACCATCACCCTGTACATCATCGACTTCGAACTGGAACACGGTGGCGCCCAGTGCACCTACGACTACGTGAGCATACGGTGAGGGCTTGGAATGAGCCTCCGTGTGCGTCTACATGAAGGAAATTCTACTAATCTGTCTTCCTTGTCACCCAAACTATGTCGCTTGGCGTTTGGATTTTTTTGTCATTGGGCACGAGATTTGAGGAAGTCAAAGCATGGCAAATATCAATGGGTTCGATCATATTAACTTCCGCTTAACGAACATTTTCTGTTTCTGGCTTTGAGCATTTCAGGTTGCAGCATTTTAAAACAAGATAGCACAATGTTTTGGGCTGGGATTTCCAAAAGCAGGCATCCCATCAAGACTGCACGAGCCTTTGATTACAAACGTTTGAGAAGGCCTGTAAACTGGATATCAGCTTCGATACATCTCATGGCCACCTCAACACACAAGTTAGGTTTTAACTTCAAAAGTTTGCAAACCGCAATGCGATTGCTTAGTACTTCATTGGGGGGGGGGGGGGATGGAAAGGTAGTTTTGAGGGATGTTACGCGGTGTCGTAAGCAGGAAGTTAATGTTAACGTCATCGCATTTGCCATCCAAGCTGCTCCAACTTCCGGAAATTCCTGAATCTCCCTCTCTCCTGCGCTCTCTCTATCTCTCTCACTCTCTCCCTCTCTCACTCCCTCCCTCCCTCCCTCCCTCCCTCCCTCTCCCTCTCCCTCCCTTTCTCTCTCTCTGTCTCTCTCTCCCTCTCTCTCTCTCTCTCTCTCTCTCTCTCTCTCTCTCTCTCTCTCTCTCTCTCTCTCTCTCTCTCTCTCTCTCTCTCTCTCTCTCTCTCTCTCTCTCTCTTTCTCTCTCTCTCACGTCCTAAGCAGGACATTTCGTCTGAAATACAGAAGCTCTAACCAGATCAGGAAAACCAAAAAACACTGGGTTTAGTCTTTCTGAAACGTGACAGTGACGATGTCTTCTCCGGCTTGCAATTGTAACCAATGCATGGCGCATCGACAGAGACGGCAACTCCACGGACTCTCCATCGTTGGGCTGGTTGTGCGGCTACGTCAGCCCTCAGACCGTTGGCCCCTCCACTGGCAGCGTGGTGACGGTCGTTCTGCTCACGGATATATCGGTAACCAGACGTGGGTTCCTCATCGAGTGGAGTACGTGCATCGCTGGTGAGTGACTTGGTATGTTGTTGGTGGTGGTTGCTGTTGGTTTGATTTCGTTGATTGGTAAATATGTCATTTTTGGTGTCATTTCGCGGGGACACGTCGAAACGTGCTGATGAAACTGATGCTTCACGATAACGGAAGCTTGCATTACTTTTCTGGGAAGGCTCCATATGCCTATGACCTCGCTCAAGTTAAAAAAAAAATATTTGCTTCATCTACATGACATGATGTTCAGCAGGGTTTCATAAAATACCAAGCGGAGATAATTTTCCTTCAGTTTGTTTTGTTTTCTTTTCTTTTTTCAGTTTTCTCTTTAAGTTTTTCTGTAAGTTTTCTCTTAAAGTTTTTTTTAAAAGTTTTCTCTTTAAATTTGTCTTAAGTTTTCTCTTTAAATTTGTCTTAAGTTTTCTCTTTAAGTTTTTTCTTTAAGTTTTCTTTAAGTTCTGCAATCTCGGTGTGTATAACATGATATCTTAATATGGGGGATCAACCTCAGGGACTTCACCCCAGCCTGACGCAAGCACCGCAGGTCACGTGGTGTGTCACTTTTGTAACGAATGTATAAACGTAATTGTCAAGCATATTTGCGCGGAACATTATGCGAGGAACATTTTGCAAGGAACGTCACGTGCACCCTAGCAAATTTACACAAAGAACCGTAAGGCAGGACGCCATGGCCTGTTTAACTCGCAACTGAGAGGTTTTGCTGATTTCATGCAGGCGGGTGATAGTCCATATATTTTTTAATGAAATGATGTTCCTCCAAACTGACATGTAACTGCTGACTTTTGATGGGTCTGGACAGTTATGGTGGTGGGGTCACCGTAGGGATTGTGTACATGGATGCACTGATAGCGTTATCTGAAAGGCTTTTGCCAATGACAGGTGTGTTCGTGGGCAGGGTGTTTCTTGTGGAATCTAGTTCAGCCTGTCGTATACTTTTTCCGCATTTTCGACTAAAAACTTGCCCAAAATTTGCACTGGTTTGGCGTCCACGTCACTGAATTGTTGCAAAAGTTATCACCATAAATGAACAAACATTATCATTAAATCGCTTTTGAATGATTGCTCATGTTGTTGACCTGTAAGGAGAATGTTCGAGATCTGAATATGTTGAAGCAATCATTAGATATGTTGCTATCATATGAGGCGTCTACGTTCCTGCAGCGTTGCAAAAGTTAATCCATAATGTGCAAGTATTGCCTCCAACTTATTTTTGAGTGACATCTCATGTTGCTGGCCTATAAGAGGAATGCTTCATGTTTGAAAATATCGAAACAGGCATCAGTTTTGATGAAATAAGGTCACTTGTAACTATTCGCATAGTTTTAAGTGGAAACACTGCTCTAGACAACACAATTTCTAAATTCATTAGATATGATAACAAATACGTTATTGCTTGATCTCGTCATCGTACCTTGCACAACATGGATGAGGAGCCAATTGACGGGTTTTTTATCCGGAAATCGTGCTCACGAACGCCAGATATGGACGACTCGACAATTACGTTTTTCTTAGACCTTATTGCCGCATGGCCAATGGAGTGGCAGCATTCGAATGACGTCCTCTTGGTGTCATGGATTCCTGGGTGACGTTGAAATAGCATCCCCGAAATCGTCTGCACATATTCGCGGAAGTGTAACACAGCAACTAGAGGAAGTTAGGTCTTGAGAACGGCAGGGTTGTGAACGGCACCGAATGATCTTCAATTCGGCTATTTCAGTCCCAGTCCTATGCAAACGTGAAACCCTTTTGCCAACAAACCCCTTAAGGGGAAACAATGTGAAATGATGTTGAGCATTATTGGCATGGATGTCCTTTTTACCACATATTCCACATCGCACTAAACAAATGCCGATGTCCTCATTGACAGACTGCAGTGACGCTGAGACTGCGGACAAGGGAGGCTTGGTCCATTCGCCCGACTATCCTGGCAGCTACTACAGTAACTATGGCATGTCGTGGCTGATCATCGCTGCAAGAGGCACTACGCTCACCCTGCACTTCGCGGATTTTGATGTGGTGGACGACTCTGCCCAATGCTCAAACGCGAGCCTGGAAGTCAGGTATTTAAGGTTTTCATTTGGCAGTGGTAAGCGGGACGGGTATGTTTGAGGAAAACGATATTTTTGCGCTTTTTCTTGCAAGCAATATCCCACACCGTTAATTGGCTCGGAACTGTTATTAGGTGATCTTGAGTTATGCTCTGTTTTAGGGTCTCTCGCAGACGTTTCTAAAATTTGCGCAGGTGATGCTGCTGAAATATGGATGCAGAGATGTCTCTTCTACAAGATGATAAGGCAACATGATAAATAGTAAATATAAAGTACAAAATGCAATATGCGTTGCAGAAGCATCTCGTCCGTAACACAAAGCTGCCAGCGTGCTCGCGTGTGCTGTTGACCTCTGGCAAACGCAGTTCGGCCGAAAATCACGTGAACAGCCATGCCCGTCGGTGATCACCACACATCACCCTGTTGCCACAAACAACACCGCCTTTGTTTCACAGCGACGTGGCCGACGAGCGACTCAACACGGCAGGTCCATTCTGCGGGACGAGTCTGCCTCCGCCCTTCGGTCCCACCGTCGGTGGCCTCCTGCTTCTGAGCATGCGCTCGCACCACAACGTGGGCAGAGGCTTCAACGCGCGGTGGCAGGCCACCTGTAGCGGCAGCTCCTTCCGCGATGGAGGTGACCTCGTCGATGGACCTCTCCTGACAATCTATACGTGAGAAGTAACAGGCGTGCGTTTTGCTCCTGTTGGGCCTGTTTGGCACAGGTCTCTTAGGCTCTTGTCTCTAGGCACGGGTCTCTTGGCACAGGTCCAGGACAGGTCATGTTAGTGGACAGTCAGATGAGCGGTCGCCTTCACCTACCACCCAGCGGTGGCCAGCATCGTGCTGTTCTGGTATCCAGAGAAGCGGAAGCAGGCCGCAGAGAAAAAAACATTCCGGCCAGTCTTGGAGAACGCAGCATGATGCATATTTCGCGATTCATGTTTCCTTCGTACGCATAGATAATAGATAGATAAGACATATAGTATTAGCATAGATAAGACAACAGTATTAGCCTCATTCCTCAGAAGGAAAAAAACAGGAGAATGGAGGTATAGTTAAGTTGATATCTCGGCAAAATGCATTTGTCGAAACAGAAGCAGAAGGCTTTGCATTCGGTTATCGTTCTGCAAAAGCTTCCTCTGTTTTTGTTTCGATAAAGGCATGTCGCCAAAATATCAACCAAACTATGTCTCCTTGTCCTGTTTTTTTTTCGAGAAATAAGGCTAATACTACTGTCTTATCTATGAGAATGATGTTTCTCGCTAATGCATTGACAATTTATGTAATTGCTTCGTACGCTATTGAAACGATGAATTATCGGTCCTTGGACGGGGAAACTGTATACGATTACAAATGCGACCCGCGCATCACAGTTCTAGGGTCATAGTAGCCCGGAAGGTTGCAAACATAAAGCTGACGTATGTTTTAGGAGCCATCGGTGTCTGAAATCTCAGGTTATCTCGCACTCCTTTGAAAAACTGTTTGCGTGATTTATCTTGT
Organism: Pollicipes pollicipes; assembly: GCF_011947565.3. NCBI lineage: Eukaryota > Metazoa > Arthropoda > Thecostraca > Pollicipedomorpha > Pollicipedidae > Pollicipes > Pollicipes pollicipes. Next base: position 7,424,439 of record NW_023596805.1, on the reverse strand, counting down.
ATCATTTACACCCCGCGTGCGCGTGTAGAAACGCGTCAAGACGGCAAGAGCGTGGGTTTTATATATGCAGAGTCATCGTTAAGAGGAGCTGCAAGATAACGTACTCAAGAATTAGTATCCACGGATGACGATAATGTGATGACGTGTAACCACTGATGAAGCCATTAGTCAGTGTGTTGCGGGTGTGCTTTGATTTCAATCACCTGTCTTTGTCTATCTGCGGATGTGCTTTGATATCTATCTATATCGGATGTGCTTTGATGTCTCTTTAGTGTTGAACTCCACTACGCACGGCTAGGTCGGTAGTATGTGCTGTGCCGTGCCATATGTGTGCGTGCGGTATGTGCTGTGGAATGATAAAAAGTGATAGCAGTTTCAAGAACATGCCGTTAGGGCGGTACTGATCATATCACAAAGCTGATAAGTATTAAAAAATTGATGATATGGAGGCAATATGCATTGCCCAGGAAAGTGGTCGTACAATACCCCAATGGCAACGTTTTGGAATAAAAAACTGCAGGACTTAAGTACATCGCAACCATCACAGATAAAGAAACACCATCCCAGCAGTTGAACCTCACGTGATTTTGATGTCCCTTGCATGATGGTTTGGAGCCTGAACCTAAGTCACGTATTGATATAAAAATAGTATTAACGCATTGCGTGCAACAGCAATGTGCATGGGAGCCAGCACCAGCGCAGCAGGTACTCTCGGTGATTCGAAGCGACGGTGGCGAGGCCTCCAGCCGAGCAACGCCCGAGACGGAACTCCAGGCCCCGTCCGAAGCCCCAGGAACTCCGGCGCTCCGTCGGCGGAAGATTCAATGGCCAAAAGTAACATGACCGGAGCGGTGGGCTAGTGGCGTCACACCCGAGACACCATGCAGTACTGCAGTCCACTTAGGGCGTGGCGACGTGACCGGGGCGTGATAGGGGGGGGGGGGGGAGGGGCGACCAGGGGCGCGACGGGGGGCGACCCCGGGCGCGACAGGAGGCGCGATCGGGGATGCAGTCGGCTGCGCAGGTGGCGCTCAGGTCGGGAGGAAGCTGGATCATTGCCGGCAGCGACGGTGGCGCAACGGCCACGGGTGTAGATGGCGCTGCGGTCGGCGCCGAAAACTACAAGCCCGGCAGTTCAGGCAGCGCCCCGGGAGGCGGTGCTAGCAACGCCGTAGCGCAGGCAGTAGCAGCGGCGGCGATCAGACCCTGATGCAGAGGCTCAAACTCGTCCTCGTCGCTGACTGGAAGAGTCCCTCTATACCGCTTGTCAACAGGCGTGCCCTGGCCGCAGTAGATGTGCACGCGGCCCCATGGCCGTAGAGCAGGCGGCGCCGCGGACGGCGAGGAAGGTGGCGCCGCGGTCGTGTCGCTGGGAGGTACGTCAAGGTGGTAGTTTGCTGCTAGAGCGAAGACGAAATAGCTGAGAGTTGGATGCTGGAAGGAAGGATGGCTGCTCGAGCGGCAGATAGTGGCAGGCCTAGATGGTAAGCTGGTGATTGCGAGAAAACCAGTACGTGAGGCCAGCAGCGTAATGTGAGCCTTTGGCCACCATCTTGCCACAGGACAATAAACGGCGGTCGCGTAAAATCCAGAACAATTTTCGACATTGATGCATATGGTACATATACAGATATTTATATATACACACATATATATATATATATATATATATATATATATATATATACATATATATATACATATATAGCATATATATATATATATATATTATATATATATAATATCTTATCACAAGTTATCCAGATTATTGGTGCTGGTACCAGCGTTTCGGCAATATTAGTTGATAGTGATCTGAATAAATTCTGAGAGCCCTTTTGAAAAAAATGGCGCATTTCTCTGGCATCATTAGCACTACGAATGTTTGGTGATATCTGGTCGTTCAAGGTAGCAAGTGCCACATTGAATAACAAAAAAGCAAATAAATAAACAAGTAACGAGGTAATTAGTGAAGGTAACGGAAACAGCTAAGTGAGGGTCCTGAGGGCTAAGTGAGGTACCTGTAAGGGTCCTAGTGGCTTATCGATGCAATAACATTTTTGTTTTCTAGAAATGCCATTGGGATATTCCTTGCCATAATTGAGTAAGGCAGATAATTACTTGGTTTAATCATAATGCGTACAAAGTTTGTGTATTTTTCTAGCCAGGGATGCCCCAATGTTCTAGTGAGCGCGCAGGATAATCCAAACATTTGTTTAAAGGTATATAGAATAGGTAATAGACACCACGCAAGGCAAAGCGATACCAGAAGAACAAAGCCAGAAATCTAGGACCTTTTGTTTGAAAAGCTAATGCTTGGAATGACAATATTTGTCATTCACATGCTGTCAAGTGAAACATTTCACTTCTGTCATAGAGCAGAGGGGTAACATCATACAAAATCCGAACGTTATCGTTTCAGAAAAAAGGGATAGATAGCACACGCTCGGAGAATGCGCCGGTCAGCTTTGCACCGAAACAGATCATATCATGAAACCTCCGTTGGCTCGCGCCTAGGTGGTCATTTGAATGCCCTCCGTTCGGGTGGGAGGATCAGCTTGGTCACTCCCTGAGATCTCAAAAATTAAGACGGCTAGAGACGACAAATTGACAGGATGAGTCGCTCTGTGTGCGAACGCAGTTGGATCAAAATCTTAAGTCTTCAGGTTATGGTCCATTCTCCCCATATTCTACCTTCGGGAAAAACGTGGTCAAAGCCAAATTGAGGATTGGGCTTTAATGTGCTCTGAGACCTCAACCGCCTTCAAGATAATTAACTCTGAAGCAAAAATTTACTGATATTCATTTGGGTCAGTGACCTTGTTTGACCTTTGAAAGGTGACGTTCACCAAAAACCTGAGAGATTGCTTTGATTTTTTAATTTGAATAAGCGTCTGGTATTACGCCAGGTTATTCCTGCCTAAAAAGGTTGATTTGGGCAATTTAAGGTCAGTGGCCTACTCTGACCTTTAAGAAGTCCCCAAAAGGTGGGAGGGAGGGAGTGCAGGGCCGAGGGAGGGCAGGGCTACCGGGGCCCCCACGACTTGTAGAACTGGGGGTGACAGCAGGAAAAGACTACCATTCGAAATCCCACTTTAAGTAGCACCCAAATATACTTACGCTTTACATTTTGGTGAATTATATGGCCTCCAAAGGTCACAAATCGCCAACAGACGTAACCCTCTTTTAACTGAAATAAACCCAAGCACACGCCTGCGCTCCTATTACAGGACATTTTGGAGATTCTATGCCATAACACAAATGATGACATGCGTAGTTAAATCGTCAAAAGCCATGCATAGAAAGGATATGTAAATGCCTCGCTCATCCCATGGCATTTTTACCACAAATCTAACAAAACAAACCGCTTTCGTGGTTTGGTATCCGTACACAAGCCCGAAAGCGTAGGCAAATACGACAACCATGTATTTCTGAAATTTAGCCCGCTTTCCGGTGCATGTTAATTTAAAATTTCAGAATGCACGAGATAGCAACGCGCAAAACAAAATAATTATGGATTATAGCATAAAGCTGGAAAGGATAACAAAATCTTTTCATGCAAACAAGTTCAACGGAATGCTTAAAAATGATATCACAAATGTTGTAAAGAAATTCACTGATCCTGTACTAAAACTGCTTTATCTATACCCTCCAAAATTATGCCTCCCAGACACAACAAACAGCAAGTAACGACCCGATTCACAAGACAGATGCGATGAACTGACTTACAGTTCACAGTTCACTCACTCGCAACCAAAACGATGACAGTGCAATAGCCCCCTGGTAACGGTGGCGAGATAAAGGAACTGCAGTTAAAAATGTACTAGGACTACCAGAGACTGATATTTAAAAGCAAGTAAAGAAACGCATACAAGCCATCTCGGTATCACTTCAAACTTGGTTAGATGGTTACACTGATGGAGAAACATGATTAAACACTTTTAGCAGGTAACAGTACCACCGCTGATAGGGCAAGGTGGGATGCTGTCGACACCTGAGACGGACAAAGTGGCACTGCTCAGCGAGCGTTTGAAGAAAAAATATGATCTTCACATCGGCGCACCACGGACCCCACCTAATCACCTTGCGTCGTTCTTACCGACACCGGATAATGTTTTGGTAACCGAATGCCCAATGTCGCCACATTGAATCCTCTGGATCCTTGTAAAGTGTGTGATCCAGACAAAATCCCAGGAAAAATTATAAGCTTATCACGCTTCTTATTTTCCAACCGCTAACCAAACCATTGAATATCTATCAGGAAAGACATTCATCCTAACGACTGGGAGGGAGCTATTATTTATTCAGCTTCCATATTTTGCCAACCGCAAACGAAACCATTGAACGTGTTATCAGAAAAAAATATATAGCCTGAAGACCGGAAAGGAGACGTTGCACATCACACAAAAAAAACACAACAGAAGAAAGTGACATCCTGAATCATCACTGACCAACTTCGGGTCAATAGGTCTTACTCCTTTGTGGATCCTTTTTGCGAACAAGTCGATAAACATGTGACTCATAGCTCACAGCTCACCACATGTCTTTTCGTGCGACTGAGGCCGAAAAAAGCAGAGCGTCAATGTGGACACGAATACCGTGCGAGATCGTGCGATTCCTAGCCGGGAATAATCTAGTATTCCGGGAACGTGAGGAACTGTTGGCAAAGAGCACCGCCGCTTTCAGGGGAGGCTTTCCAGAGTTCGTGTCTCTGCTTGCTAATTTAGACGTGCCATCGAAGACGTTTTTTGTAGGATCACCCACGAAAACTACAAATCTCAGCTCGCAAAATCAAAATAACGCTCTGCACTGTTTGGCCGCATATATTCCCTACCAAAATCTGGAAAAAGAGGCCTTTCCAGCTTCCCGCTAACTGTTGGGGAGACCAAAGACGTGGTGCGTGTGGAACAACATTCCATAATTGCACGCTTCGCGGAAGGCAATCGAAATATCTAGGAGTGCTCTCTACAATATATGCCCACAAACTACTCAAATGTAAAAGGCTTTATCCAGGGCACATTGCAGTGTCGGCGTCACTTTCGCGTGAAGCCAGATAACGTGAGAACAAGACGCTATAATGGTGTTTTCGTGACATTAGGGCTAGGGGCTTGAGTCCTGGCGCTGGTCAAGGAAAACTGCGTTGCCCAATGCACTGCATTTGTGCTGCTTAGTCCACTGCCTCAATCTAGTAAGTAGAACGTTTTCTAACTAGCAAGCAGCATTTCTAACTAACCGGTAAGTGCCACTTGTTGCTAACTAGTAAATACCACTCATTTTCATTGGTAACACTAAAAACTTATCAACAAGCATCGCTAGTAACCAACTAGTAAGCAAAACTAGTTATTGACCAGTGAGCAACAGTTGTAACTAACTAGTAAAAAACGCTAGTAAGCAACATTCGGTTACGAATGGAAGAAGACTGTGATGGTCATCAGAACGGTGGGAGACGTGTCTTCTTCCGTGGGAAGGGAATGCCCCTGTCCAGTATCGCTCAGACTGACGAGAAGTGGGGCTGGTTCGTCGCCTGAGGCGATTTCTGCAGGTGTGGCGGTCGCAGGGCGCCGCCGCGTAAAGACTGACGAGAAGTGGGGCTGGTTCGTCGCCTGAGGCGATTTCTGCAGGTGTGGCGGTCGCAGGGCGCCGCCGCGTAAAGACTGACGAGAAGTGGGGCTGGTTCGTCGCCTGAGGCGATTTCTGCAGGTGTGGCGGTCGCAGGGCGCCGCCGCGTAAAGACTGACGAGAAGTGGGGCTGGTTCGTCGCCTGAGGCGATTTCTGCAGGTGTGGCGGTCGCAGGGCGCCGCCGCGTAAAGCGGCCTTGAGTGCACCGGTCGGATGTACGCTGCATGAGGTTGCAAGATCATGCGCACATGCCGGCGCCAGTTGAGGAGAACCCCCATGGCCGGTCTGACCCGCGCACGGTGTGCAGTGCGAAGGGCTTCCCGCGTCTCTCCGCGGACCCGGACTTTGTTACAATACTGGTGTACTCGGCCGATCTCCTGGGCCTTATCAATGGAGCGCAGGAGATTCTCCAGGACAAGAAGGAAACAATGAGCCTTGCTTAAAAGTGGTGGTCGGACAGGAACGGCCCTCCCTGTGGTACGCGACAGCAGGCAGCTGGCGAAGAACTGGCGGAAGGAGGCGAAGACCCAGACGGATGGTACACTTGCCGAAATTGTCCAGGTGGTCAGGGATACACCGCACCGATGATGTTGATGATGACGGTGATGATTGCGTTGGTCAGTGATGCAAATAATACTTATTATAACAACAATGACAACCATAGCAATACCAATAATAATGGTAATAATAATGATAATAATCATAGCAGCAATAATAATAAACGTGATGATAGTGCTGTTGCTGATGATGACCATGGCGATGGTGATGCTGATGTCCGTGATGGGGAATGGTGATACTTTTGAGGATAATGGTGATAATTGGAGTTTAAGGACGCACCGACGGCCCAAGTCACTGTGCATCAATTGCGCCCATTTTGCACCACGCTCACCTCCAGATCGTCTACAAAAGTAATATCAGAACGACGGCTACGGCCCCTGACCCATGTGTTCAGGTCGGACACCGACAACGTCCGTGTACACCTGAAGGACAGGTTTGCAGATCTGCTGAGGATTGCCGCATCTGGAATCATCTGCGTCACGTCCCGGAGCACCTCCTGATGCGCTCCAGGAAGTGACGCGCTCAGAGGCAGCCACCAATGCGATGAGTGCGAGGACAAAAAAAAAATGCTAACGGCAGAGCGCTGACCAAACAAAAAGGGGAAAACAAAAGCATCCAAAGCGTTGATGCATTATCACAATTATTTGGTCACAACGTGCCCGACCAGTAGTCATGACAGCCGCGATCAAGTCTGGGACCACACATGTCCCTCGTCGCTGAACGCTTCAAAATTTACACACCCCTCCTGCACGCTACGGCCAGTGCCCTGAGGCGCACCCGGCTGCTGCAGACAAGAATCGCCTGCCGAACCGGAGAGTAACCCGGCGCGTTCACATCGGTTTGGGGCGTAGGTCGACTACCCCTGTCTTCGACCGCAGGGGACGGCGATGGAGTTCCCACCAGCACCATGAACTGGTTGGGAAACGTGAGTCAGCAGCTTCTTTTGATTCGACTTCTGCTGGTGTTTTGCGCGGAGGTCGTGCCCGCCCTTACCCCCCCCCCCCCCTCGCCCACCACGCTTCAGGTTAGGACGTCGTCACCCTTCACTTGGGCCCCCGGAGCGGGGATGGGTTTGGGGGGTGGGAGGAGCACGTGACTTGGTGGCAGGTGGTCGCAGGGAGGAGGCCGACCACACCCTGATTTATCCGGATGCGGAAAGGTCGCACAGGTCCGCCGTCCAATCAGCCGGTACAAAGGAACCAGAATGCCCCTGGGTATCTCCAATGCCACCGCTTGGCTCCGCCCCGACCGGCCGCGTTCGAATGCTGCGGACAGGAGAGGTCGTCCAACGCTGGTCCACGTCTCCTGTAAGACAGGTTCGGAGCATATTGATAACAGTGATAACCGACATTCCGTGCGTGGAACAAAAACGTCTCCCGGCCTTGTTCGTGTTCCACGTAATGTTTTGTTTGCATCGGCAGCGCGTCCTCCGCCTGACAGCTCGTGCAACCAATTACCGCATGTTAGTGCCCTGTAAGGCAGGGCGGCTTCTTCACCGGTAATTTCCCTACTATTGATATGACACCTTGGATGATACTATTATGTCATACCATTACGGACACATAATCATCATATGATTATGACCATTATCGATTGAGTTATATAGATATAACTCCAATTGAATGATGATTGAGGTGCAGACCGATTAACACCTCTGATCGTCCACGTTTTACTGGCGTGGGTGATAGTCTTGGCCGCCGAAATTTGCGCAAGGACAGAAGCAGGGAAGTTCAGTTCATCGAACAGTCCTCGGAGCCTCCGAGACACCCGCGGAGGTTGCGTTTGATGTCCAAGCGTGGCTTCACTTGCAAGATGAGAGTAAGTATGATTACAGACGCGCTATCATATACCTGGGACGAACCCTTCAAAAGGCACGCCAACTAAACGGGTCCAACACAAGCTAATGTTCTTCCCAGATGTGTGCTCTGCTCCGGGCTTGAACCCCACGATGCAGGGTGTAGAGTGGGCCGCGCGGCGCGAGCGGGGAGCGCGCGTGGGGCTCCACGTCCATGGTTTCCCAACTGCGGGACAGCGCTTATCTGCGGTCGGTGCTGTCGTAGACAATAATGCAAAGGCCATACTAAGCATGGCACAGGATTCAGGGAAGTTCTTGCGTTACCGACGAGTTGTCAAGCTTCAGTTGTTCTTGCACCAGTACATGAGTTTTTCCTGTGCTTGATCCATTCGAAACAAGTGCCCTTTTGGCGGCCAAGTTTCCAGCAGACAAACAGTGCCAACGATTTCAGAACCACGTCACGGAAATCGGCCTGGACGGATGCAAATAACCTGAAACAAGTTATCTAAGACGCTGCCGAAGGACGAAACATCGGTGCGCCTAGCCCCGTCCCTGCTGGTCCAGACCACCAACGCTGTCCGGGTGTGTAGCGGCGATTCAGTCCACTGTTTGTGGTGGTGCGAGGGGCCGACATTGAGGTGCCACATGTCCAGCGTGACCCTGGCCCTGGCCCTGACCCTGGCCCTGGCCCTGGCCCCGGCCCTGGCCCTGGCCCTGGCCCTGGCTCTGGCCCTGACCCTGGCTCTGGCGCTGGCGAATGGTGCTAATGATTGAATTATATTCACGACAAGAACGCTGATGAATCCAATCAAATGAAACGCCGCATTTCCAAAGAACTTCCACGCGTCCAAAAATGTCACTGAACAGTGTTAACCGCACGGAATCGGACAGCAAGGTGTAAGACATACCGCAACACGAAGCTCAAACTGGTTATGGTTCTCGGCGTCAGCTGCCGGCCGTTGACTGTGCATGCATTGTGCATGCACGCATATTAGTGCATGCAACATAAGAAAAAACAGTTAAGTGCATTGCAAGTACATAGTTCTTACTGGATCCTCCGTGATGCATAGTGTGCCGTCGCAACACGCCTCCTCGTCCTACGTCGTCATCTCGTAATACCTGATGAAAGGCAGAAGTTGCACTAGAGGGAATGAAAAAACAAAGCTTGCAAACAGCTGCTTTCACCACAGCTGACTCACAGGGGAATTCTGGCGGCAGTAGGCGGCAAGCCGATGTAGTTGGCAGCTGCTGCGATGATTATTTCGAACAAGAATGCTGAAGGTACTTGTCAATAGGACCAGGTGGCTGCTGGCGGCGCCGCGCCCGAGATGGCGGCATCAGGACAAACTTAACTAATACTAACAATACATAGTATACAAACTAATGCTTCCACCTGATCAGCTTTTCGTCGGCCACGACGCGGCGGAGGAGAGCAAATCACTCCTCTTTCGTCATCGCCAGGAGACGTTGCTGCATGCATGAGAAGTGACGCAGTGAATGCAGCTGAATATTGATAGCACATGCAATGAAGGTGCCAAGTGCTGGGTCTGAAACGCGATATGAAAACCATACAACCAACCCGACGCCAGCACCAGCGCGCGAAGAGGACGTTGTTGAATCAGTATGCTTATCATTTAACATTTCATGGCCCGTGGATATTGTAATGCATCTAGCATGTATCCACCGTTGACCACTGTTGACTACGAATTTGAATGTACAGTCACGCTTTGACCAATCTTTCCCCAGCGCGTCATGCAAGCATGATTGTAACCGTCACATAGTCTAAAGATAGCACCCAAGTGAACTCGCCTCGTGGAGATCTCGCCGGTGAGGCAGCAGCCCTTGTCACTAAGCCAAAGACGCCATGCAACCACGTGCGATGTTGTCACGCATTACCTCCTGCCGAGATTGATAACAGCAAGTAAATGCATGGGATCAATGATAGCTGGCCCCATTACATTCTAAATTTCGGCACCGAGCCCCATAAGCCGACGAGAATGTCTTGCAACAGTCCAATATGCCCATGGCTCCAGAACCTCTACCACTTAGATCAACGATGGTGTCACAATGAAGACCCAACTCAGAACTGTGCTTTAAGATGCGTTACATGCACACGCGAAGATATTAGAAACACGTGCAGCCACATCAGAGGCATGAACAGCATTACGAATAGCTATGTGTGAGAGCTTGATGACGCACTGTTCTCATCCAAACAGCCTTCGTTTTGCACACCCGCGACCTCTTTGTCAGCGTCGTCCCATGTATTGCGTCTTGCGTCTTGATGTGCTTAAAGATCCTAGCTTGACTTGGTGAGCCATGCACAGACGCATAAGATAGACATACAAATATTCAAGCTGTGCACAAAAAGCGTCATTTGATGAGTGGCTGGAAAGAAGGATCACCTTAGAGTTGAACTGCATCGGATGAAGAGCTGCGGCGACATCTCCGGCTTCACGGTGTGTGTAAGCTTGCCCAGAGCGAGGACGAAGCACGGAGCGCTGGCACGGCGCTCGGGCGAGGGATCAAGGTTCACATTTGTAGTACGCCGAGGCGCCACGTGATAACGAAGCCCGACAGAGCGCCTGACCATTGCTGAGAAGAAGGGGATATCGTGCATGGGCTTTGCCATAAGTCGGGTTTGCGCAGACTTCGTACGCGACGGCAACGTCACTGGTGCCGAGACTTTAATGCGGCGCGGTCGCTAGCCGCGCGGGATTAATCGCTAGGGACGCGACGCTGCAGGGCGCCCACACGTCGAAAGCCCGCGCACAGATAATGAACAAGCCGTTAGCGGAAGGGTCATAGTGCCATCGGGTCTATGACGCATAATTTGTTGACGAGCGTGATAGTGTACGCCGCACGCCTATGCCACTAACCATTAACTGCAGTGGTCTGAAAAGAGAAAACCCACGCACAAGAAATATATGACATGGGGCGGCCATGGGACTCCCTTCACCTTAATCATGAACAAAAGTTTAGTCGCGTGGCAGGTGCTAGCTAGCTAACTATGTGACTAGCTAGCCAATCGTGTAGAAGCTCATGACAAATATGATGATGTTCTTTGCAAGTTTATGCGGCCAACCATTCCGATGAAATCGGCGTGGGAAATGACAACGCTCAAGCGAGAATTGCGGAACCGTACCACAGATGCATGCCGTGCTCCGCACTCCGGTTTGCTTACATGCAATTTGACCCACCTTGCCGTTAAACAAAGCAACGTGCATGAACGTCTCAACAACGCAAAATACGTGGTTTGACCGCCACAGCGACTATGCAGACAGTTAGGGACCGGGCACTGCCGGCCCAGCCCGGAGGTACGGACCGGGCACGGCAGGCCCGCAGACGTGCACAGACCGATCATGTCGGAATGTAGGCAGATTCGGGCCGAGCAACACCGGGCCCGCGGACGGCAACAAACCGAGCACGGCGAAATTTAGATTGGTGGGGACCGGGCGCGGCGCATCTGGCGCATCCAGTGCAAACAATGAAGTGCAGCAGAAGCAGCCTCGCCACGTTCGCCACTCACTCGTACCACCGGCGGCGGCACCGCCACGGGGTGAGCAGCAGTTCAAGATCAAGGTGCATCGCAATGGCTTGCCGCTTAAGGTCGCACCGTGCATAATCATACTCGTCTATAAGTTTGCGCAGTCGGCTCGCCAGTCACATATACATGCCCTTAAAGACTGTTGATTGAGGGTAAAGAGGCAGCCCGATGCTACTGCCGACCTCTTGCGAATAAGTCTCGTGTGTACGTCTTAACCTCTCATGTCACTGCAGTGGAGTTGTTGGCCGCATAGGTTTGCAAAGCACGTCATAATGTTTGTCATACTATTACACGCAAAGCGCTTGCTGGTCTTATACACCTGTTTGCGGCTCTTTCATTCTGCGAACGAGTATTTCGATGATCTGGTTGCCTCTCAGCATGACGTTCAGTGTCTTGTGCCTTGACGCGCATTAAGGTCTCAGCACCAGTGGCGTCACACTAATGTTAAGCAAAATCAGGCGAAAATCACCGGACAGGTTTGCCTTTGTTAGCAGACCTAGACAGAGATATTCTTAAATCCAAATGTGGGCCCGCGTTTGGATTCGAAGATCAGGAAGAGAAATGCTTTAAGCCTCAAAGACGTCTTTGAATTTTTCACATCCATGCCAAGATCATGCAAATTCAAGAGGACAAAGGCTTGCGTTAGGCCGAACGAGGATCAGACCGCAGGAACGAGAGAAGAAAACGATAAGTTTCACTCAGGGAAAGCAGACCAATCCCTTCACAGGCTGTAGAAGCGCGCCTCTCCAACGAGCCTCGGGCGACATCTCCGCTTCGCCCGTCATGAGCATGCCATTGAACTGGCGGTTCATGGCATGCCATTGAACTGCCATTGAACTGTCATTGAACTGTCGGTTCAGTGGCAATGTCGGTACCATTGTTCCGACAGTTCAACGTTAAATGTCGGTGCCATTGAATTTCATCATGCCATTGAACTGCCATTAAACTGTCGGTTCATCTTCGGGACTAGAAATCCTTTTGTGCATGCGCTTCCAGAGGAGTCGAGGCCGCTCGATCGGAGCAAGTTTATTTATATTATGTTACTTGAAGACCTGAGACGGGCAGCAACCCAAATGTTCTTTCCTCGAATGATCGTGTGTTTGCTTGCCACGAGGAGCTGACAAAAATTAGACCACGCGATGGTTATCGTGAGTTCTTCAAGCACACGATCATCCTCTTTGGCGCGAAGCTTTCCACGGGGTATCAAGTTCCTCCAGCAGGTGCTGTCTATCGTGCCAGGTGAAGGGGCCTAAGATCTAGGGGCTGAGGTCAAGATCTTTTCGCATCGCGATCCGTTTTCCCTGACTTTCAGCGAATCAAGGGCACTCAAAAACTACGCCACTTCAATCTTCGTTTTGTACGTCAGGGCATGGTTCTGAACTTCAAAAGCGGTCAAAGCTCACGGCTGCGACCTGACCTTTTCCAGAACGTGATCAGCTACTTGGATGCTGACGTTTTGACGGCTGTCTCCAACAAATTCACCAATTACTCCTGGGAATCAATGAAAAGCTTGTTGACCTGTTGTTCTTTGACAACAGCATACCGCGCGAGGTAAAGAGGTTACAGAAGAGGTTGCGAAGAGGTCGCGGTACACCAGGTACAGAAATTGGGGCGAGCCCATCCTGTCTTAAGTGGATTCCGCGGAAAAATATGCTCTCGCCAGAAAACCAATTGTAGACGCCATCACGGCAACATTGATGGGAAAGATATCGTCTGGCTTCAATGACACAAAAAGTACTGCGCGAAATTACGGTAGTGAATCACCTCACCAAGCGAGGTTAAGGTCTTATTTAAGCGCATGAATGTCTGACGAAGAATGAGAGAAAAAAATCAGCATCCACCGTAAGGCGTCCAACGGCACCGTCTTCTGTACACCGAGGCCGCGAAGTGAGCTGTAGTGGGATTCCTAGCTAAGCCCAAGGCTGCTAGAAAAAGCTACGCAGATGTGACGTCACCATAGGACTTAAGTTTGGCAGTCCGCAGCATGGTTTTTGGTTGATGCTACGAAAAGGTTAGTAGATACTAGTCACGTCATTAAAAATGGAGATTTCACCATTGAACTACATGGAAACCCTGCTCTACATCTTTAGTTTAATGTTATGTGAATAGGTATTGCAATTTTGCATGTCAATTTTTTAAAGACAAATCAGTACTTGGATCTGACTCCAAAAATAAATCCTCCTGAACCACGTTTTCTAGTTCCAGCGCCCACGTCATATTCGTCGAGGCCAACGCGCGTGAACATCTACATGTGGCGTGTTTTTGTAAAATAAATATTTATACATAAATACATGCATACCACATGCTTTGTTTACATTAAATTAATTAATGGGCAATGATTGCGCATATATCTTTGTACTGCAGTACCTGTATGGAGTCAAATGTGAAAATAAGGTAGTGTGAGGGAGGTATGTGCCAAGAATTTCGCTGTTGCTGTGCTATGATCCTCCCAGGTGTTATTTAACTTGCAGGTCTGTAATGTTGGATGGGTTAGATAAAATGGTGCGCAGAGAATAATACCCCACCGCCCTGAAATGCCCCTTTTCGACTATTTCGGAGCTGAGATACGAGCCTCGACTCTTTGACTGGTAGAAATGGAAAGACTTCCAGGAAAGCGGTCCATTTTACAGGAAAATTCTACTGTCTTGAACCGAAATGGCGCGCGCTGTATTTAACACCCCCGGAGTTTACCACCCACCATTCCATAAGGGTAGGCCAACCCTGCATCCACACTGACAACGCTCTCCCTAAGGCTACAGGATGTGCATTACAGCTTCTCAATGCGCGTCCCAAGGTGCTGCAAGCCCGTCTGACCCGCCGCATCTCATTTTCATCCCATGTTGTTGTTGTCGCATGTTGTACTTTTTTACACAGACTTTCTAAGCACTTCCGGCTCAAGTTCTTCGGGATAAATCACTGGTGAATGGGTAACCCCATCTGTCAGTGGGCGCGGGCTGAAATCGCATTTCAGCAGTAATTTTGTCGATATGGTGCAAACCAACGCCATTTCTCGGCTCAAAATGTTTGATTGAATGTGCTAGGTCGAAAAAAAATCGGCTTACGCAAGTATTTATGTTTAAACCAGCTCGCAAAGAACAGCGTTTTCACGCCGCCATTAGTTAGTGCCATATGACTTAGTCCCATGATGACTCACAGCATCGCTACCCAGAATGCAGTAATGCGGAGGTTTGTCTAAGCCATACAATGGCGCCAGCATAGTCCATGAAATCATCTGAGGAGAGCCATATGAGGCGTCTTACGGTTCAGCGTGCCAAGAGGAGTATATTGATGTACATTTGTAGCATATCACATTGATGGTTGAATAAATTATAGTGCAAAGCACAAATATATATATATATATATATATATATATATATATATTATATATATATATATATATATATATATATACACTTTTATTTATATATCATACCACTTCTTTACTCTGAGCTCACGGTGCCCGTAAATCCCAGGGATCACAAGTCCGTTGAGGGAAGAGTTCTTGCTGGGTATAGGTGTAATAGTATTCTTAAACTTGAATGGGCTTTGGCCTGGTTTACCCAGTCGTCGGTGCTGGGTTCTACTCGTACAGAGGCGAGACCAGTCTCGTCAGGCTTAGACGAGCCAGTCACTGAACCTCTCTAACGCATTCAAGGGGGTGCAGGACGGGACCTCTTTCAACAACCTGCTACATTCTACCTATCTCACATGCTTGGGCGGGCAACGCCACTGAGCAGCTTCGTATGGTTAGTCGGAGAGCCTGACCAAACGGTTTCGCTTGAAAGCTGCTGGTACCTGTATGTGTTCGGGTACCCGAGCTCGCCGGCACGGACACCTGCATGGAAAAAACGCAGTTGGCGTGACGCACGATACCTGCCGCCAGGCTCGGATGCGATTGCTGAACGTCCGGCCGATCCTCTTAGCGCCGGTCTGGACTATTTACACCGCACGAGGCCATGCCTGACACCCAGGAACAAGAGCGGACAGACCACCCTCTATCACAGTGTGAGCAGTGTCTTCCGCAGGTTTGCAGCATATTCTGCTGCTGGATGCCACGCTCCGGGGACCGAGCTGCACGCCAACGACCTCCACAGTCACGCGCAAGTATTTGACAGCATCCTCCGCCCCAAGGACTTTGTGATCAGCGCCAGCAGCCTGGTGGTGCTGGTGGTCGTCCACATCCAAGCTCCTCCCGTCGATCTACCTTGATCGTTGGCGAGGACAAGTGCTGGGTGTCGGACCTTAGTCCTCTCGCTCCAAGGGAGTCGGTGACCTCCCTCAACCGTACGGGCAACATGCCGGGTGTTCGCGCCAGCGCAACTAGATCATGTAAGGTCATGGTTCTTTTATAATAGGAATGATATGCCCACCTCTAGGATATGTTTGTCCCACACTTTGCAATCTCAGTGCCATTTTATTGGGCTTGAATTTGGGTATAACGAAAAATGATTAACTCCTTACATCGCGATTGCGTCGGCCTTGTACCTTGCAAAAAAAATGTGCTGCGGTTTTGAATAATGCACAAAATGCGCTGGAGCTGTGTTGAATGGATAGCATATGCTGGGGCTTTGAGTAATCCACCAAATTAAATGAAGTTATGTATAACTCACGGCTTACTCACACCAATATTACCAACGTCGAAAGCCGGATGAAATGCGAAATGCGCACATATAGGCCATATATCATTTGTATAAACGTGCTTATCCTTATTGACGCTATTCGGGAGAATCGTATCTCTAAGACATGAAGTGGCGCTTAGCCCCAGCATCGGTGCAGGCTCACGACAGGTGAACGGAAGCAACATGGCTTACAGGCACCGATGCCATTACACCGTGACTCGCCTACATCAAACGCACCGAGCACACCGACCCTCACATAGAATTGCACAGTGCGCATGCGCAGGATGGGTTCTCTGGCGATGTCACTGAATGCCCTCCGTAGTTGAGCGCGTCGTAATGCCCCTTTGCCTGAGGCTCTTGAAGGTCTATGGTGCTAATGACTTTCACATGACCTCTGGATACACCTAGGGTCCTCAGTGGTGCTCTCCATGGATGCCTTGCGCTTGTTTAAGTGTTCGTTTTTGGGCTTGACCGGGTGCTGTTGTGCGTGCATGGGACATTTGAAGGTGGTTGGGGCCCTTCCCATTGTTGGACCTACGGGTTTTACATCAGGAGCTTTGAATGAGGAAAGAAATATACTGATCGCTTACAATAACAACACCGACAGTGAAAGCTGGACTTCATGGAAAGCTGGAAAGCTGGAAGGAAGCAAGCTGCTCCGGACATTTAGCACGCTATCACTCGGGTCAACCTTCAAAGCAGCCATATTTGGCACCATAGCTAGCCATGTGATTATAGATTCGCGTTGCAGGGGTATCGTGCTTTAGAAGGCTTCTCACACATGTTCAGGGCATAATTCCTACCCTTATATGAAGGTTTATCTGACTCTTTAGCACAGCCGTAGCCCTCATTCCAACAGTTACTCCTTAAACAGGTACGCCGTCCCGGGGGTAACGTCTGGTAGTAATCCACAGCAGACGGAATGCCCAATATATCAACTCTTCAGTCAGCAGTTAACACGCTCTAGGATACCCATAAAAGCAAGGTGACAATTGTCCGAAACGCTCTTGATAACAAATGCCTAGCATCAGCACCACCGGGTGTCCGTTTTTTCATGTGTCGAATGTTCTGGAGGGTTGCCGCATTGACTTAACCGTACACGAAGCATCACTCACCCCTGACGTAATGGTGATTGAAAGACGTCAATCCACCAGCAATGTTTGACTGGGAGTGAAAGTTTTCACGCGAAGGTAATCACAGCGTATAGATCCTGAAGGGGAGACCTTTTAAGAGCAGCCCTTTGTGCAAAGGTTTTCCCTGGGGCTGGACTCTCAAGCACAGCATGACTGCCCGTATTCAAGGCATTGCCAGGGATGGTTAAAGCACGGTAATTGCCACAGAGCCATCGATCTCTGATAAAATGCAGCGCCTATCAGCCCCATGACCATACATGGCAAGAAACGAAGCATCGAACTTCGCATTCCCTTCTCCCCACACCACTGAAGTGGGCGCACCGTCATCAGGCATTGATTCAGCGCGCCGCTCAGACATCTGATGAAATAATAAAAAGTGTAACGAGTAACACCACCACCGCAGTAATCATCATCATGAAATCATCATCGCATCACCATCTTCATAATCATCATCGCATCACCATCTTCATAATCAGCATCAATCACCATCATAATCATCATCAATCACCACAATATCATCATCATGACCATCACCAATCACCATTATCCCCATAATCATCATCATCATAATCACATCATCATCACGTGATGTGATGCTAATAATAACCATCACATCAGCCAAGACGCCCCCGCCGTCCACGACAGAGGCGGACCCCGCAGCCGCAATCACCGAGCCGTCTCTGGCCGGCCACGGCCGACTCCGCCGCCGCCGGGCCGCCGTCCACCATGACTCACAGCACCGCCCGCCGGGCGAAGGCAGGTGTTGCCAGCTGGGCACGTGCCGGATACGGCTTTTTTATCACGTTGGTGCGGCTGCCCGGATTCGCTCTGCGCCGTGTCTGCACGCATGGGCGCGCATCCCGGGAGTCGGCCACTGAAGCTGCTTCGTGCCGGCCGCCGACTGGCATTTCGCACCCGGACGTGGCCACGTGAGGGGGGAAGGGCGCGTCGGACGTGGCCACGTGAGGGGGAGGGCGCGTCGGACGTGGCCACGTAAGGGGGAAGGGCGCGTCGGACGTGGCCACGTGAGGGGGGAAGGGCGAGTCGGACGTGGCCACGTGAGGAGGGAAGGGCGCGTGAGAGG
Source organism: Pollicipes pollicipes (assembly GCF_011947565.3). Lineage (NCBI taxonomy): Eukaryota > Metazoa > Arthropoda > Thecostraca > Pollicipedomorpha > Pollicipedidae > Pollicipes > Pollicipes pollicipes. The sequence continues at coordinate 7,406,089 of NW_023596805.1, read as the reverse complement.
TGGCCACGTCAGGATGGAAGGGCGCGTCGGACGTGGCCACGTGAGGAGGGACAAGTGTGTCTGATGCCCAAGAGAGGTTTTGGGTAAGATTCGTCACTTCGAGACCCTAGTCGAAACCGTGCGGCTTTTCTGACGGGCCGAGCTGCAACAGGAAAATTGCAACGTCTTGTGTACGCTCATAACCCGTGCTGGCATGTGGATGGTCCACGCTTTCAGAAAGTCGAAAAGTTTCCTTGCAAGCTGCATGACAACGTACGAATGCACGTGGATACCTTTGCAACTCTTCTCTCTGTAGCCTTCGAAGCTTTATAATGGTTTATTGACCGGGCCGGTGCGGTGATGCGCAGCATCGTCCCGCACACGCCCTCAAACGCATGACTGGAATTGACGAGGCTCCAGTGTTTGTATGAACGTGAGTTTTTGCGAGGAGTCGAGAGCGATCTTCTATTGTCTACTACTGCTCCGGGACGCTTCGTGCCAAGTTCGCAGCAAGTCGGTTCGGCTCATCTCAAACGGTCAAGTGGTCCGACTCTCGTTGAGTCTCAGAGGCATCAGGGTGAATGAGTGTGAGATGAGGGGATGAGCTAGTCACGCACGAAATTTAGCACCGCCGTGTAACCACCTGCGCCCTACAATCTCACCAACCGGACCTCAGGACTGGCAATCCTTCAACATTAGCGCTTTCACGTTCTGGAAATCCTGGCTGGCTTCATCGTTCCAATGACGTACGATTAAAGCCCCGCCCTGTTTATAGAACCATAAAGCACCGTGTCACAAGGCCGGGGCCCTAATTTCATGCTCCGCGGCTGGGAGGATGTGGTTCACTGAGCCTCTGAGGGCGAGGTGCCCTATGTTCAGAACGCGGCAGCGCGGTGCCCTGAACTCGATGTGCGGTAAATCGGCTGAGAAGAGAGCAGTGGTTGCTTTTGCTTGTTTGAGACAGCTCTTCCTCTGCTGGGCGGAAGCTGAATGACTTTACTTACCTTCGACATTCCGTAAACTCTCTGACCAGGCGTCTTAAGCGGCCTCGTTTTGAATTGCACTAGTTGTTGGTGACCACATCAGCAACCCATTGTGATCCTAAATATGGTGACATTAGCCCCCCCCCCCCCCCCATCATTTCACCCCGGTGTTCATCAACACGCCTCTCGTACACTGCCTGCCTCTGCTAGATCTCGCTCTCAATCGTGTTGACGTAGATTTCATATCACTCCCCACCTACTGGTTCCTCGTCACAGCGTAGAAGGCACTGTAACGGTTACCAAGCAGCTAGATTATAATTGGCAACGGAGAAGGTCTCTAGCCCCATTGAAGAACATTGTCGTGCAGAAATCTACTTGATGTCTGTATCCTAAATTTCCCCTACGTGATTTTGAAACCAACTAAAGAAGTTAGCGCAGCACTTTAAGCACACAATGCCCACCTTAAGCTGATAATGTTAAATACCATGGTCCTCAATCAAACTATCAGAGCCAGGTGCCATCATCCATAGCTTTTTTCTTCTTTACTTTAGAAGCTTAAGTAGCTCCGGAGATTTTTGTTTTGGATTTTTGGGCTAGACCTTCAGAAGCTCTTCTGGCAGTCACCCCACCAGCTCAACACTAATCGGAACTAGTTCTAGCTACGTCACTAGTTGCCTAACCTGTAGGTGCAGTTTAGGACCTCGTGGGCTGAGAAAGCCCATGAAGTCCTGGGCCGAGCAAACCCATGACGTCCTTGTGCTGAGCAAGCCCATGGAGTCCATGTACTGAGCAAGACCATGAAATACATGGGGTGAGCAAGACCATGGGCATCCCTATCAAAAGGGCAATGGGTCGGGTTGTGTAGGGAGTTTGAGAACAATGCGGATATTAGTGTAGCTATGGCAGAGTTTTTTAACCAAATGTCTGATACATACTTCAAAAGTACCATACAGTGCTACTGCTCGTGCTTCTTTTATCCAATGATAGCCCCAGCCACGCTACCGCAACCGCAAACCACCGCAAAAGCTATTATGTGAGCTTGATGTGAACCTTCCTGGAGCTCCTCCCTAATTTAGACCTAACGTGCTGGAAAAATGCAAACGGATGGCCAACGAGTGGGTACCATTGACCAGACATGTTGACGTGGCGCGCCTGGGTACAGTTTCATGGATAGGGGAAGAATTGCGTAGAACACTCCTTACGCTTGATGGCCTATTTGGGTTTATTTCAGCCGTGGAGCGGTGTCTTGAAATTGATTTCCATTTGGAAAGAGGAATGATGCCGTCACTATTTACAACGAAGAGGAAGAATTGTATCATTGCTGACATGTTTAACGGCGCAACAATTGGATGGAACATATACCATTTGACTGCTCACTTATTTCGTTCTATTTCTCCCACTTTTTCAGGCCCCAAGTACCGTCCTGCTGGACTGGTATCCTGCCCAAGTGCAAGTAATTTCAGACGTCCTCATTGTTACTGTTCAGACCATTTAATGTTCACTGAAGACCATATGTTCATAGGGTGATAGCGACTCGCGACAGTTAGCAATCATCAGTTCGCTCGAATTTGTGGAAAATGCACATCAGTTGCCAAATGAATTTAAGAAAATTCTCTCAGCCTAGCTGGAAAGAGTACACCATGCAACGACGAAACCATGTTACCAAGATCTCAACTTAGCAGGCGTTGAAGACTCAATATTTACGTAGGGGGACGGAGCTCACAAGCCCAACCCATATGAGTGCAACGGGTTACGTTTTCCATTGTAAAAGATCACTAGCAACACTACCCGAGAGGCGATTATATCCAAGAAGAATAGACGCGAATTCCTTGGACAACCAGGTGGTAGGCGCCATGTGGTGATCTTGGGTAAAACTTCTACAGGGGGGGGGGGGACCGCATCAAGGGTTTTGCTTCGTATAATACAATGAGGCATAGATCACACTAAAATAGCTTGACATTTTGACATAGAGCTTGTATAACTAACAGAAAAAATTACTTACTTGGGATTTCCGCTATTAACACAAGCAAAATAATCTTAAGTTTCGCACGCTCATTTTTAAACCGCAGGTTGTTTCATGCAAATCGTTTTTTGACTTCAACTTGCTATCATTTTTTGGGAAGGTCCGGCATTTCTATCAATCTGGCAGCAATGTGGAAGCGTGATTTTTAGCGCTACCATTGGTCAGCTCTGCAGACAAATACAGGCTGTCCATAAGCCACCAAATACAGGCTTAACTCCAGGTTGGGGAAGGCCGGGAGGTGGGGAGGTGCCGCGCCAAGAACCTGTTGCTGCGCGAAGGTTGGGATTTTCATTGTTGTCACATTTTTGTTCGTGCTTTGATGCCTGCGCCGTGCAAGTATAAGGCTTATTTTCATGCAGCATGATAACCCGGCGCAAAGCCTGAAGGGCAGCTTCTGACGACTGGTTGGGTGTGGATTTCCACGAAAATTTCGGATTTCAAGACACTGCCATGGCCTTGATCGCCGCATGACTGATGGAATGACAGGATTCGAATGACGTTATTACAGCGTCATGGAAACCTAGGTCGCCTTAAAAAAGTATCCCCGAGGAAACCGGCACATCTTCGCGGGCGCGTAGCCAAAAAACTAGAGAGGTTTAGGTCTTAAAATGGATAAGGCTATGAACTGCACAGAATGGGAATGGTCTTCAAGGCGGTTATTTCTGTTGATTACCTCATGCTAATGTGGAACAATTCCTTTAACTTTCCTAATTTCTATCAAAAGCGATAAACTTTGCCCACTTACCCTTGTAACCAAGCAAATCGTGAATAACTAGGATAATAGGATATTTCAGTGTTAGAATATTTGAATGATGAATTAAGATGACAAAATAAATAAATATAGCGAGGGTCTTAAGGGGCATGCAACGACGGTCAATATTAAATAACTGTATGTGTTTTTTTAACGGAAGCAGTCGTTCAGCAAACAAGTTAATGTAAGCTGAAAAATACTCACAAAAATGGCCGTACACTTCTGAAATTCACCTCAAGGTCTCCAAACGTAGTTTTCTGTCAGCCCTCTAGTGAAAAGTGTCAAAGCGGAAAGAAACCGAGCACCGCGATATACCGTATTCTACGAACGCGTTTCAAAGCGGATCATGCAGCTGGCAACAAAAAGTTTTTTGACCATCCAGGTCCCGACCTCGCCCTCCCAACCCCCTCCCCTCTGGTGCATTGTCCGCGGCCCTCGGCCGTGCCCTGTCGTGTGCGTTCGTCCGTAGCGTCGCACGACCGAACCACGCCTGCTCGGCAGGGCTACGCCTTCAAAAGCCCAATCACAGCCTTGGCTACTGTGGAAGTCCCGACGCCATCACCTTGACTGGGGGCGGGGCGGCGGGGGGGGGGGGGAACTCCGGCGGAAATCATTTTCCAGTCAGCGTATCGCAGGGCCCGCGTGCAGGTCATCTCCAGGTGCCACTGTTGCAATAAAGCGGCGCCGGCAGCCAAGTAATCGTGACAGGATAGAATTTTGCAAGGGCGGGGTCCACACGCGCTGACGCTTAACGGGGGAATATGGGGGTAAATCATTGAACTTTGCGAAATTTAGCACGATGCCTATCGGTCGCCCGTGTAAAGAAGTGATCTCCAGTATCTGTCCTTTCCACTTCTGAACAGTAGCGGAGATTTCGCGAGAAAGCTAAAACGGCGGAAGGGCCGGAACTGGACAGGCCCTAAGATCTATTGTTAAAGTGGGCACATTTCGTGATGTCCCAACGCACAACTGCCGCATTTTTGACAGCATTTACAAAAAAAGACTTCCGCCGCCAGCTGTGACATGTCCTGATTTGTACAAGGTCGACATTCTTCCATACGGTCATTATTTCTCCTAGTCGATATCCTTGAATTTCTCGAGGTGGACCGCCGATCGGTACAGCTATCCGCATTTCGCACTTTGCGATGGGAAAAACAGAAAACGGAATGCACCGCGCCCATAGCGTAAGTGGCAAGTGACAAAGTGAAAGTGAAAGTCACAAGTGAAACATTTTACGAGTCACGTTAAAGCTATGCATGGAATCTATGATAAAGCCCACTAATGAGACTGACTTGCACTTTCCGCCTTCCGAACGCCGTCGGCACGCTCCACTCATCGACGGACACAACATATGGCGTTTCGTGGCATAATTCACAGCTGTTTAGGCCCAGCAAGCATCAGAACGGCACGCAGCGACGTCAACATTCCGTGAGCTACGCTGGTATCGGCGCCATCAGCTGCTGTCAGCATCTTAGCGGGGTTTGCGGTTGCGGCGTTTTACGGGCTGCGATTTGTTGCGGCGCGATGGCGCTCACGGGTAGCCGCTGCACTCTAGCAGTACCTATCAGGGATGTTTGTGTTGACAGTGTTGAACAGAGCAGACCCCGAATAGCGATGTAGAATTTGTGCTGTTGGCATCTGACGTTGTTGACGCTACATGAATGTGCACGTTGTATTAAGCGCTCGCTGTTGCTGACACCTTTTCGAGCATCTCGGGGTCCAATAAGCTATTTGTTTCCTGTCTTTCACTACTCTTCTGGTCAAGCCGTCCTTGATTGCGTAACTTTTGATTTTGTCACTGTATCATTTTTATTTTATGTCGACGTCGCGCAGCAGCCATTCTGGACTAGCGAGCTTGTTGTTTGGCTAGCCGGCCGTGGGCCGGCTGGAAACCCGTTAAATTATGCGCGAGCATTCGGATGGTTAACTCGGAGTGGACAAATCTCCGCCTTTAACCATTCGCTGATAATGGAAAACTCCTGCCAGCCATTGCATAGTTTCTGCAGTCTTTTTCTTGTTACACAAAAGCTGGTCATTATACTTGGAAATCTTACACACATCACCAAACGTCATTACCTTGGGATTATAGGATAAATGTAACTTGATGCCATAACATTAAAGCAGATGTGTAGTGCATTTTCTTCTCCACTTTAAACAGTAAAATCCATTATCGGAAAAAAATTGCAGATTAGCCACCAGCTAATCGCAAATTCGGCCAGGCCGGGCACCCGCCGGGCTGTGGGCGGGCCCCTGGGGAGGAGGGGGGGGGGGGAGCAGGGCGCCGACCCCAAAGCGGACTAGCCGCAGCCAGCCTTGGAGATAATTTACTGCCTTATGTGCACCTTTGCTGCCTGGTAGGTCAGCTTTCTAATGACTGCTTACCTTACCTGATGATGTCAGCTTTTAACTTCACAACGCGGCAGCTGATATGGATGACGTCTGTCGATAAAAATAATTGTCATATTCTGACATCATGATACGATATCTAACGGCAACTACTGCAGGCGCCAGGCGCCAAAGACGTGTTATTAGAGCACGTAAATGTCATGGCCTCCGCGGTATCTCACGTGACCCGATTTTGATGCTCTCCGGGCGAAACTATAGCGATATTTAGATTAAGTTCGTGTCATTTGCGCATTGTGTCTGCACCAGTGCTCTGGTACCCGTGCAAACCCATCCTTTTAGGGGCGGTTGCCTGTTTCGTACCTATATCGTGTGTCGTTCAGCTGGAGCGATCCTAGAATGTTTACCTGAGGGAAAGATCGAAGACAAACTGCTGAAAAGCTACCGTGGCGCACAGAATGCGGGTTCAGGTCATGCCTGTGAAATAAACGGAAAAAGCTGTCTTCACCTGCAAGACCCAAGCATTGTCACGTCGACCTTCATATTGAGATGACAGCTACGTCATCACGAGAGGTGTGAGCACGCGCGACAGCCTCTGGGATGCACTCCTGGGGGTGTATCGTCGGCTAGCCCAAGCCCAAAACCGGCTACTCGCAGCCAACCTTGGAGCTTGTTTACTGTCGTGTGTGCCTTTCCTGCTTGATGGGCCAGCTTTCTAATGACAGCTTACACTGTCTGGTAGACAGCTAGCTTTTAGCAGTACATCGCGTCAACAAATATAGGCGATGTCTGTCAATCAAGTTGGTTGTCGCATTCTGGTAAAAAGACACATCTAACGGCCTTTCCCAAGAGCGCCAGGCAGCCCAGATGTGTTAGTAAGGCAAATAACGGTAACAGCCTCAGAAATATGTCACATGAACTGGTGATGAGACTGTCAGGGGAATTACCTACAACGATATCGGATTAAGCCAGATGCACCTGATCATTGCCACGACCCAAAAACAGCCGCGTCGGTGTTGCGCCAATTAGAATGTCGATTACACATCTCTCTATTCCCTCGTCTCTATCTCTATCTCGTCTCTATCGGTCTCTCGTCTATTAAGATGACAGCAGCGCCACCACAAGAGGTGTGAACAAATGCACCAGGAGGCTGGATAGGTCAGCTACAGCGGTGCGAGCAAAGCTAGTGTGATCGCAGCTAGCTGGCAGCGGTGCCGGTGCAGCTCGCCGCAGCATGACAAATCGAACATGTCACACAGCAGCAACAATTCAGCACCAATACAAGCAGCAGCTGAACAGAGCCGTAAAATTTGGCAGAGCTATGCACTGAACGCATCTAGTTACTAACCGAGAACTCTATAAAGCTAGCTGCTAGTCTTAGAGCTCTACGAAACCAGTTAACATTTTGAGAACTATACGAAACTAGCTATTAGTTTGAGAACCTTGTGAAACTACAGAGTGTTTCATCTCATATGCCAAACTTAAAAGTGGAAGTACGGATACTGGAAATGAATCAGACACGCGCTATCTGACGAGTATTGGTGGTTAATGCTGAACATTTAGATTGTCTTCCTTCACACAATCAACGTGGTCTGGAAGCTAAAGATGCAGGCCTCCGTACCCTTGCTCAGCAGCTGAACACGCCAATTGAAGGGTACCAGCAGATGAAGGTCATCCGAGAATGGGAGAATATTCGTATTCATGGGGCTGGCGGGGAACCTTTTTGATAGGCACATGAACAATGACTATAAACATAGAAAGTTCGAAATTTTCAAAGCCTGCAATATAAAGAAATACCTTTAAGAAATGTTTTGTATGCATCTATCACTTTTTCAGACATATGTTGCGAATGAAATACCGGGTAATTGCTACCTTTATCTTGTTACTAGCTAACTAATTAAGTTGAAGAAAAAAATTAAAAAAAAGATCGGCTTTTTTGTTTTACGTGAGTGTTCCCTACGGAGTCCTTTTTTGGGGTGGGGAACTGGCTACCGTGCAGCAGGTGCCGACACTCAGCATCCATACTATTCCGGTATCTAAAAAACAAAGCTACGGTCGCTCTCACTATGCTGGGTTTTTATATACACGCCCCGTTTGACCTCGTCCCTTAACCCTGCTCTGTTTGCTCCCAGTGCCGCACGATGCTGCATTAAGAGTGAGCCACGGCGTACATGACCTAAGGTCGACGCAGCAAAGAAGGCCGGAGCATGACCGAATCCCGCAGGGCTCGGTGGCCCCGTCGACCTGGGGACCGGAGTCCGCGGCACCGTCGGTCCCGCGGTCCCGACCGGGACCAGAGTCCAGGCCCAGACCGGGACAGGACTCTCGTTCCGGGCCGTCCCGTTCCGTCCGGCGCCGCCCGGCCAGTGAAAGTGAGCCACCGCCGCTTCGGGATTTTCCGAGCTCTCCGCCGGCGGAGGAGCCCGCCCGCAGTCTGCGGCACGTGCGCGCGCCGGTTGGAGGGCTGCGTTGGTGCGCGTGTCGGCCGGCGAGACATGTGACGGCACCCAGCGAACTGGAGCGAAAAACGCACGGCGCGCGGTCGGTACCAAACGGACATTGCTTAAAACGTCTTCGAGCGCCCGTGCTAGGATGAATCCGGTAAGTGGCACCGAAAGCGCGAAGAGGTGACTGGCTGAAAACGCTCGTGCCGCTGCCGGTCGCTCACCATTGAGCAGCCAAGGGCGTCGCTCCACCGCGTGGCACGCGCCTTTCATAGCGGATGCGGTCAAGTGGGTAATGAGGCAACGTTCTGTAGGACCACGACGAGCCCCCGTCCCCACGGGCTCCTGTCCAATTCACAGGTTTGCCAGGACGCGTTCGTCAGTACGTTAGGCCCCTTTTTCGATTGCGGGACTGGTGCCGTTTGAACACGCGACCGGTCTTGCAGGGTCAGTGTGGTTTATGCGGCGCCCGCGCTCGCTGTGGTGAGGTGTGGGGGACTGATCTCACACGGGCAAGGTCAAAAGTACCAGATTGGCAGCGGTATTTTGCCTTACATGCTAGGGTCAGAGCAATTCATTGTGGCGGCTCTGACCGCAGCTCACGCGGGTAAAGATAACGGGAAAGAACATGTCACATGTCCTATCAGATATGCAAACCGCCAAAGTTTAGCTCCTGTACACGTTAACGTGCTGGCGTCACGGGCTGCACCTTCGCTCGCTGCATGTCCATATGCCTTAACATTGCGGTTCTGTTGCATCCCATAATGCATGCTTTAGGATGGGTTTAAGCGTCTCACGACTCACGTCCAAACAAGTGGCCAGCAATGATGCAATATTCGGTGCATGATCATAGTGACAACCATTGCATGCTTTCCGCCTTTTGATGTAAAAACCGGCTGCGTCGAAACGTGATGGTATGCTCTGGTTTGCCTGCTCGAAACGCCCGCAGCATTAACTGAAGTTGGCTATCTTCTGGAGCTTCATGTTGAATGACTGTGGAATACTCTTGAAGATATGCAGTTCATTCAGGTATATAAGTGCATTCCAGCATAAGCCGTTTAAAAACCATATAGATGCCAACATTGACTGGTTTTCCCAGTCCCAAACGGAAAAATGTGAACTAATCCGAAGCGGAAATCGTCAAAAACAGCCAAAGTCTGCTACAATTCCGCCCATTCCAGCGTGAGCACGTCACGGCCAGCACATGTCAAAACCTGTGTGACGCATACCGGAAGCCCGCTCTGTTTACGCTTCCGCTAAATCGTGCGAGATATCAGTGGTGTCATCATGGACGGCACATGTCTGCCGGCATTCTCAACTGTCGCGGCAGGTGCATTCAGTGGAGGTCTCCGGTTCATCAGCTCGGCAGGATCTAGCGCAGCCTAGGGCTTAATGGTGGAGCTTTTCCAGAACATCCGTTGCGACACGGACCGCCTTTGCGTGTCGAGTTAGGATGACGCCGAATCCGTCGTCTAGGCAACAAACGAGTTATTCCAGCCTCGGGCTGCATCGCTTTTTAAGATTTTTCCCCGCATCTTTTGAATGGATGGATTTCTGGGATCAGAGCTCACGTCAAACAGCGCTTGTTGTGTGAACCCTGGCCCTACCATCCGATCATGGAATTCCTGGCCAACGCCAGGATTCGGTGGCGAAAGTTGAGCGTGCTGCAATGCCCGGCACGGACCGTCCTGCCCTCTGACGCAACCTGACCTCTGGCGAGGCCGCTGCCACCGATCACAGATCGTACCCTTCAAGGGCATATAGCGAGCCCCTAAAGCGGCTCGAACCCACCCCGCCACGTATGGGCAGGTCGGAGGACGAGTGCTTTAACCAACCGAGCTGTCGAGACGGACTTTCGCGCGCCGCGCATGGATTTAGGCGTTTTTAAGATGTGGACTTACATACAGACGAGTTTTGTACTGATTTTTCCTGGCGTTGTTCATCATAACTTACTCACGTGTGCTCCAAAAATTCTTTCGCGCCTGCCGTGGATGTAGCCTAACGCACACTCTAAGGCTGGAGTTCGCCTATTTATCATTCGGTTCGTTTCGGTTGATGTCAAATTCATTCGGTTTACGTCGGTTTTATTCAGTTTGGTTTGAAGCTGATATTTCAGTTAATCCTGGAACAGTTGCGCAGTCAGCTGATGCTTCAGCTGATGCTTCAGCTGACTAACCCGGTGTACTTCCGAAGACCAATGCAAGTTTGTCCCCGTGTCGCTGCGGAACTGCTGGACTGCTGCTGCGGACCACTGGAGGACATGCCTCATTGTCGTCTTGTTGTGATGGGCATGAGTTTGCGCACACTCCCAAAACATGCTCATTTGTTGCGTGACGTCATGCGGGAATGAAATCCATTGGCTCTTCCAACGTCCTTGAGGCATACAAATGTCCGCGTGTGTTGTATTATGACCTGATAATTAAAGCACGCACATCTACAAATGCAACGGTTTGTAATTTGTATCCTGTCCTATTCCCGACACACGAGGCTGTGTTCAGACACCCAGAAGACTGCTTCGCAAAAAGTGCTGTACGGCAGCGTGTCCCACTGATACAGTCCTGCTCTACTTTGCCAGTCTACGCTCTATATCATATGATGCCCTGCGCCGCGCATGCCAAAAACCCATTTCTATAGCATAAGTTATATAAGCCCATTCCCGAGCATCCTAATCGTCCACCTCAGCAGAGCTCAGCGGCGGCAAAGGCTTTGGGAAGTTGGAGCTCTTGAAACAGAAAAATCAGGCTCTGGGAAATCACAGCATTCACCCGACTCGAGTGCTTTGGGAGCGCGACCAGTCTACCCAGGGTTGAAGCGGGCAACCGACAACGCTTGCATTCACCGTGCACCATTTTTTCGAGTCAGTCGTTAAAAAGCGACAAATCTCACAGTGCAAGCAATCTGCCCGTCGCGTGCCAGGCCTACTCCGGAAAACGGATAGAAACAACTCGCATATGGAGAGGACTTGGCGCCATGCCAGGGGCTTCACCCTGGCAGGTGCAGCTTGCACTGGCAAGACCTGCGCTTTCGTGCGAGAATCTAGCCTATCTCGCCCGGCGGTGCAAGGCTTAGTGGCCGATGCCACACGCGCGGGAGGCGTACAGGGGCAGACCTACCAGCCCAGCACGGAAGGCGTGTCCGTCAGGTGGGGCCGTTGCCGCCTCGGGGGTCAGCGAGACGGCGGTGCGCGCGGCCGGCCCCCCGCCCACAGACAGGCAGCGGGATGGGGGAGCAGACACGCGGCTGGCTATTGGCTAACCCGGAAGATTACCCGGCTAGTTTGTGCTGAAGTGGAGGGATTTGGAGGCGGACTTAGCTGCGGTAGGAGGTGGTTACCACCGCGGATGATCGGTTTAATGTGGGGAGGGGGGGACTAAGGAGAGGTCAGTTGGGAAGGACTTCGAAAACTGATACATCCTGTTCATTTGCGAACCGGAACAACCGAGTGGCCCCACCCTCGAACCAATCACGCAGATTTCGCTGGGAACTGTGCGGACTTAAGCACCCGTGTCAGGCCTCGGCTGCCACGAACGTTATCAGACCATCGTCTTCACCACTGCGGGATGGCAAGCGTTTCCGGCTCAAGATAAGGCGTGCATGAGAGCATACCAAGACCACAGGTCCTGCAAATTGCAGCGGCGTCAGGATGACTTGCGGTTTTTTGTTTTGGGACAGTGGGGCTATTTAGGTGATCGGGTCCTTTCGCTCCGGTTGTATGAACGTACCGTCCATGGTGTCAGTTGATGTTGATGATGTTGACACGTGCCTAGTGCGTCGGTGCAGGTCCTTCAGTTAACGTAATTTAGGCGGATGGAACGAGATAGAACCTCATGCTTTCGCTTGCGCCAACCCAGCTCTCCTAGAGGCTGCTGTCGACGTCGTGTCTTCTGAGGCGCGCTGTTTGAGCCAGGACGGTCGCTTCTCGACTTCAAAAAGGACATTGACGGGTTTCTGGCATCAGTTGTGTTCAAAAACTTCAACGCCATGCTTAGAAAAACGCTGAAAGCGGTGGACCAAGCCCCAACTCAGAAGCGTGCCATCAGTGATGTAGCCTGTACACGACCTAGCCAGTTACCTCACCATGTGGGCGCCATTGGGTTTATCCAACAGGTGAAGTCCTCTTCTTCACAACCGATCTCTCGTGTTCACGGGGTCTGTGGGCCATTCACCGTTGTGCAACCGGTCTCCGGGGCACTGGGCAGCACCGCCATCACTTTGCGTCCGCTCACCGTGTGCACCCCTTGTTCCGATCAGATCGTTTCTTTGCTAACGGAGACAGGTGTTGGCTCTCTTCCATGTGACATCTACACAAAGCACGCTCTCAGTTGGTGAAGTTGAAGATGCTGTCTTTTCTTGTCCTTATCCTTGGGTACCGAACCTGAGTCCCTGGGTACCGCGTCCCGTGTCACGGTAGCGGGTGATAGTATATATCATTACGGGAATTCGTGTCAGATAAAGAAACAACGCTAACAGCGATCGCCCATAGTAGGTTTCCGCCGAGCAATATCCCCCTTCCCCCTTCTCCTCCTTCTTTAAGCAGCACCTTTCACTTCACACGCTTGTCAAGACGTGTTTTTATTCTCAGTTTGATTTACGTGAAAGCTCACCATCCATCAATGCGGTGCACGGAGCTCGAAAGTCATCCATCGTCTTCGTGCATTTTGGGATATCTCCCTTGCTGTCACATCTACACCCAAAATGGCAATATAAAATCACACACTTTCCAGCGGCGAGGCAGGTTGCAAATGTTTTGCAGTCGTCGGCTGGCGGTCACAAAGTGGCGCAGGGGAGCTCTGACCTATCCCAATTCTGCAGCTCTTGGTGCTGTTCAGGTGCTAGGTGGCTGGGCCGACGATAGGTTTAGGCAGTCAAAATACTTGAAATATTCTGCCACATTTTCGCAAACGGTTTTGACACCTGGCAGGTTCGTTCACGATATGATTCTGACAGGTGTGCATCTACAAGAACCCATAATCGACCAGCAGTGTCAGATGGGAATCATTAGAATAGCCTCCGTGACAGTTCGTAATAGTTAAGTTGAAACTTACACCTTACCTCGATTCGATCACTCTACCGTTTTGCCAGATCGCAGTTTCTACATAAAACTTCAATGCTCGCTGGCATATAATTCATGCAACAGATGACTATCCAGCGAAAGCAACATTTTTAAATTAAAGTGTAACCATATTAGATTTCTCAGCTGGGTATGTTAATACTTGTATATCTAAGGCCTTATTTCAGGCTGTATAATGGGTAGTACACTGGGCCGTTATTTTCCTATATATATATATATATATATATATATATATATATATATATATATATATATATATATATTATTTATGGCATATCTAATTTCAGGCTGTGTGACACCGGACCCGTATTTCAACTTGGCGGATTCATACCCTGGTGGGTGGACCCAAATCTCCGTGCTATCTCGTAAAAAATATCGATAAGCTGCCCAAAGTGGTCAGAGAATTGTTGTCTGCTAAAGATTGAGAAACTGGATTGAAAAACAGCGTTACGCTTAAAGTAACCACCTTGAATCTTGCCATGTGTGGCAAAATGGTTTACTGATACCGAAGCGCACTTGCAGAAATCTTCTATGCAAGGTGAAATGTCTGCATCCCTATAAATCTAGTACAGTGCGGCTTTTATATTAAAGTGGAGTGGAAGTCTAACTGCATCGGGTTCTCACTCATGGCTGGATGCACTGAATGTCATTATCTGTTTTAAAGACAATATTGACCAACGGATTTATCCTTTGCCGCTGGGCTTGGATTATACTTGATACAAGCAATAAATAATTTGGACTCTTGGTTTTTCAGCATTGTGAGGTCAGAGCTCCCCTTTTTACAGTTATTTTCCTTCAACGTGTGAAGAGGTACCGGCTAACTGTTGTCCAGCGAACATTGGTTACCTTGTCAATGCTTTACGTTTAAAGCTGTGGGGAGGATCATGAGTCAGATACACAGTTTGAAACGTTGCCTGTTGACAAAACAAACAATATTTTCATAAAAATGTTGTTTGCCTAGTACCGTCTGGTGCATTTAAGATCGATTATTGTCAGTATAGGATATTTAAGCTCATGAGTGAGGCTGCACCACTACTAGATAATTATGCATACGCATCTGCACCTCTGCGGTAGTGCATCTTGGTCGTATTCTCTCCACCGACCGCACATCTTCCTCTCCGAAAAGTCATGTGAGCATGTCTTCCGACTTAGTGAAGCGTGCACGCGATGATCGTAATGCACCTGTGATGCACATGATTGCCCCATTGCGGTGCGCTCAAAGTTGAGGTGTGCTCCTATCGACAGCCGGCCTGCTGGCCTATCAGACGTATTTGCCATTTCGCCGGAATTGGCAGCCACAACATCCAAGCCATCGCAAGATCGGGCACGGTGGCCCCTCTAAGCAAGGCTTGCGTATTGGCATCTAAAGATAGTAATGGTACGTGATGGTAGGGGCGAAACATGTAACTTGTAAATCACGGCTGGTTACTAGTCACCCGATGCATCTATTAAGCAAAGGAATGGTGCACAACATCAGATAGCTCTTCGTGGCACTATCTCTCTGTATGTTGGGAATTACAACATAGCACTTGTTTATGCTTTGTCCTGTGAAGCAGTTGCAAACAGAGCATGGCAGGAATAAGAAAAAGACGGAAGCTTTCAAGGGCTTCGCCATAAGGCGGACTACATAACAGAGCGTTGCAATCGGTTGCATTGCACGAAATTTAAACCGCTTGTGGCTGCCGATGCGCTTTCTGACGGGCCTAACACGGCAACCGATCCATATGCTTGCCGGTCGAGAATGCCCATTGTCTCCGTCGCGATTGTCAAATGAGCTCTTGACAAATCGCGGGTGAAAATCGACATCTGCCGGCGGAAGTCTGGGAGCTTAACCGCAGTCTCCTTACCACGCACGTGAGGATTCTGGACTCCCTGCACGTGAGGATTCTGGACTCCACGCACGTGAGGATTCTGGACTCCACGCACGTGAGGATTCTGGACTCCCTGCACGTGAGGATTCTGGACTCCACGCACGTGAGGATTCTGGACTCCCTGCACGTGAGGATTCTGGACCCCCTGCACGTGAGGATTCTGGACTCCCTGCACGTGAGGATTCTGGACTCCCTGCACGTGAGGATTCTGGACTCCCTGCACGTGAGGATTCTGGACTCCCTGCACGTGAGGATTCTTGACTCCCTGCACGTGAGGATTCTTGACTCCCTGCACGTGAGGATTCTTGACTCCCTGCACGTGAGGATTCTGGACTCCCTGCACGTGAGGATTCTGGACTCCCTGCACGTGAGGATTCTGGGCTCCCTGCACGTGAGGATCCTGGACTCCTGCACGTGAGGATTCTGACTCCCTGCACGTGAGGATTCTGGACTCCCTGCACGTGAGGATTCTGGACTCCCTGCACGTGAGGATTCTGGGCTCCCTGCACGTGAGGATTCTGGACTCCCTGCACGTGAGGATTCTGGACTCCCTGCATGCACGGCGCATCCTCGAGGCAGTGAAAGTGGTTGGACTGGGCCGGCACCACCGCCGGGCCAGAGGACCCAGCCAAACGCTTTCGCATGCGGACTGGATCGATCACCGGGAGGTGGGGTGTCTCGTGCGACCATCGCCTGGCGCACTGGCGAGGCAGGCGATGTAAAACCACGCCCTCCCTGCTTACATCATCGGCAAGGACATCGCGGGCTTACTTCTTCACTTCCAAGACCTGTGTCGATAGCATCACTCGAAACGCCTGATGTTTTGACCTCGCATTATTGCATATTTCTCTTTGTGAGGTGCTTATGCCGGTCGCGTGATGATTTTCGAAGTTCCTGTTTGGCCATCGCTCCCAGTGACGTCCATGATCCGTTCACCGGACAAACGCCCAGTACTGCTCTGGCCGAGGTAGCATGAGCGTAAACACGCCCCTCGCAACATGCGGAGGCACCATGCAGATATTGCCCACGAGCGAAAAGGCTGAACAAGAAATTTAATTGTGTGCGCGAGTAGACTGGTAAGCGCGCGTATCTCGCACCCGGGGAAAGCGTACCCGCCTTCGAGACGGGGTAAGCAATCTTGTACCGCCACAGATCGAAAGACATAATGACCTTGATCGCACTCCTGCACCATGCGCCTCGGCGAAAATCGCATTACACTTGTAGAGATTTTCACCATATTTGTCCGGCCCTGTGCCTGCTTTCTTTCGGCGGCGTGTTCGCCTTGCAACCTGCAATCATGGTGCTAAATTTGTGCCCTGAGATAAGACGATTTTGGGAGGGACAGTGATGCTTCCAAATTCATCGGCGTACATTTTGGCCATATTATGATCAGGTACGCAATACACTTCTTCGATAATCTTGTGGTTTTGATCGCATTGCTTGCTATGTCGAGATGGCTACATTTCCCTGCACGACGACGCAGTTTGATAGCAGGAAACTGTTATGCTTTGGAACTTGGTAGACAATCTTCTACTCCCCCCCCCCCCCCCAGATTAAAACACATAATGACCTTAATCGCACTACCCAAACCGTGCACCGATTTACAGTATGTTGAACTTCAAGCTTTTGTATATTAAATGTGTGTTTCCACATATCTTCACGAATGTGCGCTGAAGGCATTTTTTACATAGTTGGTTCATCCCTTGCTTATAAGCCCGTATGTGGCGTGTACATCGCTGCACGCGCCGCGTGGTATCAAAGGCTGCGTGCACGTTTGTGTATGTTTCCAAATGGAGGTAGGCTGCGTGGAAGAATCCAGAATTTGAACGTCTTGTAAAATTGATTTTTCTTTCTTCGGTCTACTTGAAATTTATTTTTCTTTCTTTTGGGTATTTGAGCTTTTCAGGGGCAGCGGACGTGATCCGTTTGACTTGGTTTACAATATGCATGACCTTTAGTTGCGGTACATTACTCAGCACTTCCACTGCCCTTGCAAACATAACTCAGCACACAGATTGCTGCAAAATGTCTGGAAATGACTAGTCACTATCTAGCGTTTATTTCTCGGTCACGATCATCATCTGAATATCTGAATCACTAAATTACTATCCGACGTGGTCCTAGTTGCAAATGTCCCTTTCCGGCGCAACGCCTGACCGAGTTTCGCGCGACGGTGTTATGACTTTCGCTCCTGACCAAGTGGTTACAAGCGACGGTGTCATGCGACGGTGTCACTTCCGCATCTGACCAAGTGGTGACAAGCAACGGTGTCATGCGAAGGTGTCACTTTCGTGCCTGACCGAATGGTCACAAGCGACGGTGCCGTGCGACGGTGTCACTTTCGCGCCTGACCAAGTGGTCACAAGTGACGGTGTCATGCCACGGTGTCATGACTTTGCGGCCTGGCCAGGTGGTCACAAGCGACGGTGTCGCACGACAGTGCCGCGGCACAATATCTGACAGACTTCTTTGTCTCCAGGACAACGGCTGCAGGAACGGCCGGAGGTCAGCAGATTTGAGCCTCTGGAAAGCTGTGGTGACCTGTCTGGTGACCTTGCTCTTGCTGTGGAGTCCGGCAGGGTGCAACGACTTGAGCAGCCTGATGGACATGGTGAGTCAGAAGATGTTAATGTTTGGTGGGTGGTTCAAAGTGAATGTACCACTTGTGACTTTGCGAGTGAATTTAGTGTTTGTATGAAAGTCACGATGTGTGTTTCGAAAGATGCTAAAGAAAGATGTGAGACTTTTCCTCGCAAGGGCGAAAAAGATGTGAGACTTTTCCTCGCAAGGGTGAACAGTTCTCAAACTGTATTCATCACGTAACACCTGTCACCTGCCACCTGTCACCTATCACCTCCTACCTGGCATCTGGCACCTGATAAATGACACCTGAGACCTGAGATCTGACACCTTGACACCCATCACCTGTCACCTGACACCTGACACCTGACACCTGTCACTTGACACATGACACATAACACCTAACACCTGACCTCTGGCACCTGGCACCTGGCACCTGGTACATGTCACCTGTCACATATCACATGTCACATATCACCTACCACCTGATGCCTGACACCTGTCACCTCTCACCTGAAATCTGTTCATTTCACAGGCACCTGAGTCTATGAGCTAGTCTCCTTTTCACCACATCTTAATTCTGACTCCTCTGGCTGTTTGTCCATTTGACCTTTGGTGAACTTTGGTCAACAGTGTATCAACTAACTTTCCAGAGAAAATCGGTGTGCGCTTTTACATGAGGTATATTTTGCGAATGAAGGAATGCCGACTTTAGCGGAACGCCCCTACGGGTTGCCAGATTTCATGGATGCAGTAAAAAATCAACTTGCCTTCGTTTTAGCCCATTTTGTGGATGTGCGTACAGAACTCGGATCTGCGGTGGGGCAAAACTAAGCCAAGGATGTGTGAGTATTCCTGCGGTGCAGTGATTTGCCTCTATGGTGCATGGCGGCCCCAATTTTCAGGATACCATTTCTACAACCACCCAGAGATTTACAAACCACCCCATCCACCATCGATGTACAGGCATTTTCCTCGATAGCGCAACATCCGTTTCACATCGTAAGAGGATCCGCGCTTAGGAACTCGCTTCATCGTCTTTAATTCCAGTGCGATCAATCCATAAATCCCTTCCGAAATGAAAGGGAGGTATCCGCGTTGCAGAAGCACAAGTATGCGGCGCGTCCATGACGAATGCGCGTGTCTTCTGGCTCTGCAGCCATTGAGCTGGTGGCGTGAGACCCCCCAGCTCGCGGCGCCTGAACCGTGCGAACGACGCTGAGCATTCCGGAACTGAACGTTTCGTCATTAAGCCAGATCGCAGGTTGCTTCAGAGCCTCGGAGGGGCGCGGACGTTCCAGCCCGAGGTCGCTGAGCGGGGCAGATGCAATCTGTTGGGCACAGCTTTCGGTCGGGCGTCCAAGCATGTCAACATCGTCTCTGCAGCGTTCGCTGGCATGATCCTGATTCGGGGTATTACGAGGCGCTAAGATTTAATTGCGCTCGATGAAAATGTGACTGACATGCTGAATAGTGCCTAAGGAGGCTCATCAAACCCGCCTGCAATCGCAAGTCAGCCTCGGGTAACAAATGCCAATAAAGGCTTGCTTATCATGGTCGGGCACCCTGAATAATTCAGTAGCTGGTAGGCTGATGAGTCACGGTGCTTGGCAGCCTCGTGCCAATGTGTCCACACAGCTTTGGTGAGCGGGAAATGCAGGTCAAGATATGTTTCTGCCTCCATGGTGTCATAAATCCGCGATCCGTGCCGTGCCGTGCCGCTTCGATGCTCACTGCAGGACGGGTCGGATCTTGTGATCCGTTCTTTTCTCTGGTCGGACCGGATCTTGTGATCCGTTCGGTTCTCTTGTCGGACCGGATTTTGGATCCGTTCTGTTCCCTGCTCGGGCCGGATCTTGCGATCCGTTTTCTTCTCTTGTCGGATCGGATCGTGTGATCCGTTCTGTTCTCTTGTCGGATCGGATCTTGTGATCCGTTCTGTTCTCTTGTCCGACCGGATTTGGGATCCGTTCTGTTCTCTGGTCGGACCAGATCTTGTGATCCGTTCTGTTCTCCGGTCGGACCGGATCTTGCGATCCGTTTTGTTCTCTTGTCGGATCGGATCTTGTGATCCGTTCTGTTCTCTTGTCGGATCAGATCTTGTGATCCTTTCTGTTCTTTTGTCGGATCGGATTTTATGATCTGTTCTGTTCTCTGATCCGATCACCCGATTAACCCACATGTTATCTTCCTATTCTGGGCACTAACTTGGTATTCTGCTAGTTAAATGCATTTCGTTGGTCGAAGGACAGTGTCAATATGCTTTGTGTTTGGTAATTCATGAAAACATAGCATGATGGGGGGGATATATAACCTCCTACTGTCCTCGGACGGACTAGAGGTGAATAGCCATTTTTTCTTATTATGTTTCTATATCTATATCTATATTCTACATCTATATTCTATATCATTTCTCCTCATGTTAGTTCTCAGCCTAAGGCTGATATCCAGGTCAGATAACATCAAATAATCATTGAGAAATCACTGCATACAGGCGGCCAACCAATTGGGTCTGTCATCGCATTCTGTCGGCGACTGAATGATTTCATAACCCACAGCACTGTGACTCCTGTGTTCTGTGTTTTGTGTTTCTGTATTACTATGTTCGACTCATAATGAAGGCTTGCTGGCATTTGGCCGAGGCCAACCAACTGTCTAGCCAGTTGCATTTCGGAGTCAACCCGTGTCAGTGACATACGACGACCTTTCGTGGCAAAATACCGCCTACCGGTGGCAATGCGACATTGTCAAGTCCAAAGACAAATTAAAACGAACCACCTGCGCTACTGGAGTGCATGTTGTAACAATCTTTGAGGAAAGCTCAAGCTGGGACACTGGCCTACGACGGCGTAGGTGGTAAATATGACACTGCAATGATATGACACACGGGCGACACCGTTAAATTCAAAATGAAGAAAATTGCCACCTTACTCAAGAAGAGGGTATCTTGCCAAAAAATGATGTGAAGAGTAAGTTTGGTAGGTAGCCTTCGATGACATCCTGCAGTCACTTTCAAATCAAGCAGTGACGTTTTGTTAAAAGCTTAGCGGACCAGAACGCTAGCACATTAAAACCATTGCTTGTGAGTACCATACTCAACCGGGTCTCGGTCCAACACGGCCTAGCGAGAACCCATCCATGTTATTGACCTGACATGGCTTAGACTCCAAACTCTCAGAGCGCCTTCAAAATTAAAGTGGAATCAGGCGCTGTACACGCCGTTCTGCAACCATTCGAAGAACACAAAGGTCGCGGGAGTGAGCGGAAACATCCATTAGCCCGTAGGTGCGAGGCTTAATGGCCGCATTGTCAGGAGTGTCCTGTCCCACTAGCAGACAGACACCTGTCCTCGTAACTTATTTAACTGTCCGGCTTATCTAGTGAGACTGTTTCCGCCTCCATGAACCGTCAAACCGTCGGTTCCACGAAGCGGCCAATCAACCGCCTCAGTAGGTAACCTTAGTAGGTAGTAGGTTTGACATATCCGGCTGGGAGTTCATGGACGTGTGGAATAGCGTTTGCTGCGCTGGTGGAGATGACCTGTGGGTGAACCTGTGGGTGACCTGATGACCTGTGGGCGTGGGTTTTGTAGCATATCGGACATATCCTGTAATTTGCCCCTGTTGTTCACATTTCGGGTAAGAAGGGTCAGTTCTCGGACCATCGGGAGTAACTCGGAATTTCTAATTCACTGACCTTGAACTCATCGGTCTCCAAAGTGGGAAATGCACAACACGTCCGAGTGCGTTTGGGATTGTCCGTCATCAATGCTCACCGATTCTGTATTTCATGTGCCGATGCCGCAGCTCTTGCTTGCACATGTGGGCATCCTCCGGACGGCACGGAACATTCCAGAGCTGTCGCCTTTTCACACGCCTTCGATAACAGCCCTTCGCGGCAGTGCAAACACGTCAGGCGTATTTCAGATCCCTGTCCAACCAAGCGAGGCTACACGCTCCTCCTGGCAAAAGCTTTGGGCAATCTTTACAGTCATGAGATAGCTGGGCTCACGCAATCATTCATTTAGCTCACCCGCCGTTTTCCAACACCCCAAAACAAGTGAACATTGCAGGCGGCTCAGCGGCGGCACCAAACGGCCGGGTTACTTCACTTCACTTCACTTCGCTGCATTTTGTTAGGCGGATAGTCGGCGGGCTCAGCGCGTGACTAATGTGTTGGTGGCAGACTGCTCTCCGCACGCCTTTTGTTTGGATAGGTACCTCCATTTAGGTTTCCAAGTCTTGCGCCAACACACCATTGCGTGGTCTTTTTGTTTGTCAGTCGTATGATGGGACAAATGAAGTGAAATGGAAATGAACCCTCCATTGAACACCTCATGTACCCGCTAAAAATCGGGAACGATTGGGTCTTAACTAATTCGATGGTGGAGATTATGCATATCTGCAGTGCACCGTGCACGATTTCCTGCATATATGGAAAAGCCCGGAAAATGCCCCCGCCGGCCGATTGTTCGGTGTCTTTCAGATGAGCCATATTATCCACACCCAACGTAACAGTACAACACTTTTCGTCATATGTGGATTAAGACAGGAAAAGCAGCAAGGCATAAAAAAGGACACCCACCTTTAGTCTCACGCTCGAAACATTGTTCGATCTCTGGAATCGGGGGCTTACTTGGGGCAGCCTGAGATGCTTTTGAACCTTAAGACTGCTTATGTCCGACTCGAGAACCATGTTCCGACCTGAGCGTCCTCAGTACGTTTTTGGTCTTTAATTCTCAAGTACGTAGACCGTAACACGCCTCCAAGCTCTCTCACTTCGGTGAAGTTTGTGTTCTTCAAGGCACCCTTCAACACGTTCTGCGGACGTTGATGCTCCTAACCCACACGCTGAGGTCATCCAGACGGCGCGGTGCCAGTCACGACCTCGCCTTCGCACACATCCGTAAGCATTTCCAAATAACTCCCACATATAGCCTCAAACCACCGCACCGTTGACGAATGGTCTGCTCGTGCGCCTCCGTCATATGCCCATTTAACTACGGCGCGAGTGTTACGGTTTGTGTATTACTAAGCTGCCTCGCCGGTGGCTTTGTGACACGGGCCAGAACTCCGATGGCGTGATGATAATAGAGCCGTTCTCATGTGTGTGGGAGCTCTCCCACACTGCGTGGCAATTATGAACGGAGGAA
This sequence comes from Pollicipes pollicipes, assembly GCF_011947565.3. NCBI lineage: Eukaryota > Metazoa > Arthropoda > Thecostraca > Pollicipedomorpha > Pollicipedidae > Pollicipes > Pollicipes pollicipes. The sequence continues at coordinate 7,382,892 of NW_023596805.1, read as the reverse complement.
TATATGGCGTTTGTAGCATGACCCGTGAGTCTGTGACCTGCCCGATAACATAACGGCTAGGGATTCTAAAAGAGGTGCCTGGGTGAAACACTTCTCGATGTGAATGTACGAGGTCGAAAGTTTTGTGTTAGTAAGTGACGTGTTGCCGTGTATACCACCCGAACGCATAAAAGTGCAGCCCCCCAGAGAGACATGTGTATAGATCATGTTCAGCCTTCTGACCTTTTAAACTCTTGTAATGTGGAGACACGGAAAATCAGCGCTTTTAGAGCCGGGCTTTGCTATGAGTGTCATGGTCCGGCTTCCGAATTAGGAGGCGTAGAGTTCCCAATGCTAAACGCAATGTGATTACGAGCTTGTGGAGTCACAAGAGTATTAGCACGGCTCCATCTTGCAGGCGCATTATATGCTCGTATGGAAAAATAGATGACGCGTGGATCTAAAAACAAGCGAGCGGGAGGGTGCGGTCTTCGTAGAAAACTATTATGTCCTTTGAGGTGACCTAGAAAAAGAACATCAGCTTCGCTTAACTGATGAATGTATTCGCTCCACAAAACAGTTCTACGCTTTTGCACCGCCCCACATCTAAACACTGCTTCTGATCCACAATTTTCGCCCTGAGGCGTCAGTGCTAGTCTCGGCCACATCATCACACTAGAGTGCCCTCATCCAGGGTCGACACTGCGAACTCCGAAGTCCGCGCCCATGCACCATTAATATGAAGTTGTCACGGGTGATTCCTGTCCTTGTGCTTCCTACATGACGTCATTACCTTCACGCCCCACGGTACGCGCCGGGATACTTGCTAACGCATTCTCGCGTGATGAACACCTCCAGATGTGTTGCGGCGACTCCGCGGACTTCGGCATGTGGCTGTGCTAGGCTTTTCTGAGAAGTTGTTTTTCTTTCGCATAGACCACACCTCGCGCCAGTTGCCTCCCGGAAATGGCGGCGGCAACTCTCAAGCACCGCGTGAAATAGGGCTTATTGGGCCGGCCGGTGAACATTTGAGCAAGTGATCACTGGGCCCAGGAGATTTTGGGGAATAAACGAATCAAATGGCAACTGACCCTCTTTCCCTTTCCCGACAAGTTCTTTCGGCCGCATTCACGGCATACCCAGCCACCGACTTCGGTCGTCTGGTTTGTTCGGTTGTCTGGTTGCTTCGGTTGTTCGGTTGTCTGGTTCTCTGGTTACTTCGGTTGTTCGGTTGTCTGGTTGTCTGGTTGTCTGGTTGCTTCGGTTGCCTCGGTTGTTCGGTTGTCTGGTTGCTTCGGTTGTTCGGTTGTCTGGTTGCTTCGGTTGTTCGGTTGTCTGGTTCTCTGGTTGCTTCGGTTGTTCGGTTGTCTGGTTGTCTGGTTCTCTGGTTGCTTCGGTTGTTCGGTTGTCTGGTTCTCTGGTTGCCTCGGTTGTTCGGTTGTCTGGTTGTCTGGTTGTCTGGTTGCTTCGGTTGTTCGGTTGTCTGGTTATCCGGTTGCTTCGGTTGTTCGGTTGTCTGGCTGTCTGGTTGTCTGGCTGTCTGCCTGTCTGGTTGTCTGGCTGTCTGGCTGTCTGGTTGTCTGGTTTTACGTTACATTTTCGACGGATCGGAGCCCCCCTCCCAAGCGCAACCCGCGCGCGCGCAACGCCCGGTGAAGCAACGCCGCGCTTTGCGTCGCCCGGCGCGGGCTTCCCGCCACCGGTCGGCGCCGTTCCGCGCGGAATTTTCGTTTCGTTCCGCGCGGAGTCGCGCCGCAGCCGGCCGCGGGCGCACGTCAGGTGTCGCGCACCGGACGATGAGTGGTGTCGTCACCACGCCGGCGGTTCAGGGGGCTCGCGCAACCTGTATCGCGCGGTTCCGGTGCTCTGTCAGAGACGCGGCGCGGCGCCGCGGGGGGCGTGGTGTGCAATGCCGCTGCGGCAGGTGGAGCGACACTGATTTGAGCGGAGGGGAGGGATGGGGAACGAGGGCAGCGTGCAGAAAGGGGGAGTGTGGGAGGGAGGAGGGGTCCAGGAACGGTGTTCTGCTGCTCCCGATATCGGCGCAGTGGCAGGTTTCTTGCTGTCCCCGAGGATCTTGTTCTTGGCATCTCGTTAGTTCCCTGCTGCTCCTGCTACCACTTAAGCGAACGATCTTCTGTCGCTCTTACTTCATCTCAGTGACTGATCCATGATGGTAATCCTGACGCCATCCTTTGACCCAGTCCAGCCCCTGACGCGGTCTCGCTGACCAGCTCCTGACGCCCCCAGGAGGAGTACATCCCGAAGAACGACCCGGCTGCCCCGTACGGCACCGTCTGGTACAACGGCTCCTACCTCTACATGCCGGCACCACCCGGCAACAATCCATCCTGCGCTCGCGGCGGCATGACGTACTGCGACACCATCAACACCTACCCCGGGTAAGCGCTCGGTCTGAGCCGCTACTGGTCGACACTAGCACCAGACGCGGTGCCATCACCGCCTAGCCATTGTGGGTGCATTGATTGAGAGACCATTGCCGCCATGTGCGTGGAGGAAAATGAGCATAGCCTTTTGCTCTGAAGAGAATTATCAAGTCCAGAAAACGAGCCGTCTATGTCTTTTTCTGGACTTGTTTTGCGTACCATGAGCATAAGGCTATTCTTATTTCTCTCCACATGTATCATCATGCTGCTCATCCAATTAGCGTTATCTAACACTCGCCGCCATTGCCACATACAAAGAGAAGGCGTCCCCTTCAAGGAGCAGTACGGGCTGGACTGAACAGTATATCGGCCGGGACACTAAACGCACCTGGTCCCAGGGACGTGAGCAAGAGGAAGGCTATGTGACCAAGTCCCCCCTCGCCCCTTGAGCGAAGACGTTTACACTAGATGCGGGGTGATTATCAGGACTTTGGCTCAAATCGGCAGGATTTCGGAGAAAATTGATGCTTCCCCTCCCTTGAGGAAATTCTGGCTACATGCCCGTCTGACCCGTGTAGGTGAGCAGCGGTGCCCTTCAGTGCACCGCAACCCACCAAGCGCTACGTTAACGGATACCTACTGCACCAATTTCACTGCTAGATGCGTGTCCGTAATGCTAGTAACGTCTCCCCCTCCCCCACCCCCCTTCTGGGGCGTTGCGCAAACTGGCGATTAGACGCGTATGTGTGCCTGGTAATTGAGCTGGATAGGACCGCTGTCAACATGCGCGGTTACACTGTGAATAATCGGGTATGACGACAACCGCGTACAATGTTTCTGTAACAAGGACGGAGTTGCGACCAAGGTGTGGGCTCAGCGCGCAATTTCGTCTGGACTCTGCCATCAGACGACAAAAGCGTGTTATTTCTCTAAAATATACAGATGCATGACGAGCTCCCATTGGTGCAAAACTTCATCCGAATGATGCCAGGTCAAGGTCAGGTCAATGCCAGGTCAAACGTCATCTGAATAATGCCACTCGGTCAAGGTCAATGCCCAGGTCAAGGTCTTGCGCAGGAAGTACGTGGGCCGTTGGCGAGTTGGAATACAAATGGATTAGGGTGATCCTTTTGGCATGGATTAATCTTTGGGACAAACCTGGAAGGATTAACCGTTTGGCAATTAAAGATAGGCTATTATCTTATTGTTAACGGGCAAAAAAACAGCAATTTTGAATCAATCTATAGGTTTCAAACGCAATAAAATCGTTGATCTGTTGACAAACAACTTCGCTGGTTTATGAGCTGCTTAACGCATCAACAGACTCGTGTCTGTCAATGTGTTAACCATCAACAGACACGAGTGTCAGACACAGACACAGACACTGCTTTACGACCACGCGCTCGTCGGTTGTTAAGTAATTCTATTCTCTGCAGTAAATGGCCACAATCGCGCTCCGGCTCCACAGCGAAGCCGCCTGAGCCGAATTGTCACACTTCGAGGGCGGGGCTGTCAGCTGACTCTTGTTTGGCCTGGCCGGAAGTGGACTGGCGAGGGGCCAACGGAAATCGAGGCAGCGGATCGCTATAAACGAGATTCCGGGCCGGAACTGGCCGCGAAGGTATTCGGCGCCATGCTGACTGGATTCCGTGACCTTCTGTGGACTGGACCTTCCGACCTTCGGCCGACGTTGGATGACCTATAATCGCTAACATTCGAAAGATCTTAAGGTACAGGTCCTTCGGCATTGAAATGGTGGAAAGACAGTCATGGTTCAGTTCGATTTCAGACCACCAAGGCCGTTCTTTAAGTTCTTAAGTTGCTGATCACCAGGACACCCGTCTTCTTTATCCCGTTATGAGCTAGCTGAAGATGGCGCTAAACTGCAGCTTAGGCGCTCACAAGCGTTTAAGGGTACACTTTCAGCGTCAAAAGACGCTTAACCGTGGCCATTCGGGTTCAGTGACTTTCAGCTTGGTCTGAGCACGCACGGCTTTAAGTCTGCACACCCGCGGCGGGGGGAGGGGATCAGCTCGCGATAAAAGTGGCGAGAGCAGGGAGCACCAGAAGGTCATTTAAACCGCGGGTTACATACGGGATCCACCAGCTAGGCTCCTTCTGGGCACAGGCTCGACCCTGAGTCTCATTCGAGCGCGTGCGTCTGCTCGTGTTGCTGACATTGATCTCCGTCTGCTTCAAGCTTGTCATTAGCCGGCGGCATTGGATAAGGAACATAGAAGACACCGGGGTGTCGTCTACGCCGTTATTTCTCAGAACGAACAAAGGCTGTCACTTGCTCACAGTAAGATTTTTCTAGGTTTCTTTTTCTTTTCTGGGCCCCAGTTGCCAAACAAGCGGCTGGTTGTTAGGTGAAGTAGGCCAAGGCTTGGCTTCTCCAGCCATGTAGACGGCGAACACTTAATTGCTGTTGAGTGATGTGTCAGATAGTTGCAATCGTGATAAATGTCACCGGTGATAAAAGCTGGATAAACCCGAGTCAGGACACGCTCAGGTACACCTGGGTCATGCCCCAAAATTATTGTTGGTTCCTCATCGGCCCCTTCAGCTAGCAAGGACATCAACATCACCAAGCGTGATAAAAACCGGCTTAGTGAAAGGTTCCTATCACGGGAACTGAACCAACCTCTCGGGCGTCAGTCAACGCTTTAAAACACGGCGGCTTAATCCCTGGCCTTCCGGTCGTCGTCGTGGCCATGTCGAGTAGCCTGCGACCGGGGCGGCCGCCGCCCTGTCGGCGCCTCATCACGGCACACCCGACCGTCGGCGCCGAGCGCGACGCCGCCACGCGCAAATGGGACTATCGCGCGCACGCGGTTGTCATGTCCGGACTTCCCTTCCGCGCAGCTTCGGGCAGAGGCGGACATGCGAGGCGTCCCCGGCCACATTTCCTCTCCTCCACATCATCTCCCGCCCATATCTCCTTCCTTTGCTTCAAAACGAACCATTTGCTGCCGAAATTGGTCCCGTTCGCAGCTGATTGTTTTGTGCTGCCTTGCACTCCCCTTTGTACGCCCTGAGCACGCCTCTGCCGCGACGGACCGGTTGGACGCGGTCTGGTGAGCTCCCTGGCGTCGCCCCTGCCGTCGGTCGCGCCAACGGCTCCTCTAGCAGCCAGAACGCCTTTGACAAACGGCAGCTCGCTCGGTGGCTGGTGATGAAAGTGAGAGGGCGCACAGGTGGCTAACTGGAGATGCCTCTGGCGCAGTGCAACGGACGGCAGCGGAGCGACCGGTAACCGTGGCGGAGCGAACTGTCGCGTGGCGGAGCGGACTGTAACTGTGGCGGAGCGAACTGTCGCGTGGCAACGGAGCGGAGAAGCAGAGCACCGGGCACGTGGCTTCTGGAGGGGGGCTCGATTCTCACGCAATGCGTGTTTTCTCTAGCCGTTATCAGTCTACACAAGGGCAATGAAACAACAAGGGCAACGAAAACATCAAGGGCAACGAAACAAAGGCAACAAGGGCACATTACAAGGGCAATGAAGGCCCGGCCTAGCTGGGCGGCGTTAGCCAGTTTCAGTTATTTTTCGCGGTCGACGCCCATAGGACCAACGCCAAATTTCCGGAAAGTTTAGTGGGGAATTGGAAGAGGGAGGGGCTTGCTGAGCTTCGCCGGCTCGAGCTTCCTAGTTCCTGGTGCGGCTGCGCCTGTTGTCTACCTAGTTGCACCCCGGCCTAGAAAGGAGATAGGTAGGGTTCGCTGTGTCGCATGTGGATTGTTTACACCGGGTCGAGAGTCAGTTGCTGAATGCGCAGTGTCAAATGATGCCTCCACTGCGACTCGGAGGAGTAAGCTGCCCTTTCCCATCTCGCACCCTGTCAAAGTGGCGGCTGATGCCTACATCCCGACTCGAAGTAAGCCGTCATCTCCCATATACACCCCGTTAAAACGTCAGCTGATGCCTACACTCAGACGTGGAGTAAACTGCCTTCTCCCCTCTACACCCCTTCCGAGTGTCAGCCGGCACCCACACTCCCGTCCACACCCCCTCCGAGTGTCAGCCGTCACCCACACCCCGTCCTGCAGACAGCCAGCTGTTCGGCCCCGGCACGGCGCGTGAAGGCCGCACAAGTACAGCAATGCCGGGGGTCGGCGCGACCTCGCGGTAGCCCGCTCTGCCGCACGCCACTTGCGGTCACGCCGCCAGGGGCGGATTTAGGAAGTCGTTGAGGGGGGGAGGGTGCGTGATCCCGTCATTAAGTGAATTTTGCCTTAAGTAAACTTTGACTGCGTTTCGGATAAGGATAGGATTTCTAACGAGAAGGTATGATCGTGTCCCCCTCCCCTGTCACCCCCACTGTGCCAAACCCGCACACGCCCCTGGCCACCACGGCCGGACAAGCCAGCTGAGTCGTAAACTTGAGTGCGTGAAGGCTAGCTGTGGCGGACAGCACTGTTTCGGTGACGGTACCCCGGTGGTAGGGATTGTCGGGGCGGGGGGAGAGGAGAGGGAGGTGCACTGGACATCGTGGTGCAGAGATTTGGCCGGCGACGCATTGTCCCTGGTAGTGGATAGGGGTGTTGCGTCACGTTCTGTTTGCTCGCTGGATGTTGCGACACGTGCAGCCCTATCGATCCGTTGCGGAAAGGCAGCGAAGGCTGATCGTTAAGCCGCGGTGTTGTCCGATGATGGTGCGTGGCTGAGCGGCCTGGCTGAATATCGCGGCGATCACCTGGAGGTCAGGGGCGGGAATAGTCGCACAATGGACAGGGTTCGTGGTACATAATAGCGGGGATAGTCGCACAGCGGACAGGGTTCATGGTACGCGCTAATGGTCTGTTCAGTGGCACAAAGCCAGTGTGAACACGTCGCGCTAATGGCGCAACTCGTTAACAGTCTGTTCACGCTGGCGTTTTTTTTGTGCATGCATTTAACGGGCATGCACAGGTTCATGCCATTAAGCGCACACGTGTCTTCGTCGTCCTTTCTAAATGTGGCACACTTTTGACCGCTGTTGCTGCTGCATACAAGATATCCTTTCTTTCCCGTCTTCTGGCTCACAATGGGCATTCCTGCAGAGAAGAGAACCCAAGGAATCTTCGTGACGTAGTGGAATGCGTTGCATGCGACCTGTTGTTGACATACGTAGACAGGGAGAGTTGATTGAGCGATTTCAGCTCATTGTTTGCCTAAATATTTAAGATGAGTTAGGCGGACAGTCAAACCTTAGTTATGGCTTACATTGCAACGAACAGATCGCCTGGGACCCGAATTTGAGGCACGGTCGTGATGGCAGGTGAAACTCGGAACCTTACGAAATTGCTACGATCGCTGCGACACCCTCACGATTTGATGCCGCTTGGCCCATAACCCATCCTCTCCAAATGACGGTCATTCTGGGCCACGTCGAAAGTCACCAAAAATTCCCCAAACCAAAAAAAAACCAGCTGGTGGACAGCCTCATGACCCGGACCTGACCAATCGACAAAAAAGAAAAAAATCATTCGATAGGCCTTTGTCGATATCCTCCCTGGATGGTGGTGACCTTGGGTTAGGTCACTAGAAATGACCCAAACCGCCAAAATTGACTGAAGACAACCCAAATCTTTAAAGATGTGACACCGGTCGTTGCGAAAGCTTTGATAATCGATACGCCGTAATTGATATTGTATCATCTCCAGAAGATGGTGACTTTTGATCAGATCACGTTATATTGGCTTTTTGACCATTTTTGGTAACTTTTGACCTGTCCGAAGGTCGTCATTGTCTGGACAGGATAGGCTACCGATTCTAACATACTGATTGGTGCACGTTTCGTTGCGATCGGTCCCATAGGCTGGGAGCAAGGTGCTATCAACAAGTTTGAGCGGTCGTTCAGCCCCTCCCTCAATATGGGCGCCCCTGGATTGGCATTGCATGTCACACGTTTTCTTATGTAATTGCCCGCTTTTGACCCGCGTCTTACGCAAAAATATCCCACCATGAATGTCGCGCGCAAGAGCGCGCTGCTAAGCGCTAACTTTGATGCACAAAAAAACACGCTCGGTTGCAAACCCGTGGCATGCATACTAGTACCAACCCGTTCTATTTTGGTCCGTGACAGTGCGGCATGAATGACACAATTTCCCTAAACTTCGTTGATGGTCACGCCCCCTCTTCACGACCACAGCCCGCGGCTACGGCTTTACGGTTACGGCAGCGCGTCTATGGCTTTCACCACCCGCGTGCCTGTCGCATCCCGCAACCACCCGTTGGCAGGAGCCGCGAACGTGCCGGCGCTGGCTGTGCTCGGCGCCGCCAAAGCCCGCGAGAGGATTGTCTGGAGGAAGTGAACATCTGAGCACCAGGCATGCCTCGCGATCATCCGACCCGTCCTGTTTGTGGTCAGCCCCCTCTGACCCCTCGGGTCACCGTGCTGGCACCGATGCCGACTCGCTCGGCGCGGATGCGATGCTTTGCTTTGGCGAACCTACTGTTGACGTTCCAACGCCAGTGTAAATGCGTGGGATGCAGACCTGTGGGCTGACGGGTTTGCCTGGGCTAGACACCCGCACAGCATTTTCAATGTATTCAGTAAAGGTCAGCGTGTCTCGGCGCTGACAAAGCCTCGACATAATCTGGCACAGCGCTGTCGCCGCCAGTGGTGATATATGATGATGACTGATGATAAGCGATGATTTATCACCACTCTGGATTCCCCAACAGCCCGTCTGCCGTCGCAAAGTGACGCTCTCGCTTGGCTGCAAACGGCCGGCTACACCACATCGTGTGTTCTTCGTTCGTGTGGCTGGAAAACAGTAACGCTTATTAGCAAATAGCATCATGGGACGACGGGTGGATATAAGGGCGGAAAACGCGAGCTTCTGGTGCTGGGCGGGGCAAAACCCCATCTCCGAAACATGAGCGTCAGCAAAACCCGGTCAAAACGCGGTCAGTCGGCGGTCAAAACCCGGTCAAAACGCGTCTCGCCCCTCCGCGCCTGCCGGCCGACTGTCCCTCTCCCGGCCTGCCTCCCCGCCCCCGTTCCCTGCCCCCCCCCCCCCCCCCCCTCTCCCGCGCAACGGCAGGCGGCCCGTCGCCCCTCGCACCTGATACAAAGCCGTGAACCTGTGTTGCCTTTCCAGGCCGCGACCACAGCCGACATCGTGCTAATTATAATCGCGTATAAAATTTGAGAGCTCCTGTTCGCAGCTGTGCCACATACTGTCCTTCGGGGCTTTCTTTCGGGGGCTCTGTGCCACACTTTCGGGGCCTCTGTGCTGCTTACTGCCGGCTCCGAGTGCCACCTACTATCTTTCGGTGCCTCTGTGTCACACTTTCAGGGCCTCTGTGCCACTTAATGCCGGCACCGAATGTTACTTGCTATCTTTCGGGGCCTCTGTGCCACTTAATGCCGGCCCCGAGTGCTACTATCTTTCGGGGCCTCCTAACCTCCGATGGGTTGCCTGTATCGCTGCCTGCTGACGCTGCGGGGCGCCGCAATCTTGCATCTCTGGGTGACGGTCGCTTTCGAAGACTGCAGACCTGTCGCGCCGCGGTTTCCAAGGTCACCCAGAAGAGCGGTCCAAGACGCGTGTTATGCGTGTGACGCGGTTCCATTTCACGGTCAGCCGGCGGGGGTGCACTGCTGTCAATTCTTGGCCACGTGGAGCAGCGACGAGGCTGGAAAATTTCGTGCGCATCGCGATGTTCTGTCCGTGGATTCGTTTTGTGCGAGACAGCAGTGTGTGGACGTCCCAAAGCCGAAAGACCAGAGCGCGGATGGCCCAGGGTTTGGCAAGATCGATTCTTTCTATGCCCTTGTGTCCAGATGCGTGAGGAGAGGCGATGTTGAAGGCATTCTTCAAGGTGCATGGAAATGATAGGTTTGGAATCCTTTCGATGCATTATCTCATGGTAAATAAGAAACTTCCCAGTAGAGCGCATGGCTTATGGATTATCACCCACGGGCGGATCCAGAACACCACCTGGGGCCGTTAGCAGCGCCAGTTTGGGGGAGGACAAAGTTCATAAAGGTGTCCTGATTTTAAGACACATATTGAATCCTGCTTCCTTTTATTCCAACGACTTTTCTACAGTTCGTCACTTTTCTACACTTCAATTTAACTACTTCTACTTTTCTACATCACTGCTTTCGGGCTGCTCAGATTTTTATTCAATGATGCGCGTCCAGCAGCGTGTCTCTTTGCCCCGGTTTCAGCCATTCTGGTCCCCCGGCTGCCTCCTTCCCATCGTGAATCCGCCCCCCCCCCCCCCCGCTCCTCCACCCTCGTTCGTACACTTCTGACACGAAGTGATCGGTGGGCATGACTGTCCCGGTTCCGTGCGGTCTTCTGTTGGCCTCATTTCCATCGCGGAATTCGCAATTATCAACTATGAACTGCAACTTTCAAGCGCTGTCGTGATGCTGTGTATGGGGAAGCTTGCAAACTCGGTCCGCGTGACAGGACGGGACGGAAGATGTGGGACGGCATGGGACAGGGGACGGCGAAATGAAGGGACGGAACGAGAGCTGCGCTGAGAGAGTCGAGGCAGGAATGAGAGCGGTGCGGGGCGAGTCGGGGCAGGAATGAGAGCGGTGCTGGGCGAGTCGGAGCAGGGAGCGAGCGGTGCTGAGCGAGCCGGGGCGGGAATGAGAGCTGCGCTGAGCGAGTCGAAGCAGGAATGAAAGCGGTGCTGGGCGAGCCGGGGCGGGAATGAGAGCGGTCCTGAGCGAGTCGGGGCAGGAATGAGAGCGGTGCTGGGCGAGCCGGGGCGGGAATGAGAGCGGTCCTGAGCGAGTCGGGGCAGGAATGAGAGCTGCGCTGGGCGAGTCGGGGCAGGAATGAGAGCGGTGCGGGGCGAGTTGGGGCAGGAATGAGAGCGGTGCTGGGCGAGTCGGACAGGAAGCGAGCGGTTCTGAGCGAGCCGGGGCGGGAATGAGAGCGGCGCTGAGCAATTCAGAGCGGGGATGAGAGCGGTGCCTACAGCGCTCTTATCACGGACCAAGGATTAATGGCTTTTTCATTTTGAAACCCTCTTTTATGTAAGTTGTTAAGTGCATTTGCGAGGAGCGTTATACATAAAGGTGAGACAGTATTAATGAAATTATTGCTCGAAGATGAAACAGGAGAATGAAGGAATATGTGTGATGTTTCGGCTACTTGCTTTTATCGGAACGAATATCAGCAATAAATATAATGTAGCCGAAATACCACATCTATCTCTCCATTCCCACCTATTCTACGAGAAATAAGGCTTTTGATATTGCCTCATCTTGAAACGTTCTTTTCTTGCCAACCTATGTCAATCGGCAGGACAACTGACCAGTTTGCTCGGCTGACCGGACATGAGGAGGATCACCTTGATGTCACGCTGTCCTCAGATTACTTGGCATCACGCACATACCACCTGCTTTCGACGAGGATTTGTCTGGTGGTAATGTGCCCCCCCCCCCCCCCTTTCAGAGTCATGGCTAGGCCTGGACTCATTGAACAGATCCTGGACGAACGAACGAAATCATGTACGAATTTAAACGAATTCGAATTTGAACGAATTTGAGCGAAACTTCGTTGGCCGAACCTATGTCGTCTGGCGGAGAAGAAGCAACGCATACCCAGTTGGATTCTTCGATGGTATTTGCATCTGCAGCATTCTCCAGCATAACTGTCCCTGTCATCAAGACTGAGGCATCAAGACAGGTTAGGAAAATGCGCGCAAGAACCGAACCAGAGACTTCGAGTTACGCGTGTGAGGTCAGTGAAAGTTTCCAGCGCCGGGAATCGAACCCCGGACCTGTACCGTCATCGCCCCGGTCGCCACCGCTCGGCTAGCGTCCCGTAGCGGCGCTGCTGTCTCGCTCCTTTCTCTCGAGTCCTGCCCTGCCGGGCGATTGCAACAGAGATTTTGTCGACGTCGCCGCGCCTTGGCTCATTCAAGGACAGGGGTGTATGCAGTGGGGAGGCGTTGCGCGTGCACGCTTGTTGAGTGAGAACCATCGCCACTAGAAGCGCTGAGGAACGCCACAGTAGTACGCTGGACATTTGGTGTTTTTTGTTCCCGAGCAAAGCTTATTTCCTAACTCGCGTGCCTGGAGTCAACCCAGGCTGGCGTGAAGTGAGATCTCACCTGACACCCTTGCGTGAGGTGAGATCCTTAACCTGACTGCTGTTGGCAGGAGAGTGCAGGAATCCCGCCTAGCCAAGACACGAGCCAGTGGGAGGGGGGGGGGGGGGGACGGGGAGGGGCGCCTTGGCGGCAAATCGTCTCTAGAGCCTTCATGGATTGAACTTTGCATGATAGGGTCCGATCCGGGCCATCAGTTCGAGTCCCCCTCTTTCGCGGAATCCCAACGCCATCCGGTGAAATTCACCAGAACAATCGCTGTAAATCCGTCAGATTTATCCAGTTTGACATGCAATGTGAAATCGAGCACTCATTGCAACATCGCTGACGTTTGTGGTCCCTTCGAATTCGTCTGGCCTCCACAGTTTTTAATCCAATTTTGATCTGCTTCGAGATTTTGGCGAATTTCTCGACTCGGTCTATTCCAATCTGTGGAAAATTTAATTTTTCCACCCCGCAAAAAGCTTCGTCGTGCTTCATGGCTGCTATCGCTGCTAGCAGTGATAGCAGAGACCGGGGGGACGCAAGGACGGAGATTCGGTTCCTCAAAAACAGGGACAAGCGAGAGGAAGACATGGGTTTGTAGTGGGGACACAGCTTGCGACGCTGACTGTGAAATGTGTGTGGTTTTCAACTCAGCTGGGAGCCCTAGCGACCCGCCCCCCCCCCCCTCCCCCCTCTCCCCAACTTGGGCTCCAGCCCCACCATCGTTGAAAAAATAGAGGGCGAAAGCCGTGGACACCAGATTATTGGCATCGTTTGGGGGTATTTTTTGTCCCTTTTCGCCGCTAAGCCTCAAGTCATGCTGTGAAACTACGTCTCTAGATCTTTGTATGAGTATGGTATATATACATACTATACACTTACTCGCTCATACTTTCTAATTATATACTTACTATACAAAACAACTGCTGTGCTTGCGGGTATCCTCATCTTCACACAGCCGACGAGGACTGGTATGTGCGTGTAGGACAGGCGATTGCACTTATTGTTCTATCAAGGCACACCTTGTAGGAAATGATACAACATTATATTTTTACTGATGCGACTTTACGTTTTTGCGATGAGTTATGTTCCGTTACAAAGATCATTATGTCTGGAGATCTCCCAATTCAAAAAACGTGAGTCTTTGTTATAATCTCAGGCATCGCAGCACTGTGAGCTGAAAGGCGGGTCGATAATTAGGGATTTCCACGCTGTTAAGTCGGATATTCTCAATTAGGCATCGGCGTCATGGGGAGTACGTGAGTAAAAAGTAAAACGTGAGCAAAAAAGCAAAATGTGAGTGATCTTTTATGAATCAAGTATCGCAGCGCTATGGGCCAAGTGGCGGGAGGATAATGAGATATTTGTTTTCTGATAAGCTCGGATGTTCTGCATCAGACATGGGTGACATGGAAAAGAACTGAAGACGATGTGTTCTGGAGTCTCCTGCTTTTTTATATAGTAAATGCCATGGGTCATCAAGTGGGATGGGTCCTTCCACGTGTTAAAAAACAGCCACTGGTCCACACGCCACTCGTGACAGCAATCTGTCTATATGTAACGCTTGCCATTCGCCCGTCCACATGTCACACGTGACCGGCCGATCACGTCACGTGACTGATGGCACATCCAGTAGCGGCTTCAACACCCAGTGTGGGGGGGGGGCTTCAACACCCAGTGTGGGGGCGGGGGGCCTCAACATCCAGTGGTGACTCCAACACCCAGTGGTGACTTCAACATTCAGTGGTGGCTTATCCAAGCAGTGGTGACTCCAATAACCAGCGGTGACTTCAACACCCAGCGGTGACCTCAACACCCAGTGGTGACTCCAATACCCAGTGGTGACTTCAGCGCCCAGTGGTGATTTCGACACCCAGTGGTGACTTCAACACCCAGTGGTGACTCCAGCACCCAGCGGTGGCTTCAACACCCAGTGGTGGCTTATCCACCCAGTGGTGACTCCAATAGCCAGCGGCGGCTTCAACACCCAGCGGTGACTTCAACACCGAGTGGCGGCTTCAACACCCACTGGCGGCTTCAACACCCAGCGGTGGTTTCAACACCCATTGGCGACTTTAACGCCCACAGGTGACTTCAGTGGCGACACCCACTCCTAGAGTTCAATCCTTCGCTGTCACTGTGTGGGTGGACCACCTGACCCCGCAGCTGGTCCCACATCTCTGCACCGCACAGAAGGCCGGTCGGAGCTCCTGCGCTCGCCGTGTTCAATGCACCGCTACTGTAATCCGGATGTCACCCAGACGGTGCAAAGCAGAATCCAACTTGTATCGGCACGGTTCCATATCGGCGATGATCGACAATTACCATTGTATTTGGTTGTCTATATCATTGTTTTTTAGCTGTCATATCGCGTTTCCGTTTCCGTTTTTCCTGAGCATACCCCTCATGGCCGCATTCCACGGCAGCCATAAAAAGTCTGGTGGCTGATTCGCGACCTTATGAAAGGCTCTGGCTGCACCATTCCGAGAAATGGAGATACAACTGCAAGGATGAATCAAAGTATGGACGAGGGAGTGGCATGACCATGGAGATGGTTTGGACTTAGCCTATCCACGTTTCTTGAAATTTCAACACCGTCCTCCGATCAACCTTGACTTGGAGGGGCTCAAGCTGAGCCCCTCCGCTCACGCATGCCCTTCCTTCACAAAACAGGTTGACAGATTGACAGATTGACTAGATCGACACTTTTGTAGACGTTTCCACACGTCTGGATGCTGCGACTTCACCGCCGACTAGCTGGAGACTGGTGGCGACTGCGCTACGGGCTGCGCGGTGACAGCACCGCGGCTGCACGGAGACTGCACCGCGGCTGCACGGAGACTGCACCGCATACTGCACAGTGACTGCGCCGCAAGTTCACGAAGACTGTAACGCCGTGGAGTACGCGGAGTGCGCCGCGGAGTGCACGGTGACTGCACCGCGTAGTCCACGGTGACTGCAACGTGGCATGTGCCGCGGACAGGACAATGACAGCACTGCGTACTCCACGGAGACTGCACCGCGTACTCCAGACTGACTGCACGGCGTGCTCCAGAGTGACTGCACTGCGTACTCCAGAGTGGCTGTACCGCGAACTGCATGGAGACTGCAGCGCGGACTGCACCGCGGACAGCACGGCAACGTCCCGGTGCCTCAGCAACTGAGGCGCGTCTGGATTCCACGGGCGCCAATCGACGCCAACCGACGCCAGCCGGGCGCGCTCATCCGCGGGTCACGGGCGGTGAAAGGCCGCGCGCCAGTGTCGTCGCGAATGTCACCTCCCCGTTGCCCCCCTCCCCCCCCCCCCGCTCCTCCTGTCGCCCGTCTCCCCGCGATCCGCCGTGGTTCGGTTCCGCTGGCGGCGGGGGTGGGTGGCGTAACCCCAGCCGCTCGGGCCGGCGGTCGGCGCCGCCAGTGGGCGCGGTTCAATGGGGCGCGACTAGATCCTCCAGACCCTTAAGAGACCCTCAGAGGACCCGCCAGGGGTTCTCCAGGGGTACTTCAGGGACCCTCCAGGGGCTATCCAGGAGCCAACGGCTGCGGAGCTTCCGGCTACCGGCTTCTCCCTGGCACCGGAGAGTTCAGCGCGGGCGAGGCTGGTCTGAAGAGAATGGTGGCCGACGGCGGGCGAGGGGCAAAAACCACCTCTGCCCAGCAGCTCGTCGCAATGGTTTCCGTGCTCTCAGGACGTTGTCCATCGGCGACCCCAGAGGCGTACTCTCCACCTGCCACGTTAGCCCGTGGCTCGTGAGGTCACTCTACAGGATCACAGGTCACGTTGTAAGCCTGCGGACCGGTGAACACCATCTCAACCATGGGCGGGCCGACCGACTGACTTTCTTGTCCCACCGATCAGGTCGCGGGTGACTCACAGGGCATGGCGTTCTGGGATCGCGACAAAGAACGCCCGTTCCCAGCCGTCTGCGGTTATGCGGTGGGACGTCTCGAAGCAGACGGAAAGCGGGCGAGGTTGCCGACAGGTTTGACGACGTTGTCGTCAGGCGGCTCGTGTTTTTCTCTGGGCGGCTTTGACGCCGCTGCAGTTCTGTGGTCTGCGGTCTCCAAACAGGTGGTATGTGGTGGTGCTAGGGAGAGAGCTCGGGCTCGTACCGGCTTACCCGTTGCGGCGAGCGGTGGGTGGGTGCGAATAGCAACCTTTCTCATGGGTGGAGCGATGGGTCTGTGCGGAGCAAAAGCTCACGCCTCAGCCGCCTGTGCTTCAGAGCTGGAACGTGGGGCTTATCGGTGTGGTGTAGACAGAACTGACCTCCAGTCGTAGCCCATAGACTATCGCTAAATACGGATGATCTTTGGCGAGATCTGGATGAGGTCTGGGCCATTTCCGGCGGGAACCCGCCGATTCCCGCGGAAAATCCAACTGCAAATGTGTTTTCTCGACGAGCGGTGCTGGGAGATATTCCATCGGAAACACATGCAAAACGTGTGAGACTTCGGATTAACACGCGCTCGGGTTGGGGGGATCAAATTGACCCCCGAAGGTTTTTCCGGAATGGTTTCCGAACGGCGACAAATTTTGCATAGCTGCAGGCAGTTGAAAAGCGGATCGTCTGACATCAAAAATTTAGATGTACCTGACCAGGTCGCTGACCTATGGCAGACCAAAGTCAGACCATGGTTTCAGCGAAGTCAATTTTTAGGGAAACCTTCAATCTGATGCTACAGCGGAGTGTCAAACAAAGCCATACATCTCTGAGATGTTTTCTTAGGCAACACAACAGTTGAATGAGCACATTACATTGACCTAAGGTCAGGTCTGAAAATCAGGCCAGGGTCAAAACCAACCTGTTTTATTACTCCATGGTTTGCTGTATGGGGTAATTTCTGGTGCTCCTTCCGAATTTATTGATAGCAGGAACCGCCATATACATCTTCCGTGGACTTTTTTGAGGTCAGAACAGGTCATTGACCTGAAATGATTCAGGTTAAGATTTTGTTTTTAAGAATACACTGTCTAGCGCAATCTTTGCCGCTTATTTGGATGCAAAACTCAGAACGGTCTTGTATGATTTGATATCCATGACCTTCGACAGGTCAATCAAGGTCACTGGCCTTAAATGAGTATGCTACATTTTGCTTAGAAACGGTTATCTAGGTCCTGGGGGCACTTTGGAGACCAACCTGGAATTTGACCTTGTTTGACCCAGTTTGACCCGAATATCATAACCTAGGAACCTGAAACTTTGATATAAGTGGGTTCACGTACAGGTCAACACCTCCTGTGAATTTTGTGTCTCTAGCTCTCTTAGTTCCTGAAATCTCAGTCGGGGTCAAATTGACCCCCACCCGAGCGAGAAGTATCCAGCCGGCTATCCGGGCACGTGTTAAGATGGGGCTCCCTCTGGATGAGGCTCCCTCTGGCCCTGCTGACTATTGCCAGAGAAGGAATGAGCGTGCGTCAGTTGATGTGGGAGGAGGAGCGTTGGCACTTTTGAAACTTCCGTTTTGAAGCAATTTAAATTGCGCATAGGCTCACTGAGGACTGCTGTTAGCTCATAAACGTCATGTTTATTTGTAGATGACAGCGTTTCCATGCTCCAGTGCCGCCATGCGTACTTCACAACCAAGACAAGTCAGCTTTACCTTAAGCTGGATTTTAGCTGAATGCTGTACCTATGCTTTGTATTTGTATTTGGCTTTGTATTTGGCTTTGTATTTGGCAAGGAGCAGATCACAGGAACCCGTCCGATTGACACGTTCATAGCATTGGGAGTATTATGATGAAATTGTGTCCCCCTATTTACCGCCTATTACATGGTGGATGGTGCCGTGCAAATGTGATGCTTACTTGCTGTGTGCGTCAGGTTTTTTGTCTGGACATGCTCCCTGCATGTTTTTGCATCGATATATCCAGGAAGCGCAAGGTTTTTTATATATTTCTATTCCACACACCGCTTGTTTTAGCATAGGCTACAGTCTGACTGTGGCAGGCTTTACAGTTGAAAAAGCCAGGATGTTTTGTAACACTGGTATCCCGTCCATACCATCTGTTCTTCTTTAACAAAAATGCGGGAGGCCTCCCACATTCACAGCCTCCCCATTACCCGCATTTTTCCAAAATTGGGCGCTCAATCCGTGGATCGTTCCACTTTGGATAGAAACCCACCGGGTTACCAGGCCCATGAAAGCCTGTAGCGACAGCACACGTTTTGCTGCAAAAACGTAACACTGCAGTGGGTGTTGGCATTGCTTTTTTGGTGGCTCCTCTTCTTTACGTGGGGATATGCTGCATCCACGGGGCCTTTAGAATGATGATAAAATTCCATCTCAGATGTAGATGGTGAACTGTGCTCGCGTGCTTGCACCTGAGCGCACCGTGTTGGCGTGTTTCGTTCTGCTTCCCCGACTGCACCGTGCTGGCGTGTTTCCTTCTACTACCCCGGCTGCACCTTGCTGGCGTGCGCGCGTTACCTTCCTGGAGCCGCCCTCATCGCGCAGGAGATAAACGATGGATATGGTGATAAACGACTCGCATGCCAAAGCCCGCCAGGACGAGGATTGTCGCAACACGCCGAGTGTGGACCCGGTGACAAAGTGACGTAATCGCCTCGCATCGGCATGCAATGGCCTGCCATCGGTATGTAATCCTTAGCATAAGTATGCCGCCGTGCCCCCGCTGCGCGCTGCAACTGAGACACTCGCCGGCAGCGCGGCATAGACCCATCGGGGCGGGGGCTGCGGTGGCGTGTCGGGTTCGTTCGGAGCTGGGTCGCGTGAGGCGCCCGCGCGCGGCGCCCCTTGTGTTACGTCCGTGCCGGCTGATTGCCAGATTTCAGCTGATGTGAGGCAGCTCCACCCGCCGAACAAGGCCGCTTCAGACGAAGGTGCACGGCAGCTCTCATGCGCACGGGTGGGAGCACCACCGTCTGGCGTTACCCCGCAGACAAATCTGGACACATGCAAAGAGCACACGCTTCTTGGAGATAACAAGTGCAGGTCGAAATCTCTCCATGGAACGCGCCAAGAACGCCTGCTCTCTCAGTGCATGGATAACATTTGTCACTGTGCTGTGCAAGTGGCTGTTGGTTATTATGTTAATGTCTTTGACCTGAATACAGGATGTGTTGTGCCATATTGTAATATCTACCGTGCTAGCCAGGCATGGATGATGACCTCTAGTGACACGTTCCTCTTCTAACATTCCAGTGAGGTCATAGAGAAACTCCTGATCCGGTGGAAGTACGACCTGTCTACTGTGTTCTCAAGCGAGAACAGAGATACATTGACCAGCGGCTTAGCGTGAGTATATTGTTCCCAAGCATCAACAGGTACATGTCGGCTGGGGTGTACCATGAGTAGTTTTTGTGTAGTTCCGGTGAGGCAGGATTGCAATGTTTCCCGGTTAATGCGGTGCTTCCTTGCCATGCGACGACTGGCTGCGGTGCCACGTTTATCTGCAAAGCTTGACCAGAATGTCGATGAACAGCGCTTTGACCACTTCGGTGGTGGGGTTCGCTAATGCGCGGGCCTGCGTGAGCTTGGTGGACTTGGACTACAGCGTGATTTCGGTAGGCTGTTCCTCGACCGTCTCCTACTCAAGAGACCTGGGGGGGGGGGGGGAGCGATCGCCGTGTCGAGGAATTAACACCGCTTGCACTGCCGCCCACACCCGTTGGTTCACGGGCGCGGTCTGCTTTGAAACAGATCCATCAGTCTGGTGACTTTGGCGGCACGGATTCGCTCTGCGTCACCAGCTCCGGGTCACCAGCTCTGGGTCACCAGCTGCAGTTGGCCGCCTTTGGGGGCGTGGCGTACAGCAGGGGGCCTAGCTCGCGGGCCTCACCGCCGCGCGCGTAGAACAGTCGTCGGATGTAGAGCACGTCTCTGGTGTCAAAACACGCGCAATAGCGGCTGGAAACCTGGTTTACGTCAATAACCTTGGAATCAAGTGCCGTGCTTAAATTTGCTGTTACTTGGCTGTCAACTTTGCCTGATTTTGCCAGAAATTTTCCAAAAAAAAACGCCGCCTCAAAATGACAGAATCCATCACGATCTCGAAAAATGAATGCAATCCTGCAAGTGCAGTTATCCCATCACCATACGTGCTTGGCCGCAGCGAGCGTCGAAGGTTGCTTGACTATCTCATCATCATACGTGCTTGGTCGTAGGGAACACCGAAGGTCACTTGACTATCCCATCATCATACGTGCTTGGCCGCAGCGAACGCCAAAGGCCGTGTGACCACCCCATCATCATACGTGCTTGGTCGCAGGGAGCGCCAAAGGTCGCTTGACGATCCCGTGCTTGACTATCCCACAGCAAGCGCCGATGGCCACCTGGCGACTGTCGGCTACGCGATTAATTTTGGAGAGTGATTTTGGCATGAACCGTAAGCAAACCACAGCATTATGACAAACATATACATCCAATGTGTGGTCTTCTCCGCTGCCGGCTCAGGAAGCTTGAAAGGTTCGCGTGAGAAGGACGGTATTTCCCATGAGACTTGAACCGACTTGAGCCGTTGAACCGACTTGGTTCTCTCCTACATCTATGGCCGTCCCTGTGTCGTTTTATTACTGACGCCTCGCTGCGCGCTGATCACGAACGTATCCTTTGACATGGAGATTTCGAAATGTCTTGGGCATCACACCCACTTAAACCTTACTATTTTTCATCAGCTTTGCACGAAACACACGACAACACAAAGCATACCGTGGCCAGGGAATACATCCATTATCTACTGGCGGTACTAGTGTATTATGAACAGATTGGCACCAACACCGACATTCTGCCTTTATCCAGTGAGCTAAGAGGTGTGCGCGAATTTTGGTGATCGAATAAATGCAATATTTTCTTACAGGTGGCTGCAGCGCCACTAGTTGTGCTTATTGAAGTTCCCATTGAAGTTTTCTCACGGGCACTGCCGCCGTAGTCCTGAGGAAAGTTTCACCGTTTGCCGCCGCATTATGTGCCCCCCTCCCCTCCCCAGTGCCCCTCGGCTGGCGAAAACTAAAAAATACTTACCGTATACCGCATATGAAGCAATGTTGTGATTGGAACGCTTCTTACTCCATCGAAAAGTTTTGCCATGGTAAGAAATGTTCGCCGTTGATGAACTGCGTATGTTGCGAACGCCTGCACACAAACTGTACGTGAGGAGTGGACGCGGTTTGGCGAGGGTAGCACCCGATCACGACGTCCATAGTCCAGTATCCCGGTCCATAGATTTGCTGGGAAAAGGGCAATGGAAAAAAATGGCAATGTGCACGTATGCATGAAAAAGTGCAAAATTGGGGAAAATACATGAGTACAAAAACTATATATATATATATATATATATATATATATATATATATATATATATATATATATATATAATTGTTACTCGTTAGTGCATTCGCGTCATGCTAATCGGAGGACCTACAACGGTGAATATTGGCAGACCACCTTAACAGTGTCACCAATAGTGGATGCAGACTTGGTTCGGTGAACGCGATTCCCCATTCGCGACACGGCAACACGCGACCCACCGCGCACGACGGGCAGAGCCGGCTGCACGCGCGGGCAGTATCACCCACGAGCGGCGCCACCATAAAATGCTAAAGCTTGTATCTGCCGCGAGGTGGCGGTAGGTCGCATTCTTGCGTGATCTGGGGCGCGTTCGGCCGGCAGATAATCTCGGAAAATTATCCGGAATGGCGTTCGGTACTGCCGTCATGGAGAATTACCCCAGATGATTTTCCGTAGCGAGGGAGAATCGCGAAGAATTTTCAGAGCATGGTCAAGACAGAGAATCTGTTTCCGCTGTGCGTGGCTATGATCGTTGGCTGTGGATGGCGCATGGGAGACTAATCTGGGGAATAATTTCCGGACCGGCCTAATAAAGAGGGAGAATCTCCGCGGATGATTATCGGAGAGATAATTATTCGTTGAATAATTTTGCTTTGGCCGAGTGCGCCCCTGGTGTATGCGTGCCTGACGTTCTCACGCTTAGGCCTCCCTAGTGTACAATGCGACAAAACTTGACGAACGCACATAACTTAACTTACGATGACTTAACTTAGCAAGCGACAACAGGTCTTTAATAGCAAGCGGCATCCGAAAAACGCGCGTGAGCAAACATCAGTATCGTGGGCACGGGCAGGAAGACGGGGACACTGATATGCCTAGTGGGGGTGGACAACAAAATCGTGAATTGCGGCATGGCGGGCGGACTCAACGGAGGAGACGACTTGAGAACGTGACATTGAGTGTTTAGAGGGCGGGGGACGGGGTGATATTGGGATATGGGAGGTGACAGAATGGCAGAGCCCGATAATGTGCACGACGCCACCACCGTACCGCCTCCGGCCTCGCGAGATGACATCTTACTTTGAGCGGTGTACGATTTCATTACATACTGATCGTGTCAACCCCGCCATCAGTGTCTGCAATCATTTCGCTCCGTCCGATTTATATATTTACGCCGCTAGCAATAGTTGCATTATTTAAATGCTTTTATTTGGCGAATTGCCTTAAAATGTGTCGCATGTTTCTCCTGACAACAGGTCAGCTCTGCCTTCTTCCGCTTCCTCTCCCATCGCAGCGCTCGCATACATACTGAGCGCGTTAAGCGACCTGTCATGAGGTTACATTTGTGACAAGCGACATGCAAGCGATTAGGCCATTTCCACCGGGCTCCGATGTGCACACGCCTGCTGTAAACAAGCGCGTGCTACTATGGGCATCTGCCAGCAAACGAGTGTTCGAAGCTGCGTCACAAAGTTGTCGAATGTGTATACACCTTCGTTGTGTACAGTGTATGCATGCATATGCGCTTGCAGAATGGAACCAGAAAAGCCGTGATGATGGGGGCACTCCCTCCGAAATAATTCATCTGATTACATAGCATGCCCTAAGCTATCGAAACAATGCCTTAATTTGTTTAATCTTGGCAGAATGCAACTTTGATCTTCCCATAATACTTTCAGTTTAATGCGCTTAAAGTTTTAGTCTGTACCGGACGTCATACATTAATGCTCGATGGTCCAGGTAAAACGTCATGTAAAATGCCTCTGTGATCGGATCGGCTTACCTTTCGAGATGCAGTAATGGGGTCCAGCCGAGGATTTGAGTAGGGGTGTTTAACCGCGGACGTCTTCTTTCAGTCGAAATACTTCTCAACCATGGCCACGCAAGTCTGACGGTCACTCACGGCGCCACCACTCATACGGCAGAGGCTGGCCGTCCCGCCAACCAGCGTTCAGGCCCATTCAAGGCCACTACGGCCCACCAATCAGCTTCGAAGCCGCCGTGACGTCAGACGTCGGATCGACCAATCCCGGCTTCGTGGTGCAACCGGGCGTGTCCGGGGTCACGTATTCGGTGCCATCGACACGTCAACTGCCACCGCGACAGCAGCCGGGGTACAGCCGTCGTCCACTCGCTAATAACCCCGTTAACTGGGCGTGAGTAGTTGTAGGGCACGTGCAGTAACGACGTGGGCGATCGTGTCTTAAATGCTTCGTCTAAACTCGCCGTTAAACCGGGTCAGATTCTCGAATTTCTCCTGAGCAAGAGTCTGCGAAATGGTTATTTCCCTGGGGGAAAATCGCGCATACTTTTGCTTGTGGAGAGCATTTATGATTCTTGCTACAGCTAGAACTTGGGCTACGGTGTAGGGATGTACAGAGTTAATCATATGTTAGGAACGCTTTCTAGTCGTCGGTGATGGAGGTGATGGATGTATTTTGCGGCTAAGGCTTGCATGGAGTGTAAGACTGTGGTTGCGATGTGTTCGATTTCTTTTTGACCTCATCGTGTGATTTTACTCACAACCTGTGACAATCAGAATTACGTGCTGATGACTTGAGAAAAACCGTAATATTGTAAGATCTCGCGTTGCTGGCCATGTAGTCACATGACACGTGGTGCCCCAGCATTTGCGTATGATGGTATTTGATGGGATACGAATTACAATGCACTTGCATTAAACAGTTCACAGGATTGCAACGGATTTGACATCACACCGAGCTGACCGTCCTCAGTTCGGGCTAGCCCTACTTTGTGCCTATTTCCGGCGTCAGGCACGATGCTGTTTCTTCGAAGGTCAACGCGGGAAGCGGCAGCCTCTTAGAAAGTTTCTCATCCCTGGTTGAGAGCTGTGTCATGCTGCCTAGGATCGTACTCACGACCCACAGCGCCACAGCCAGCCGCGCTAACCACTCTGCCATCCAGCACTGACGTCGTGCACGCTCGTTGACAGATACAGCTTCGCGGTGCCGCGCCAGAAGCGCCAGGCCGACTCTGGCGGACAGCTGTGCCCCACTACAGGTATAAGGCCCTGTCGCACCACTCACCCTGGCTAGGGAACAAACCTGGGTGAACTTGGTGAAGTGTGTAGCCTTCTGAAGGTGATATGACCCCAACGTGTCGAAGAAACGACCACAAAATAAGTTGAAATAAGTGTACTTTTGGACAAATTTCATCTTGCTCCGTGACGTTCGTGAAGCGCGGCTTGTGAACACAAAGTCCAGTTCGGATGGAATACAGCGCATGGATGGGGTTACTACGCTCACCAGCGCATTTTACGCGGATAGATTGGTGTTTGCCTATCTCCCTTAGTGATATGCACTTGTTGGCCCAGCCTCGCTGTAGATGGGTTCATGCTGTTATTTCGGATGTCTCTGGCTTTTTGAAAGTTCAGTTGTTGGTGGATGTGTACGGTTTATATCTAAACGTGGCATAAGTTCCAGATGCCTAAACCATGCCTGAACGGCTGTTAGGAATATGTTGTTTTTATAAATAACTACCGTTTAGCTTTGGTACAACGTATCTGATTGGTAAACGGACCAGCTGGCAATGCAATCCAATCGTTGACTGGTTGTCATGCCAGTCCGAGCGCCTAACCGCCTTCTGATTGTTCTCTAGGCCAGTTCGTGTCGCCGCGGGCGGGCCTTAACAACCGTGGAGAGTGGAGATTCGTCGTCAACATGGGAGACCTGGATGACCAGTACACCCAGCTGGTTCGCTCTGAGCGATGCATGCAAGTATTCACTCTGACCGTGAGCCTGTGGGCGAGGTCGTTAAGGACCACGCGATCCACGGGGGGTCAAAAGTCGTGGAGATGTCTAGCTTTTTCGACGCGATTCTGTGCGACGCCACAGATGTAGAGCTTGTTCTCCCATCATCACATCACAACCGTGTTCTGACCTCGAACAACTACTGCATGGTCTCAGTTTTACCTCACGTTTGTGCGTGCTGTAGAAGACAGCGTGCCATGGACAGTGACTTGCGCGAGGCACTGTGCGCCTTCACATTACCATTACTCCTACCTTGTCCAAGAGTTTCTTCTAAACGTCACGAGAAACACGGCCACTTGACTCATCCTGGAAGCCTTTAAGACACGAAAGACACCGCATATGGCTACCACGCTCCCCAACTTGGTTTCATGTCCGTCTTCTGACCTTGCCGGGTCTTCGTGCGCCTTGATCGTGGTCTGCGTGGGGTGCAACACGCTACTTCCTCGTACCTCTCGCCCGCTATGTCTCTGTCGTCGGATATCGCGTTTGGCGATCTTTTCCTTATTCCTCACGATGATCCCCAAGATGATCCATGGTGTTATTCGCATTGCCAGCCCACTGTCCATGTGAAACGGTCACGTGACGCACAGTCACGTGACGCATGCAACGGCTTCCTTCATCTGTTCTCGTTGTAATCTCAGCTCCTCACTCGACTCATCTTTTTCGCAAGACTTGGACAGGTCACAGCTTCCGTCTTGTTCCGATGATGGTGTTTTGACGGGCTGCTTATTTGTAGGCCTGTTAGATTTGTAGGTTTGTAGGCTTGTTAGGTTTGCAAGTTTGTAGGCTTGTTAGGTTTGCAGGTTTGTAGGCGTGTCAGTTTTGTAGGTTTGTAGGCTTGTAAGGTTTGTAGGTTTGTAGGCTTGTCAGGTGTGTAGGTTTGAAGGTTTGTTAGGTTTGTAGGCTTAAAGGTTTGTTAGGTTTGTAGGCTTGTAGGCTTGTTAGGTTTGTAGGTTTGTAGGCTTGTCAGGTTTGTAGGCTTGAAGGCTTGTCAAGTTTGTAGGTTTGTAGGCTTGTTAGGTTTGTAGGTTTGTAGGCTTGTCAGGTTTGTAGGTTTGAAGGCTTGTCAGGTTTGTAGGTTTGAAGGTTTGTTGGGTTTGTAGGCTTGTAGGCTTGTTAGGTTTGTAGGCTTAGTCAGGTTTGTAGGTTTGAAGGTTTGTTAGGTTTGTAGGCTTGTAGGCTTGTCAGGTTTGCAGGTTTGAAGGTTTGTTAGGTTTGTAGGTTTGTAGGCTTGTAAGGTTTGTAGGTTTGTAGGCTTGTCAGGTTTGTAGGTTTGAAGGTTTGTTAGGTTTGTAGGCTTGTAGGCTTGTTAGGTTTGTAGGTTTGTAGGCTTGTCAGGTTTGTAGGTTTGAAGGTTTGTTAGGTTTGTAGGCTTGTAGGCTTGTTAGGTTTGTAGGTTTGTAGGCTTGTCAGGTTTGTAGGTTTGAAGGTTTGTTAGGTTTGTAGGCTTGTAGGCTTGTTAGGTTTGTAGGTTTGTAGGTTTGCTAAGTTTGAGCGTTTGTATGTTTGAGACATGCCATCGGGTGTGATGTCGTCGCAGTCATCTGAAATAGGAAATACGCCTTTTATGACGTCAGCCACACGGGTCCTGAAAACAACATGGAGTTCCAGAGTTGTGAATAACACGACGCCGACTACGCCATCGCTTTCTCTGTGCTCGTCTGACCTAAGGATCGTCTCACTCACAGATCAACTCAGTGCAGCGGCCTCTGCACCATCCCGGCAGGTATGACCGCCACCTGCCAGCAACAGTACGTCCAGAAGAAGATGGTCGGTCTTGACCCGAGCGGCTCTGAGGTGTACACCGATCTCTACTGGATACCGCACTGCTGCGTCTGCCAGATCCGATAGACGCGCAACGGTCTCCAGGTCCGGTAGAATCGAAGTGCGAGACTCGGGGCACTGTGGCGCGGTCCGCGCTCTGGCGAAGGTTCGACGGATAGCGATGAGCCCGGGGAATCCGGGAGCGGTGGAGCCGGTAGAGGCAAGTGTTAAGCATTTCTGTGTGAAGTGTGCCCGGTGGACTATCGGAATCGGTAGAGACAGCTGCGGCCGCTGTGTGTGGTGAACTCCCAGGATGGGTAGAGACGGCGGAAGCCAGTGTGGTGGATGAACCTTAGAACGAACCGAGACAGCATGGCCAGCAGATTCGGTGGCGTGCGTAAACACTCGATAGATGGCGATGCTGCCGTTGGCGACTGCTGTGCACGGACGAGACCAATGAATCCCCAGTGCTGATGGAGCCGACTGAGTAAACTACACTCCTCTACCACCCACCTCCCGAACACAGCAGTGAGCTGGATGAGCACATTTCGAGTGGTCCTGACCTCGCGGTTTCGGCTGACAAAATGGCGACGACCGTCTGCCTACGGTGGTGGGAGAGTCAGCGGCCCTTGGTCCTGAATCCCGGTGACCTATCATATCTAGTGCGTGTCGTGCGGGTGCTGAACGGCGGTGCACTCCTACTATGACGTCATTTGTCTTGTGATGTCACTCGGAGGCGGGGCGGTCGGTGTAGTAGCCGAACGAGATCGTCCAACCAGTCATTAGCCCAGTGGCAGCGGAGAACTGGAGACGGTGTTTAAGCGCCGTACATTGGACTGTTCTGTATTTCCAAGCAACTGCGCATGGGCTAGCTTTTATCACCTGTAACTGTTGTCCCATCACCGTTCCAAATGTCTTGTTTGTCCAACTCGTGCGCTCTTATCACGACTCGCAACTCGGATTAGTCGCGCTAGGCCAGTCCGCGTCTTGTGGGACGCCGGACGCGGTGGTTTAGAAAACCATTTTCGCACGTTTTCGTCCTGTTCTAACAGCACGGTATTCCTTGGCTAAATTTTGGTCTCTTGAATGGAGACCATCGGTAAGTAGTTCAGAAATGATCGTAGCGTGTTTGTGGCATTTGGTACCTCATGTGTGCTGGCAGTTGAGTGGCATCGCACCAACCCATGACAGTTAGACTCTTCGCAAAACCACGTTGTGCTTTTTTTATCCGACAATGACAAAATTTAATTTTTTTTTGCTGTAGTCCGCACATCCGCGATACGGAATCATAGGCGGACGAACCTTACTCGTTGCAGAACATACTTTTTCACAGCTTAAGGGGATGAACCGGCAACAAAGCATTTTAAAAATCGATTTTGAGTGAAATATGGAAACTTACGGCACATCCCCCTGATCCATTCGTTGTCTCACTTCTTGCCAGGAGGTTCATCTCCGCATTGTAATAATTCTTCAAGGTCTAGCTTCAGCATGGACCCATGTCTGTAGCAGTGGTATTTTTTTTTATTACGACAGGGTTTTGGCCCACAGCGAAGACAAGGCGAAAAGTGACGCCATTTCATTTTTCGTGATAAGTCTAGATGGGAAAGCTTTTCCTTGGAACTAGAGTGTCCTTGGTGTATTTTTATGAAGAATGAGCTTTAGGTACGGACAGTTCATTCAGTGATGTTCGACGTAAACATTGTCAAACCTCGTCGAAGAAAAAGTACCCTTAGTAAATTGAAGGCAAATATCTTAAACACCGAAGTCTAGCAGAAAACTTTAACAGTCAGCCCAGGGATAAAAATTCTGAGGAATCTGTGGAGGGTCTTACAGTTACCTCGCGTGAAATTGTAACCTAACGTCGGGTGGAACGTCGGGTGTAAATTGTAACCTAACCCGCCTCCTGGACTGTCCATATCATCTGCCAGTTGACCTTCACGTCACGATGATGTTGAGTCGTAAAATTCTGCCACATGACTTATTTTGGCGTGACGTCACACTCCGCCGCACCAATGTAGAGTGTGACGCCGTAGCCGAGACCGCCGCCACACTCTGCTATTAGTATTGTGACAGATCAGTATCTGACGCCACTTAGTCAAAAGGCCTCCGGCGTTTTTTAGTGTGTCGGGTGACCTTCCACGCGCACTGTGTTTTCTTGACTTCCCACGAACCCCTGATGTTTTTTTTTTAAACCACCAAACGCTCGCTTGACTGATTTCCGTTTTTGTCTAGCACGGATACAATTTCTGCATATGTGTGGGGTATTGCTTTGTGAGCGATGTAGCTTGCAAGTGTCCGGACAGCGGCAGTTCGCTGTCCGATTACAGAAGTCGTTCATTTCTGCATATCATGCCCGCTTACTCACCAATACCGGCGTCAATTTGTAACATCTGAATGGTCGCTAGAACGAAAAACAAATCGCCGTCAGCGGTGTCTGACGTCATAGATTTTAGGAAACACCAGCTCGCCCTCAACTAATATCTGAAGAGGCTTTGAAATCTGCACGAGGGTTTGGTAGTCGGTTTTGCACTAGGAGTTGACTTTAGTGGCTCATGTGGTTTTACTAATATATTTATTCAGGTCTTGTCGTTGTGTGTTTGTGTTGATTGTTCGTGACGTGGTATGTTCGTTAGTGCACGCCTTTAATAAAGCCATAAAGAGCTCAAAGCCATTTGTCTACCTTGTACAGTCGCGTGGAGATACAGTCATTTGATAAAGAAATAAGTTGTATAATACCACAAACGTCCCAAAAGACCAAAGGTCCAAATGAATGCGAAGGTGCTCAAAATCCTCTCAGTTTTTTCGACCTGATCGATAAGTTTTCTCTCAGCAGGATCCTGACGTCTTCCCGTGATGCATCAATGCCACTGATGTGATTTCATCGACACCAATATCCGAAGATCGCAAGCGGCTTTTGACGTCTTCGGCCGCAGGGGTTACGTTACGGTTCAGAAGTGCCTTTCGTTACGGTTCAGAAGTGCGTTACGCGACAGTTCAGCCCTGAGATGCGAACGAGTCGTAAAATCGTTCCTCTCCTCTCATGCCATGGAGCCTGGGATCACCCTCGTGACCGGTACCCCGCCCTCGCTCCTCCTGAATGCCATTTGAATGTGGTGAGGTGTGGTGGGAAAATAGTATGCTGCAGCGACACGTTTGAAATCACCCAGACGGAAAGCTGGGCCATTATGTCCTAGTTCGTTGTCTCGGGTCTGCCGTTATCTTGTCATTTCTCCATCTATGCAGGGTGTATGCATTAAGCATCGAACAAACTTTTAGAAAATTGTCATTTAACTTCACACAGCTCCCCGACATGTAGCCTTGATGTGATAAAACGGTTCGTCGCATGCCAAATTAGTGAAAAAGGTACCCAAGTTAAATTACTTGGCTGCGACGGTTTGGTAATTAAACGAAAACAAAAACAGAGAGTGGTCAAATTGCCTGAGCATGGATAACTAGTGCAACTCATCAATGGCCTTATTTAAGGCTCTCCATTCAAGGCTCTAGAGCTATTCACATTTAAGTTGTTCTGTGTCACAGCTATAGTTGTGTATTGTAGATATGATTTGCATTACTTGCATTTATAAGCATTTACGTCATTAAAATCAAAGAAGATCACACATAATCAAGATGAAGCAATGTGCCTTAGGACTTTTTTGGCCTATTTTAGATTCTACAGGACACTTTTTCGGTTTAAGATGTTGGCAAAAGCTGCAAGAAAGCTTCTCATCAACACGTGGTCTTACCACGTGCCGAGTTCAGCGGCCATCGGGGTCGCGCCCTGGTAATTGTATTTCTGTATGTTACCGATAGGTGGCACGGTTGGTGGCAAGTGCATTGCGCACAATGCGCCATACACCACACCAGAATGTTAGTGATCGTGGCGCTGATGCATCCTTCCACACGCGATTGCTGTGCGTTGCCGCCATATTCCTACGATTATTTACATATGTTGTTCTGTATACAAGTTGTTTTTGTATGATAAGGTCCCAGTGATGTCAAGCGATGTCATACTGACAATATTGACATGACTAAGAAAGGCTGCAGCTCTGTGTCTATACCATTTGTTGGCAACGACTATGAGCACGGCTTACAATGTACCAAAGGGAAATAGTTTAGACGTCATGAGAGGGGTGAAAATGAATAGTTGCCTGGCGGGCGCCTCTTGATGCGGCACAGCTATCGTTATATGCGGGCTTAAACTGGGTTTCTAGGCTGCCTAAAAAGGAAGGAGCAATATATTGGGTTCCGAATTGGGCACTGATTGAGGTGAAGACGACATCACCGGTGCTGAACAATAGGTCGTGGGGCGTGTTTGAAGAAGGATGTACCGGAGTCACGGAGAGATGGGATCACAGAGCTGTTTGAGGAAACCAAATACCGATCATATTCTTGTTAGGCTAAGCAGAACTAAAAAATGACAACAAAAGCAGCAACAAACAGTGTTTTACGGCTGCAGCCCAACTTAATAAGACTGTAACATGCTTTGACCAACCGAAGACGCTAGAAATTCTCGACTCAGGCTTAATAATTTCTTGGCGTTTGAACAATGAGATGCCATGTGTTTTCACCAACAAGACACAAAACAGCTATCGCCGATCCTAGCCGTCTCTATTACCCTTTGCGTACAGAAGCGCAACAGTTTGTTTGCTGATTTGGACGCACCGAAGGCGCGAAATTGTTAGTTTTGTTAAACTCATGCGTTTTCCCCAATCTGGACCAAAACATAAAGATGTTTTTCAATTACATGCAAATAAAGCTGCACATAAGCTGGTAACTGAACATTAGCATGAGGCCCTCAACCCTTTTGAGCAGCAATTTTTTAAAGATTTGGTCCGAACCTTTTGAATGGATGGATTCATGGGATCACAGCCCACACTAAGCAGTGTTCCTTGTGTAAGCCCTGACCCCTATCGTCCGATCGCGCAATTCCAGGCAACCGCAGAATTTAATAGCGGAAGTTTAACGTGTCACAGTGCTCCGCACGGTCCATCCTGCCATCTGACGTCAACTGACCTTCAGCGTTACCGCTGGCACCGGCCGCAGGCCATGGCTATCAAGGGCAATGTCACCCTGTCATTATACCTGTCAACGTATCTGTCAACTTCAAAACGCGCAGAATGCGTTAATGCTTTGCCTATCACGTGATTAGCAGGGGCTCCGTTTTAAACTATATAATTAAATCCAAGTTATTCAAAATAGAATTTGATTATCGGTGTTCATCCGAGGTTTTTCTAGGGGGCTCATAGCAAAAGCTGTACCTGCCTGCACTCAGATTTTTTGGTCGATCCAGGACCCCAGCCTTTCGGCACCTTTTCACGCAGCCGGGGACTCCTTACCAGGGTCATATCTTAGACTGAACCGCCTTTGAAAGCAAATGAGGTGCTCTACGGCAACCAGGTGACCTTTGAGGGGAAATAGGCCCTGTGCAGCAAAAAGGACCACAAGTATACGGAGGGGCATGCGGATTTAAAGAGCTTTGGGCTCCCAATGAACTCCCGAGGAGACCATAGGCCCTCAGAACTCAGAGATCATCTCAGCAATCAGAGGGCTCTTGAGCGGTCCGAGGGCGGTCCTTCAGCAGCCTGACAAGCCCCTCAGCACTTATCGTCCCCCGTAAAAAAGGGGTGCACAAGGGTCGTTTGATGTTCTGGCGAGCACGTGCGTCGCTGAGCGGCTAGTGGACTATCAGGAACAAAACGCACACTTCGATAGCCAGAAGGGCCCACAAGCGATGACAAGTTCAAGGGATCACATGGTCTGGGCGACCAGTTGAGCCACTAAGCTATCAGAGAGGGACCCTACCCACAACAGACTCGTTAGTAGCTACAGGTGCCCCTCAGCGGCCTGAAGGGCACTGATCGGTTCGAACTGCTGGTGAGCTACCACAATGGCCCTGATTACACAGAAGGTTGAGAGGTCAGTGCGGTCCATGAATGGGTGTTGCCATTGGGGCCTTATATCGTGAGCTTCCTGTATGCTAAATGGCGTCACCCGCTCTTCACCCTGGCAGAAAGTGAGGACACAGAGGAGAATCGAGCCCTGTACCTCTGGTTTCGCCGGGTCTCAGCTGGCACACTAAAACGCTCCAAGAACGCCTGCGTGGCTCTGGGGTTATTGTGTGTGCTGAAGGGATTTTTGAATGGCACACGGGTCCTAAGTAGCCGCTTTAGGGAAGTCCCTAAAGCAGCTCGAGAGCACACGGTGGCCAGCTAAGGCTCACGTATCCGTAACAGGGGCTTCCGGTGGGCCAAAGGTCAAATTGCAACATAAAGCTTATTACAACATGCGAGATCTCGTTGGGTACAATCTACGTTTTATATGAGGCTCTACCCTCCTTAGTTTGGAAATGACACGGGGTTTCATCCCCCCACTCTGTCCACGTAATGAAAAACGGTGAATCAGGGTAAGGTTGACACTTTTGGCTGCCATCCTTTGTATCCATTTTACGCAAGCTGTTGTAAAAATTCGCATTTCAGATGATGGAAACAAAGGAACTGGCACACCATAATGACACTTTTGATTACCAGCATGCGTACACCGGTACCAATGCGAGCAGCAAGCCCATATAACACTTTTCACACTGGGTAGCAAACAAAGGCAAGCACACCTGTAATACTTGCAATGCATGATGCAGGGGAGCCCATTCAAATTATGTGTGTGGGGGGGGGGAGGGGCTCTGCCCCATCCCAATGTTATTTGGGCCACCTCAAGGTCGATTTGAGCCCCTTCAATGGTGGTCTCTTCCTCCCCGTAATACTTCTAGCTGGAATATTGCAAATTTGAGGAGGAATAACTATGAGGCAAAGCCTATCATCTCTGATTTTTCCGTACACGCCATGATCATAATGTCGCTCAGATACAGGTATGTTTAATAAAATGCAAAATATTTAAGAATAGAAACTACCTGCAATCGGAACGGAGCAGACTACATCCGTTGACAAGCACAGTTAGGGGGCCGGAGATTGTGAGACCAGTGGTTTGCTACTCATCTCCTTCTCTTACGATGTATAAAGATTGACATCCCTGACATGACGCCACAATCAAACCATACTGTTTTCTGCTACCAGAGTGGTCTGCATTTACGTTAGGTCGTTTGCCCTCACAAACTGGACTTGATACCTAAAGTGACCCTGTTCAGAGCTATCAGAAAAAAATGTTCACTTAAGTGCCAGCAAAAACAGTAATGAGATATATTGAATTTGCATGTATGAAAACACCATGTTCATAGATGCAAAGAACTCATGCATATCAATAAGCACTACAGAATGAATCATTTCCAGCCTTTCCCGTTACAGCAGTGTTGCGCCATCAGGAATTATCAAAACTGCTCTAAGAGATAGCTAAATGTCAATTTTTACTGAACTCTTATGGAAATAGGACCCGAATTCCACAAAACCACTTCCGATTTGAAGCAAGCATCTTGATTAACCGGAGATGCTTATGGAATCCTAACCCCGCCCCTCCTCATTGCCTACACTGCCTGCGGCCCGTTACTCGGTATAGGTAGACATAGGCACTCATGTGATAAAAGAGCATCATACATAAATCGTCTTCTTCGTGACAGCATGTGTTGTAGATAGCTATGAAACAGTAGGTGCGTGGTGCAAGTACACTTTTACTTTCGAAGTTTAATCATTACCATAGGTTAAGTCCAAGCACCCCAGAGACACAAAACTCCCTACCCATCGGCACCCATGCTACAAAGATATAATCGTACTGCAATACCTCGGTGAAAACGGCCTTTTAAGGAAAGTAGGAAAAAACAACCAGAATTTAATCCAACCTAACCTAGCGTAAGCTAACCCAACCTAACCTAACGCAATCTTACCTAACCTAACCTAACCCAACCCAACCCAACTTATCCTAACGCATCCCAATCCAACCCAATCAAACCAATCTAGCCTAACCTACCCTAACCTAATCTAACCTAGCCTAACCTAACCTAATCCAACCTAACCTAACTTAGCCTAACCTAACCTAACCTAACTGAACCTAACCTTACCTAACCCAATCCAACCCAACCCAACCCAGCTCATCCTAACCCATCCCAATCCAATCCAACCCAACTCAACCCAATCTAACCTAACCTAACCTAACCTATCCTAACATAACGCCAACCCATTGTCTCATTAGCATCTGTGCTATCGGTGTGACTGAACACCATTTGACGGACATCTGCCTTTATCATTGTATGGAGTATATTTGAGCAGTAGGATGATAGGATATCCCGAAAATAGTCCGGTTTTATGGTTGTTGAGGGTGTCTGATGTCTTGAATACAGTAGTTCATAAACAGTTTATTAGTGCAGTGTAGGGAAACGATGTGGACAGTGACCCAGCAATGACTTAAACTGACACTTCAGAACTATTTTCACCTCTTGTCACTTCCTCTCCTGATGGGTGCCACCAGCCCTAGCGCCGAACATACGGTGCTATTGAAAGGGAGCAAGCTGATGTGTTTGAGACTGCTGCGGTGAGTCAACAACCTGTTCTGTTGCTCTTCCCTTTCTTGAGTAGTCAACGTGAAAAATCACAAATCAGTTTCTATCGTTATTGGATCATCTCACCAACTTTCCTTCAACTGTCAATTAATGAAGTCGACAAGGCCCAAAAAATAAACCTACATGGGTATTCACGAAACTGAAATCCAAATGTCGTTTGCAAAGGAAAGACTAAATGGCCGACCAAACCTGTTCACACTTCCATGCTACGAACCTGTGGTACTAACTGACATGAAATCCTCGCCATTCGATGCAGCTTTATTGATAACTTTTCCTGTCCAGAACATGGTGAGATCAGATCGAAGGTAATCAAAGTAAAAAAAACGGCAAAATGAACTTGCAAACAACCCCCACGTTCCGAGCCTATGGCGCCGATCAGCATGAAACATTAACAGATCGATGTGCCATAGCCGATGATCTATCCTTTCCAGGCCATTGTGACCTTGGTTCGGGTTGAAGGTCATCGAAACGGTCGAAGTCACATGAAATTAGTTTGCAGGCGACGCAATGGTCTGACCCCATGACGCCGACTAGCATGAAACCTTCACCAATCAATGTCCCATAGTCGATATCCTCTCCCTTCCAGAACATAATGACCCTGAGTCAGGTCAAAGGTTTCCCAAAACGGCCCAAACCACTAAAATTGTCCGCAGATAATCCCATGTAATGAGCCTATTGGACCGATTGGCACGACACTTCTACCAATTAACGCGTTATAGCCGATATGCTCTCCTTTCCAGAACATGGTGACCAGTCTGGGAGCATGGGGTAGCCTGCAAACGAATTTCAGGTGGTTTCGGCCGTTTTTTGTTAGTTTAAACCTGACCCTAGGTCGCCATGCTCTGTGAAGTGTAGGATATCGACTTTGGTGGTAGTGAGGATTTCACGGTGATCAGTGTCATGGACTCGGAGCATGGGGTTGTCTGCAGCCAATTGTGTGGTTTGGGCCGTTTTGACCTTTCACTTGACTCAAGGTCGCCAAGTTCTGAAAAGGATAGGATATCAACCAAGTGGCGATATCCAAGGTGGAGGTTTCGTGTCAGTCGGTGTCATAGACTCGGGGCATGGGATGTCAACGGGTTTGGTCGACCGTTTAGTCCCTCCCCGCTTGCAAAGCCCCAGTGCATTGAAAGTCACCGCCAGCCCCACATATCTCAGTTGCATCGCAACGGTTGAAGCATGCTCTTGCGGCTAAATGAATGGCCATATCTAGATCTTCAATATTTTCTACTGCCTAGTTTGGGACATTGAGAGTCGGCTGGCAAAAACAGCGAATCGGCCGATCGGCCGAACCATATGCAATTAATTGATTTGTCGCTAACCTGTCACCAAAGTGAGCGACCAACTGAAAATTAGAGGATATTTTTGTCGCTGGGATGGGATAGAGCCTAATCAAGACACCATGGGTCAGTAGGGCACGATACGAGGTATTTACAGAAAAGCTCGCTGGTGTGGTGAAATGTAATTTATTACCAACGAAGCCCATGTAAAATGGTGAAACGCGAGCTGTAATGTTGTGTCGTGGCCGCCAACAAAACTGTGGGTCTAAAGCATTTTTGGCACCCAGCATCGCGTGAAAAAGACATTTTTATCGCCGACTTGGTAAAATGTCCTAAGTGACAACTTGCGCCTGAATGGCTCTCATCAACTGTGCATCGCACACGGGCTTTTGATTAAGGCCTTGATGACCTCAGGTCGCAGCCAGAGAGCAGCCCCGTTCTGACCAATTCTACAGCAACCGTCCGGTGCAGGCTACACTGTGGTCGCAAACTGGTCACTGCAGCTGATGTGGATTGAGACTGGTCTCTAGACAGCGTGACAAATCCACTGGTTCGTCTGGAATTTTATCTCTTGAAAGGCGCTAAGAGCATAAAGACAAACTGCTATACCTGAAAATAATCATATATATATATATATATATATATATATATATATATATATAATTAAAAATATGATGACGAAATTACGAATAAAATAAAAGGATGAGTGGAAATATGGCTGCTGTTAGAGATGCACTGGAAGGCATTACCGAGAACCGGGGATTCTAAAGTTTAACAAACCGTTAACGATACAGGATTGTGTTCCACCGATCTTGAATCAAAAATTCCGACGAGGTCTGGGGTTTTTAGATTTGAATTCAGCCGGTTTTTTGTACAAGTAGGTGCACACCAAAAGTGTCGGTCGCGTCGAAAATACAGGACGAACTGCAGCATGACGCTCTTGACGCTCATGACGCTCTTCGGAGGATCGAGGGGGGGGGGGCTACAAGCGCGAAGGAACCTCCTCACAACCTCCGCGCCTTCTAACACAGGGAAAGCCATGTCACGAATGCCCCAGGAAGCACGTCGGCCGACCGTGGTCCGTCACCGCTTCACTGCAGACGTGCTAGCGTTAC
Source organism: Pollicipes pollicipes (assembly GCF_011947565.3). Taxonomy (NCBI): domain Eukaryota; kingdom Metazoa; phylum Arthropoda; class Thecostraca; order Pollicipedomorpha; family Pollicipedidae; genus Pollicipes; species Pollicipes pollicipes. The sequence continues at coordinate 7,344,797 of NW_023596805.1, read as the reverse complement.
GAAACGAGGCCCGTTTTTCAGACAGCCCAGACAGCATTTTCGGCCAGCATTTGCAGTGACATTCGGCCGCTTCACCTTACGAGCGCTCGTGATGTTTTGCGACCGGGAAACTCCAGTAAACGACAGTCGCTGGGTGCTGGAGGCTCGCAGTGGCGCTCACCGCCTCAAAAATGTATTTTTTAATGCAGCCACGTTGCGGAAAACTCCGTAGTCGAACACGATTCTCATTGTTAGATGTTGTTTCGCCCTTACGTAAACGCAGGTATGATTATGTAATGAAAAATGCTTTGCTTGCATAACACACAGCGGTTTTACCATGTTTGCGCGAGCATCTACTTTGATGTGTGTTTTTTAATACGTGTCTCACTTTGCGGCTTTGCTCTTTTAGTCGACCTATGGCTGCGTTTCAGAATCTGTCGAACTATTCTCGCGGAATATACCCGTCGCGTTTTGGGAAGTAGGTGTGTACAAAACAGGGCTTGAGCATCTTACATTCTTGAAAATGAACGACCTTAAACCAGCCATCTGAATAGGGGTTAGCGTTCACCTACTTCCAGCCACTTACGTCTGCTTTTGTCGGCGGCGGCGTTTCGTGTTTGTCTCTAGCCCGCACAAAATCAAACGCCGGGTGCTTGTTACCAAATATATATTTTGGTACCTGCGTTACTCCATGATACATAAAAACGCCCCGTCAGCACTGGCTTCACATCTGCAATAAGACGATTTTCGTCTCATGTGTATTTAGTAAACTTTATTTCAGTTTTGACTGATTATGAAGGGTTTGGAAGCTAGCAGGACATAGATGACGTTCTCCGAGACCGTGGTCCCTCACCTCTAAGAGTCTTTTCAAACACTTCAGGTCGTTTTCAAAATTTTGCAGGCAAGCCTTTGCGAATCGCTACCATCGGAAAATTTTGCGATTAGCCAGCAGCCGTTTTTAATATAAGATATAGACGCGGTAAACTAAACCCTTCTCAGCTTGGTCGTGTGGTTGTTTGGATTTAAGTCCTTTCGGCCAGCCATGACTATTTCAAGACTAAGGGATAAGGCAGAGTGGATGACGTTGTGGCAAAACTACACGCTCCCGACGGTCTATCCGCTGAGATTTGGCCCGCACTGGGACGCCCGTTCGGATTTCTGCTCGGTGCTCGGACCAGGGGAGTATGGGCCTAACTATGCATGCTGCCCCGGATAAAAACGGCTCGGCGATTATGCAGGACCCGGCAAGCACGAGGAAAGTGTCAGTGGTAAAGCAGAATACAGCCGCTAATTATTCAGCATGCAATTATCTGATAGGCAGCCAATGTTTCACGTGACGTTTTAAAGCTCCGAACCGTCTGAAGAAACGCAAAAATGATCGAGCCTCGGAACTTTTTCAAGCTCATGATGATGTTCGATGCCATGTATGTGCTGAGTGACTTTAACTGGAAAAATGGTATCCAGCCCGACATAGAGCCAGCCCCGAGGCAGAGGCGTGTCCAGAACTGCCTTGAATTTCCCGCGAACTTCGTCGCGATTTTGATGTTTCCGCATATTAATTTTTGCGCTGCGTGACCGATCGGGGTGACTATCGCTTCACGGTTGACTTGAACAGCAAGCGCCTATCACTGAATACAGCATCTGCCTGCACCCTAGCCCCGGGGAAAACCGGCATACACAGAACTAACCATTCCGCTCCTCATCCCCAAGGTCACTGTCGCGACGTTTCTTGGCTTGTTGTGCAGGAAAATCGGGAAAGTTCAGCGTATGGAAACGGCCGCTAAGCAGCAAGTAAAAATAGAGGTTGGCGGCGGTGAAATGGATTCAACGTTCATTGGTCGACCTTGACTCATATTTTTCGAGCCTTGACGACATTTCTTCGTGCTTGCCGCATGACAGGCGTCAGTAGGAGGAAGTAAACACGTGCGCAATTTACTCTTGTTGCTGACTCGCGGCCATTCTGTGTCAACTACTCACATGTGCATCCGAGTTATGTGCACGACATTTTTGTGTGCAATGATTTAAACTCAACTGTGAATTTGCATGAACATCTACAGCGTGCAGAAACCACAGCTGAGTTATAAGATCGACATAGATTTGAACGTGTTTGTGCCTGGGCACTGACGGCAAGTGATGTTGGTGCGATATAGACTTTTTGCGCACTGATCGGTGCGTACTGGGAAGCGACCATTCTCAATCGATGCTAACCTGCATTCGCGCTCGTCTGTGAGACACGCGTGTTTATCTATCCGGGTTGCAACACAGGGTAGTAATAAGATAAACTATTGTGTGTGATTGCATAGTGCAATAATCATGGCGGAGCAGCGACTTTTGCATTATAGTGCAATATCTTATGCTCACGAACATTGCATCGCAGTGGATTAAACTAGTGCAGACGCTCTGATTTGCTGTGGATCACATATAATTGTGTTCAAGGTGTGCTCTGGTCGTGCTGTGCACTTCATTCCATGTGGCTCGCCCGATACTGGCCGATACCTGGTGACGTACCACCGTACCTGGTGACGTCACACGGGTACCTGTAGCTCGCGGCACACCGTGACGCATTCGCTAGCTGCCGCTTTAGACCTCTTTGTTGGACTTCGCATCCTGCACCTGTCTCCCAAAGCCATCATTGAGTGTAACTGCGGTGTATTTGCCAGACGGTTGCATGTATGCATAATAAATACTACGCTACAATAAATAAGGTGTTCACGGAGAACTGCATTTCCGAGCGGAGGATGTGGTCTCTTTTCGACTTGTACGGGGCGAGGCCTCCCCCATCGCGCCTCCGAGCAGCGGTGGCGGGCGGAGATGCCTGAAGCGGGCACAGAAAGGTCACACATCATCCCTAACTGTCGCTAATACAGGCACATAATATAAAAGGTTAGAAAATAGCTGGCATTCAAAACCCAAACATACACAAAGTGCCGAATGGCTTGACATCTGTTGCGCAGCATTCATTACTGGAATTTTCGGAACGCCCCAAGATTGTCAGCATTAGCATTATAACGCAATATAAAGATGTCACTAACGGATATTAAAATCAATATGGTGGTATTGTCATAGCGCGAGATCAAGTCCGACAGACTAACCTCTCTCTCATGTCCCGCTCAATCGCATGTCGCATGCTCTCTTTGCAGCATCCGGACTTAACAAATCCAAATATAGAACAAACAGATAGGAGAGTGGCATTGCCGCCTCACCTGGGATGTCTTTCAGAGTCAGCTGAACAGGGCTGCTGCATCACTGATGCCCGCAGACGCATCACTGGTAGCTGGAAACGAAAACAGGCCCGTTGATAGATTGTTGGAATGACGCTGGCAGGGTGTTTGCAGGGAAAACGAAAGGGCGCAAGATAAACCAGCGAGAGGCTTTCTCACAAGGTATGTGCCTCTACGTCTTTGCACAATCGTATATCAAAAATATAACCACTTAGCATTGCGTGAAGAGGCGTGGCAGCTTACTGACCTGCTGGAGCTGCGATACACGGGAGCAACGTACGAGCCACCTCCGCGTCCTGCAGCAGGAGCACCGTAGGAAGAGCTGGGAGCGCTGTAGCTGGCAGCAGGAGCACCGTAGGACGAGCTGGGAGCGCTGTAGCTGGCAGCAGGAGCACCGTAGGAGGAGCTAGGAGCGCTGTAGCTGGCGGCAGGAGCGCCGTAGGACGAGCTAGGAGCGCTGTAGCTGGCAGCAGGACCACCGTAGGACGAGCTAGGGGCGCTGTAGCTGGCAGCAGGAGCGCTGTAGGAGGAGCTGGCGGCACGGTAGGAGGTCGTAGGGCTTCTGTAAGAAGCCGGAGCTCCGTAGCTGTTGGAGGGAGCGCTGTACGAGGAAGACGAGGGAGATCCATAAGAAGTGGAAGGAGCGCTGTAGGACGAAGACGACGATCTGTAGGACGTAGAGGGAGCGCGGTAGGAGGAAGAGGACGGAGATCCGTAGGACGTGGAAGGAGCGCTGTAAGACGAAGACCCATAGGAAGTAGAGGGAGCACTGTATGACGAGGATGAGGCACCTCCATAGGATGTGGAGGGAGCGCTGTAGGACGAGGATGAGGCACCCCCGTAGGACGTGGAAGGAGCGCTGTAGGACGAGGATGAGGCACCCCCGTAGGATGTGGAAGGAGCGCTGTAGGACGAGGAGGACGGAGCACCGTAGCTGCTGGAGGGAGCGCCATAGGTGGTCACAGCCGAACCGTACGAGGAGGAGGGCGCGGCGGGCGCCCCGTAGCTGCCAGACGGACTGTAGGACTGGGCAGGACCGCCGTAGCTGGTCTGAGGTGCGCCGTACGAGCTGGCCGGACCGCTGTAACCATTGCCATTGCCGCGAGCAGGGCCTCCGCTGAAAGAAGACGGGGCAATGTTACTTCTGGCATCTGACCCGCACAGCAAAACTGTGCAAGTGTGCTTGCCTTCGTGTTCCTTGTTGGTGCATAGAGAGTACTCAACACCCCTGATTTACATGTCATATGTTCTCCGAGGATGAGTAAGTTAATGGAGTAGCACTGATCAAAGGGGTAAGTGAGATAGATACCCCACGGCCATATCATCGCAAACAGAATCAGGGTTGAACAAAGTGAAAATCACACGTCTTGGTCTACATGCGTTAGGTAGAGAGCCCAACCTCAAATCCAACTGCATCTCAAATGTGCGCAGCACGGCAAAAAACGCTGAGCACTGATTCGTGCGTTGCAGCAGACAGATTTCCTCGGGCCGGATAGCACGAGGGGGCGCATAGTGGAGACGATCATAAGTCTAGTACAAAACGTCACTCACTACGACACACTGCCGAGGGAGCTGCTGGAGTAGCTGGTGGACGACGCCTGGCTGCTGAGATCCTCAGCGGCCTTCTCCGCCGCCAGGCAGGCGGTGGCCAGCAGCGCGGCAACGAACAGCTGAGTGGATAGGCAAGGCGATCATGTCACGTGGTTAATTTTTTAACGTTGGATGGTTGCGTTTGTGTCAAGAGCAATTTATTGGTACTTGGTGCTTTCCAACCAGCAAGTGCACAGCGTTAAAACAACTTATTGTTACTTGGTGCATTCCAGCCAACACATATCCCACAGTGGTGTGGAGCCAACAAGCATGTTGAACAAACGGAAACAGTATGGTAGACGCCCAACACATTGTTACCTTAAGTACCTGCTCCAGACGAGCACTTAAGGACACCTCATTCGGCGAACTAAATGTATGTTACCCTAGTCACTGTCCTCTGCAGGATCTTGTCCTGTTCACGGCTGCCGCCACTGTCGCGCCGCTTTCGCAACTGGAGGTTTCCGAAGGAGCGGAGGAGAGCGGACAGTGAAGGTCCCCGCGCACCCCTCCTTAGATGTCAAACCACTCATTTGGTGTTAGTCTTGCAGCCATAGCGGCGTGGCAGTGTGGAATATCCTCGGGGCTGACCGTAGCCTCAGTACGGCCTGGAGCCAGCGGGTCAGAGCCAACTACACGGGGCGTTCGAGCCCTCCCTGCCCAAGCCTCTCACCTTGCAGAGCATGGTAAGGCTGGTGCTGTATGTGTGACGGTGGTGACCCGACTGCCTCCCTCTGGAAGCGCACCCATTTTATACAGGCCAGCAGCCCGCTTTCCCAGCGCGCTGCCCAATGCAGAGCAAGGCTACATACTCGCAACGGCCCATGATGGAAATCGTCGGAGCTAGGGTCACGTGCAACCCCCGCCGGCCATCATTGGCGGCTGGGGGTAGGAGCGATTACGTGTCTGGGTGGTGAGTGCGGCGTTCGCTTCCACCCACAGCAGAGGGCAAGGGCGTTCCCAGGGCGGGAATCGTGGGAGAGTGGCACGTCACGAGCGCTGAGAACCGCGCACGAAGATCCCGTTCGCGTAGTTCTTGTCCGCTGCAGAACCTCCCAGAGCGGTGTGGCCTTCCCGCCACGCACCCCTCCTCTCGCGTGCCTGGGCGCGCCCCTGAGTGCGGCCATTACATCGCTAATCTGTGACCGTGCAATTGAGATACGTGAACTAGTGAAGCCTCCAGTGGTAGTGGGAGGGGCGTCTGACAGGGGCAATTGTCTCCCGGGGCCACCTGGGGCCCTGCAAGCCCGTCTCCTGGGGCCTTGCGTGCCACCTGGCGACGGCGGCTATGCCCCTGTTTCGACATGTTGACCTCCCCAAGTAATCAGGGATCAAGGAAGGAACAAGCTGACCCACCTCACGGTGCCAGCTTCCCGCACTCCAGAAAATTACCTGCCTCGCTTTGGCGGCAGATCCTGGTGTTATCTCTGCCGTGAGGCTCGCGGTTCGAAGGAGGCTTTAGACCTCATTTGTGCAGGAGCGCCACGGGGTGACTGCATGGAAGTAAGAAGGCTCTCGACCCTGTTTTTATACAGCGGATTTCGCTCGCATTCTACGCGAGTGAAATCTGCTGGGCATGTTCTAACGTTCTAGATCTTGTAGCGAGCACATGGATGCGAGTTTTGAATAACACACATGAATCTTTTGAATAATCCACGTGTTCATGTTCAGGTTCAGGCTCAGGTTCAAATCTAGGTGTATGCTCACGTTCATGCTCATTTTGTTCACGAGCCATCACAACAAGTGGCTTATCGTTTGCTTCGGTACAATTACAATAGTAGTATGAGTGCAATATTAAAACATCGCGATCATTGACCACGGCGTTTGCGAAGCACTCCCGCCAAGCCCATGCAGGGGGCTTACAATACATGCATGCATGCATACACCGACATGCTTTCGGGTGCAGAAGGGGTTGGCAGCAGTGAATGTAGTCCCAAAGACACTGCCAAACGCGCAACCACATTCGCACGTTATCATACAATCCGTCGCCCACACAACTTCATCAAACCAAAAGCATTAACCAAAATCTTGATCCATAAAGCATGTTTCACAGTGGTAAGCAAGCAAAGTTGCACAATGGGACCCTTGATATCGTCTAGTAAGGTGCGAGGCTCCTTGCGGGTGCAGGGGCGGCGATGCCCGGCGGCAGGCGGCTCCAGGATCAGGCCCCGCGATACGAAAAAGCCCCGCGCGCCCCCGACAGGCAGAGCTGGCAGATCAGGGGCGTCCGCTGCTGCCGCCCGGCTGGCGCCTCTCTGGCATGCTCTCTCAGTGCCTGCGTTGCGAAAACTTTGTCTTGAGCGTGCTCAGAATGAGGCCCGCGTGACACAACTGCGGAGACGGAGCCGACTCCGAAACCAACAATATCTTTTGAGAGTCGAGTTGAAAATCATTTTGTTAACAATTTTGCGATTAGCAGCGGGAGCTGAGTCAACGTTATACAAAAAGACTTCGGCGTCACGAATTAAGTAAAGACGCAACTTATAACAAACGTTCTTATTTGGCAGCGCATCCCTGCACGTACAGTAAATGACATAATGGGCGCTTTGCTACACTTTCCTCTTGACACCTTTTACTACCAAACATAAAGTTAGGCGTCCATATTAGGCATCGCACCATGCATGGAGGCTTGGGCCTGGCCTACGCAAAAGTATGCGGTTGGGGAGTAAATAAAAGTCAAGTATGCGGTTTTTGGTTTCATCCCTAGTTAAGGTTCCTCAATCTGCGATATTTTCTCCCCCAACGGGTGACCATCAATACTAAATGCAGTCAGGATGGATGCTTAATTTCTTCCGTACGTGGCTGTTTGCGTTTTATCGACCTCACCTAACCATGTGTACACCGGCGCCATAATTGTCAGCCAAAATATTCTTTACCACTGGCGCGTGTGCATTTAGCGTAGCGTGATGCTAAAAAGGCACCAGGCGTATTGTGATGAAGGCTGAGATGCTGCAAGTTGGGCTAAAACTGATGTCGCCGGTGCAGGATCGGCCAGAGATTACAGACAGACAGAGCCAGGCCTTAACTCCAAGTCCCAATGTTTGCAGAAAGTCGCAAACGATTGGACCACTGCCCACATTTCATTCGTGAGATGTGACCATGCGCCTGTCACAAGATTCAGCCATCAATATCATTTTGCCATATGCGACTATGAATCTAATATTACAATATGTGACCATGAATATAGTGTCGTAAGATGTAGCCACGACCCAATAGCACGAGATGTGACCATGAATCAAATATCGCAAAGCAAAACCTAGGAATCTCATATCGCCAAATGTGACCAAGGACCTGATACCGTAAGCTGCAACCATGAATCCAATATTATATGACATAACCGAAGATATCATATCGCAAAATATAAGGTAAGAAATCTGTCACGCTGTATGCCAGATGCTTCAGCTCATCATATTTTTCCTGTTCAACGGTGACTTCAACTTCAAAATTGCCGGCCAAGTGTGCCATTCCTTGTTCGTTTCTACGCCTATGTTACGAGATTCCAAAATGTAAAAAGCTGAGCTCAGCTTTTTGAAAATGTACACAGGTGTAACAAATATGCAATGCTTTTGAACAACGCGGTTCGAGGAAATGTAATCCTAATTCGGCTAAAACACAATTTTTACATTTGGTCTGATATTTTGTATATGGACACACCTGAGGGAATGACCATGACACGGCCACCCGGCAAGCCTGCTTGGCGGCGGAAACGTTGTGCAAATTCGCGCTCAGACACATTTTTAGCTACCGTCAATTGAACTATTGCATGGAGTCATTCCACGTCATTCGTCAGGGCCTAATGTAGCTTAAATGTGATGATCAGTGAACAAAGCGATTAACCCCAACGCCAAGGCCATCAGCTGTGTGCAAGGTGTCTGGCTGGCGAGTGACAGTCAATGCTCTGAGAAACACAGCGACGTCTGGGCGGCGGGGAAAACCAGCAGTGTTAACCTGAATCTGTAGGGCCGTACCTAATGTAACGCCATATAAATACTGCTGATTGTGTGTTTATGCTCCCCTCTCCTTCTCGCTCTCTCTCTCTCTCTCTCTCTCTCTCTCTCTCTCTCTCTCTCTCTCTCTTCTCTCTCTCTCTCTCTCTCTCTCTCTCTCTTCTCTCTCTCTCTCTCTCTTCTCTCTCTCTCTCTCTCTCTCTCTCTCTCTCTCTCTCTCTCTCTCTCTCTCTCTCTCTCTCTCTCTCTCTCTCTCTCTCCTCTCTCTCTCTCTCTCATCTCTCTCTCTCTCTCTCGCTCTCTCTCTCTCTCCTCTCTCTCCTCTCTCCTCTCTCTCTCTCCTCTCTCTCTCTCTCTCCTCTCCTCTCTCTCTCT
>NW_023596805.1:7313849-7334825 GCF_011947565.3 Pollicipes pollicipes | reverse complement strand
ATGCCAGGGGATCAACTGCACCGCAGCAATTGAAAACCCGAAAAAAAGCATGCTCCTGCTTCTGTCTTGCATGCTTCTTTGTCTCCAACCGCCTCGCGTGGCGGTTGGAGACAAGGGGAGACAACGCTACCAAGGGAGACAATGGCCGACGTGCTTACCTTTAATGGCAAAGCTATGGCACGATGCCCGGACCGAGCATGAAAAAGCTATCTGGAATATGTAAAACTCGTCGCCTATCAGGTACAGCAAAGTTGGCGAACATGTTTGGCTAAGTTAGGAGGCAGTTTCTGAAGTTCTGTTTCTGAAGGCGGTTTCTGAAGTTCTGTTTCTGAAGGCTGCTTCTGAAGTAATACGATACTTAATCCCTTTCAGTAAAATCCTTCCCCGGTAATGTGTATTCATCTGTACTTGCCCTCTACCCGTAGAGCCCGCAACCATCTATTACGCGCTGTTATTAGACTGCCCATCCACTTATCCAACCGCTTGAAATGTTGTACTATCTGTCCGCTAATCCATCATTTGGAATACTCTGGTGCAGTCTTCTAGCGTGCAAATGCTGTCTAATGCACACATGCACACTTTGTCTAATGCACTCAAATGCACATTTTAGTGGATTCCGGTACATCAGTGTGTTTCATTCACCCCTTCAGTCGAGGGAAACCAGGTGAGCAAAACTGCACTTAAAGCATAACGCAATAAAGAGGTTATGTCAGGATGTTAGCATTTCGATAAGAAAAGTTTTTTTTTCTAACCAAGTACGTTCATAAAACTGGGCATTGCAATTTGCCCCTAAGATTTCAGCTTATTCTAACCGTGCCTCTTGCATGTGGATTGCGGCTTAGCTTGTCAAAAACAGCCTAGATGAGGCGACGAGGAGCAATTTAAGACCCCATGATAGCACTATGGCAAACATATGTTCAAATCCATCTACATTTGCAAGCATTATAGATGTAAATCGCCCCCTAATAGTGCGATTTAGCTGCTGAAAAACGCAACACGCAGGCGCGAAACACGCGAACCATCTTAACGTGCAATGAATTACAAAAAGCTGTCAAAAAGCGGAAACCACAACGATTAACTGCATTCCTCCCAACCGCAGATTATGCCCGCAAGAAAAACTCCACGCCTCAGACAGTGTAGCAAATGGACGAGAGCGGCATACTCTCCTTACAGCCGCATTGCATCATTATCTTGCAAAAATGTGCAATTTCCTCCGCCAGCGTCGTGACGCTCCGGCAACAAAATGTAAGGCGTACGCCAGGGCTCGATCATGGGCGTGTTCAGTTTTGCCGGCCCCCTTGCACAGTCCGGTAAAAACCAGATGAACTCAGCTCGGGTCGTCGCTCAATGTTCCACGCGGTCCCCTCCCCTCCCCCCCCCCCCCCCCTCCTTGCCGTCTCCGTCCCTGTTTATGCCTCCCCACCGGTGTGGTTGCAATAACGGTTCTTTCTCTGCTAAGAGGCGACGATAAAACGAAAGAAACGAAGACAATACATATGTCACTCAAACGTCCCTAATTACTTCAGCGCTCTACACTAACCAGTTCCTGGTCCTCTTTTCATCTGCCCTTTCCTCCTCCGAACACTAATGCTTGGAAACAAATCTCCGCTGTGGAGCACTACTGCGCCAACACTGAGCCCCTTGCCCATTCACCAGCCTTCCACTACCGAGCTCCGTAGCCAATCACCAGCCTCCGCGCCGCGCAAACGCCACAAGCCAAGCCCACCTCCCACCAACCCCTCTTCAAACGCATCTTTCTCGACCCAGCCACACCACCCAGCGGCCAGCCGTGCCCCTCAGTCTGCCACCAAACCCTTTTCAAACGCATCTTCCTCGACCCAGCCACGCCACCCAGCGGCCAGCCGTGCCCCTCAGCCTGCCACCAAACCCTTTTCAAACGCATCTTCCTCGACCCAGCCACGCCACCCAGCGGCCAGCCACGCCCCTCAGCCTGCCATCGACACCGGAGAGATCATCTGCCGAGTCGCTGAGAGGTGAACGCCGCCCGCCGACGGCGCCGAGCGCATCCTCGTGCCTGAGTGAACCGGTCGCGACGGCGTGGGCACGTGGGGTGGCCCCAGGCGCCGTCGGTCATCGAAAGTGATGTTGACTTAGCCGTCCGCAGCAGCGGCGGCGGCGGCGGCGGCGGCGGCGGCGGCGGCGTCATGGCCCCGGTGGCGTAACCACCCCCGTGACCAAACCCTAGGCGTGTTTGGTCACGGGGGTGGAATGTTCAGCGAGAGGCGACCGGTGAATACGCGTGCGACGGGCGCTTCCCGCATGTCACGTGATCCTGGGACCTTCACTCGCCCCGGGGTATTGTGGACCCTGCGCCGGCGCGTGCAATAATCAAACATGAGAGGAGCGAGCGCAGTGGGACCTTACGACGCATTCAGCTGCTGGGGCGAACACGCGTGCAAGGACCGCTTCGCGCATGTTACGTGATCCTGGGACCTTCTCCCGCCCCCGGGGATTGTGGACCTGCGATGGCGCGTGCAATAATCAAACATGGGAGGAGATATTGGAGCTTTACGACGCATTCAGCTGCTGAGATTGCATGGCGTCGTCCGTCTTTCAGGTTGACAAGAGGTGACGGGCACCGCGGATAAATCTCAAAGGGGAGGGAAGTGGGAGGGGGGGAGGGCTAACAAAGATAAGGCTACGTTTAATTCTGTGGTTTTGTATGCAGTGATTTTTTTGCGTGGCAATCGCTGCGCTGAATCTCTAAACGATGCGATGACGATGATAATGACAGTAATGCTGCTCAGGGGCAGTGTGACGGGCTTTCAGTTGGAGTGGGCGAACAGCCTCGTGGGCAAATTTGGGGCCCCCTCACATTTAGGTGGCCTCCTGGGTAATGTCTACTTTAAGGGTGTGGAGCGCTCCTCTCGTATAAAACTGTTAGCGTATGTATCAACATTCATGTGAATAACTGTCGACGTTAAAAAATCAGAACAGGGGCCTTCTAATCGATGCGGGAGATTCCTGATCCAGCAAAGGGACTTCGTTTCTTATGACAGGTTCCCGCTTTCCATAAAAGAGCCTTCGGATGCATAAAGGAGCCCCGTAATGCAGAACAGAATCCTGCCAATTCACAGAGGGGCCTACAAATCCGACGAATTTCCTCATTATCACAAACGAGGACACCTGGGGAGGCGGCCTCCTGGCACGTGAGAACGGGGCCTCCTAGTTTAGGATGGGGACCTTCTGGTCTAGAATGCGGGCTTCCTAACGGGCCGCGGGCTAGAGGGTGCTTCCTAATCCATACTAGGTGACTTCTAGTCCGTGGCGGGGGACTTCACAGTCAGCTAAGAGGCCTTCCTAACACAAAGTAGGCACTCCCGATCTAGCATTGGTGCAGAAATGGGCATTCTGGGCTCGATGCAGTACCTCTTGGCTTAGTCATGGGGCTTCCTTGATCTGAACTCGAGTGCAATAAGTGAAGCTTCCAAACCTTCACCCGGACAAAAGGGGCCTCCCAAATTTTTCAGGTGGCAAAAACACACTCTTGCCCTCCCTTCCCCCCCCCCCACGCCTCCTTCGCCGCCGCTGTTGTTGCTGATGATGATGATAATGACGATTGATCTCAAAGTTGCCTCTACTAGCCACGCATTTGTTGCTAGTCACACGTAAGTGTAGTATCATTTTCTTCACAGAATCAGACAACCAGTGCTGCAAGACACATCGTCGAGCGTGTACGTGAGGCAGGAACAGACGCTATCTTTTTATCACTCCAGCATCAAGCTGTTCGTCAAATTGGGACCGATCCGGCTTCTGACTAAACATCAGTTGCAGCCCTCCCGTTGCCATCAACATCAGCTGGTAATAATCTCGAAGGTTAAAGAAACACTTTGTGAGATCGCGAGCAAATTTCAAGCAACCAGCTGTCTATCACAGACTGGCTCGACTTTTGAGACGACCTCTACTACTCCAGGGAGTTATTCCATCAAGCGGCGTTGTGTCCACGTGTACCCCGACCGCAGCATCAATCACTGACTCAGAGTAAAAAAAAACTCCTCCGGCGTGACGACCTTGCCTTCGGGGCGGCTGTGGTGGACAGTGCGGCCTGCGTGACACGCGTGACGGCCAGGCACGCGCTGCGGTCGTTTACGCTGCGGTCGGATCGCCAGCCGCGGTGTCAAGGCCGGGCGCATTTGACGCTCGTGGTGACGACCGAGAACGGGTTCAAAAAGTGATGCCCGGCCGAGTCTTCGCGTTGAAACGTGCTGTTCGAAACACCGAGAGGCTGTTTCGCGTGATAGATCTTCAGAAAGACTGACTCCTGAAGAAAGAAAGACTCCTGAGTCTTGTCACTTTGGGGAAGCCGTCAGGCATTTTTGTATGGCCTAGGCGGGCAGTGTAAAATTGTTCCGCACGTGTTTCGCCAACATCATCGCGGATCCAAGGCTGGAGGGTGCATCAGCAATCCTGCCTTTTTACCTCCCAAATCCTTGTTGCGTCTCATTTCGCGTGCTCGCCCGAAAACTTCTCTGTGTGCTGTGACCTTCAGCGCCATCAGGTGTCGCGACAAGACGAGCAAGGCTGGACTTCTGACCTTCATCGGTGGGCGCCACAGGTGGCTCCATCATTAGACGTGCGCCCTCTGGAGTTACGGTGGTGTAGTAAGCTGATGAGACAAGGAGAAATGCCGTCATTTCCGTCATGTGCCAGTCTGCGCGGTGTAGGATGCAAATATTCTCGACGAATGCAAATGCATGTGGATATATACGAAGCTGGTTCCCAGCTGGCACTGTAAATTCAGATCTCAGAGAGCTTACAAGTTCAGCTACACGAGCCCGCACGGGTTTTCCATTTCCCTGCGTATCTACAGGGGGAGGCATTGCCCGGTCTCCCTCCCTCCCCCCCCCCCCCCCCCCCCCCCTGGAGGGAGCACTGGGGTGTACGGTCTGGATCCTGGGAAACTGAAGTTGGAAGACAGACGATGCAGAAATGTAAACTATGAACGATGTGCTACGTTAAAGCGGCGCACGGCATGGTACCTGGCATTTACAGCCAAGCTGGCATGTGGTATGAGACAAACCATAGTTTACTAAACCGCGACGCTGCAGTATGGGAATTATAGTAAAGCCGGTACGAACCACCACACTGTCATTTGCAAATTGCCCAGTCTCACCTGCTCTTCACCTGAAAATGATAAAAGAGTCAAGGCCACAAAAATGTGTTGGGGGAGCGGAGGATCCGACATTATTTTTGGCGGATGCTAGTCTATCTTTTAAAGCCACCAGCTTTATAGAACCTTTGAACTACAATTGAGGGGACCTGGCTACGTAATCAGTCGGGTTTCAACACGGTTTTACTGGGATAAAGCAACACCAACCTGGGAATAAGCAAAGTGTGCCAGCCTGCGCTGCCGGCGAGTGCAAGCCAGACGTGAGCTTGCTTAACACTTTAACACAAGCTTGCGGCGTACGTGAGATTTCGCTCACAAAAGACTCGTCAGGGACTGCTAGCACTCCGCTGCAGTCATCAGCGCGGCAGGTTATCATCAAGCGACCAGGGTGCGCCAGGAGCATACTGCCAGTAAATGAATGGAAAGTGGATTAGCGTGTGCAATATATCGGTCGGAAACGTTCAGTATCTGACATGATCACCTGTACCGAGTCAACGGTGTTTCGGTTTTCTGCAGTTTGTTTTAATGTTACAAGCGTCACACTTATAGTTTCATGGGCCTATCAGGGTGTCAGGGCTAAGTAAAACTGTGACTGAAACATACAAACAGACCAAACCAGTGAAAACAATATGAACATGCCTGCAAATCTGCCATACAAAATCACCGCACTTCAGAAACGTGAGTGGGATGAACAAACACACATTTCAGCTCCATTTCGTGCCGTGATCTCGCGTGCAATGGATGCGCAGCGTGGTATTCCAACAGCCGTCCACCACACATTATTCGGGGTCCACTTGAGAGCACTTGTCGAGCGAGTGTTCCTGAGAACGAACCGCGCGGAGAACGTTGGACGAGGAGACTGCGTTGGGTAACAGGCCACTAGCACCATGCTGCCGCCCGGTTGTGCGGTCCGAGAGCCGAACCCCTTTGCATTTAATGGCGGTCCGTTTGGATCCCGAATGCAGCCATGCGCGTATTCATGATGAGCTTAACGCCGACCATAAACGTATATTGACAGCGCAGCGAGCGTTCTGGGCAGGAGAGGGCGTGTGTAAGTGGGCTGTAAAAGCAAAACTTGCAGGTTTAACATGTCAGACCTCGCATTGGAGAAGGTGATTCGTTTCATATCGAGGGCCATTTGGAGGTCTTGACAGGTCTCGATCCGTATATGCGGAGAATTATCTAGTTAAATGTTTTGTGCTTCTCTCGCTTTCCTTACCCGGTGATTGACGTATCAGTAAAACCCACACGTCTTACTTAACCAAGCAAACCAGGAGTCCGGAATCTTGCACCTTCCGGAGGGATAGGGAATTCCAGCCCCTTAAGTCGCGTTTGGATCTCACCTCACCTTACCTCACTAAACTTTCGGGTGAGAGTAACTTGCAACTGATGAGCGACTTCAGCAATAGCTGTTCACACAGTGATGTCACTAATCCTGAGACATGATGAGCTTGCAAGTTCCGAGATATAGGAGAAGCGATGAAAACGATGCGGATAAGTTTGCATTATATGCGAACGCTGCGCTCTGCGCCCTGGCTGCTTATTCCCGTTTCCTAAAAATATATTAATTAAAACCCTAAAAACCAAAAAGGAAGTACCGATGGTTATTTTTTCTATTTGGTAGCACAACTTGCACCAATTGAGGGAGGGCGGCACCATTTCAGATAGCTCGGTGAATCGAACCCGC
The DNA here is from genome assembly GCF_011947565.3 of Pollicipes pollicipes. Lineage (NCBI taxonomy): Eukaryota > Metazoa > Arthropoda > Thecostraca > Pollicipedomorpha > Pollicipedidae > Pollicipes > Pollicipes pollicipes. The sequence continues at coordinate 7,328,007 of NW_023596805.1, read as the reverse complement.
GCTGAGGTCCCAAGCTAGTATTGCGGAATTACACCTCCAAAAAGCGCCGCCGAAGCTCTATCGTGACTGTCCGCTCTAAAGCTTTTTTCTCCACGTATAATGGTAGTGAAATTTATTGCGAGTGTATGTTCTTTCGTCGGAAAAAAGTGAAGAGCAACGAATGCGACGAAAAAAAATTAGCATCGGCAACCATAATCCCATGGGAACGTGGGAAAGAATAAGGACACCCATGTCATTGGCATAATGTGTTATAAGCATTATACGTACGCGATTACTTACGTCAGCAACTGAATAATTTGTGCTGACAAGCATTCGTGACCAAGCTATTTGCATTACTAACAGGTGCGCGTAGCCACGGTTACACAAATAGTGGTGTACGAACATTACGCACTTCACATAAATGTTTTCATAAATGCCGCAGCCTGTAGGCTGTCATATCCTGTTTGCGATCCCTGAAAGATGATGATACCAATCCTGGGCTTTGGACTTAACCTCCATGTCTCATTCCGACTCGGCGCCTCAGTCTATGGGCTTAATTCCGATTCTCTCTAAATCTGGCGGTTTGTTTGTGAGTCGGAATTGAATATTGGCTGGGTCTCTTTTCTGCTGTCTCCCAGTGTCTGATTTTATGTTTCCACTCCTGACTTTTTATAAGGGTGACAGAACTTTTTGGCACTGAACCTATAATCCGATTCCAACGTTTGACCCCAATAATCTGACGCTAACTTGGCCCGACCCTGTCTGATTCCGCCAGGCCCTGACGGGGGCGCGCCAACTAGGGTGGCCAGGGAGGTTGGCCCCCACCTTAAGATTTCTATGAAGTTAGCGTTGGTTCTATGGTTGTTGATTGAAAATAAACTACCAAGATGACTATCGCCTCTTCCCTCCCCCCCCCCCCCCCCCCCCCAACTTATGAGGACGTTTGTTGCCCTGAGCTCTGACTGACCCTTTCAGCGCCTGGCGGATCCCTTTCCACTCCAGCCGACTCCCAAATCAGCCCTGACCATCGTCACCCTTCTTCCCCTGGCCAGCGCCACCCTTCTATCCCTGACCAGCATCACCCTTCCACCCCTGACCAGGGTCACCCGTCTAACCCCTGACCAGCATCACCCTTCCACCCCTGATCGGGGTCATCCTTCCACTCCTAACCAGTGTCACCCTTCCACCCCTGACCAACGTCCTCCTTCCACCCCTGACCAGGGTCACCCGTTTAACCCCTGATCGGGGTCATCCTTCCACTCCTAAGCAGTGTCACCCTTCCACCCCTGATCGGGGTCATCCTTCCACTCCTAAGCAGTGTCACCCTTCCACCCCTGATCTGGGTCACCCTTCCACTCCTAACCAGTGTCACCCTTCCACCCCTGATCGGGGTCATCCTTCCACTCCTAACCAGTGTCACTCTTCCACCCCTGATCGGGGTCATCCTTTCACTCCTAAGCAGTGTCACCCTTCCACCCCTGACCAGAGCCACCCTTCCGCCCCTGGTCACTCTTACCTCTTTACCCCTGAGGAAGCCACTCTCCCAACTCTGACCAAAGCAATGCTTCACCTCTAACCGCCTCCGATCGCACTAATCCCTGACAAGCTCCACCCTTCTTTTTACCCTAGACCAGTAGCACCCTTTACCCCTAACCAGTGCCACCCCTCCACCTATGACCACCGTCATCCTTCTGTCACTGACCATCGCCATCCTTCTACCTCTGACAAACGTCACCATTCTACCTGCGCCACCCTTTCACCCTTAATCGGTGCTACTCTCCCACCCCTGACCAGCGTCACCCTTCCGCCTGTACCCCTCCTGACCTCTCCCTCCGGCCACATTCACCTCTGACCCGGCCTGACCTTGCTGCTGGACGCCGAGCTCGACGCGCCGTCGCAGTGAAAGTGTCTATAAGTGACGGCGTCCGCAGCGCAGGGCGACTGTGGTGCAGTGGCGGCGGGCGCCATCGGAGCCACGCGCCAGACACGGGGGAGCGCGCGGCGGGAGCATCATGCGACTGATCACGGTAGGTGCCCGGTGCCCGGTGTCCGGTGTCCGGTGTCCGATGGCCGGCGGCCGGTGTCCGATGTTCGGGGCGAAGTGTTTGGTTGCTAGTGGAGAGCGCCCGGTGCTCGGCGTCGGGAGGGGCGAGTCGGGTGGTGTGGGTTGAGTGTCCGGTGTCCGGTGCGAAGTGTCCGATGTTGTCCATCGGTGTCCCATGTTGTCTTCAGTGTCCGGCGTCCGTTGTCCACCCCCATCGTGAGGAGTTAATGTCCGGGGTCCGAAGATAGTTGACGGAAGTCCACTTCGGAGTCGTGTGAGAGCTTCAGTGTCCGATGTCCAGTGTCCGACTTCCAGTGTCTGAAGTCTGGTGGTCAGTGACCACTGGCCCCCTGTCGCTGCTCCCTTATTAGCGCGCGGTACCACATGTAACGATGTTCATCATTTGGCCAGCAATGGCCAATGGTCGGCGCCCAGCGGCGCATGACAGGCAGCCATTAGCGGTCAGCGGTCTGAGAATCATGGGCAACGGTCATCTTCCAGCCAGAAACGTGTTCTGAGGGAGCTATGAGGACGCAATCGCTTATGAGAATTGTTCATAGATGGACATGCACCTGAGTAAGTGTTGACGACTATAAAGATTAAGGCAGACACACAAAAATAGGCATATTGAAACTATGCACTCTTGATATACACAAAATCGTACCAGATACTTATGTCAAAATTATCAAATTAGCAATATGACAGGTGTAAAATCTCGCACGATAGCGGCGAGCTTCACTTTTTCAGCGAGAAACCAATAGTTTTGCCCCCCTTCCCCCATTGCAAAATTATGTGTACGCCCCTGCTTCCAGCTGTCGGTGGTTTTGGACAAGTTCTCTGCCAATAGTTGTGACCAATGTACTAGCCAGCGGTTAATGTCCAAAGGTCACCGATGTTCAGCTTCGACAGCGCGCAGTGTCCGATGGTCACTCACCAGCTATGAACGAGCATCACCCGATGACGTGTGCTCGGCGATTAGTGCGCTGTTACGGCCACTATGTGCAGGGTCTTACGCAGAACTCGCAATGCCAAATGTGAGGAGGGGGGGGGGGGGGCAACGCTCAAAATGTTTCACAACTCGAATTAACGCGACGTTGGCGCACAAAATTCCTTGTGTGACGTGGGATAACATCACGTGTTTGTGATTTATTTAGTTTCACTTCTCTACCCCCAAGTTTGTACTGCCGGCATGTATCCACGCAGATATCAATCAATGCATGTCAACCTTGGTTAAAACTTTGTAAATTTGATACGCGGGTCACGTATTCCTGGTGGATCCCATGTTCGCACATCCCTGATTATGTGGAGGAGCCAGTGGGACGCCAGAGATCATAGACCTCCTCTTCTTGCGCTGGCTGCACATTAACCCTATGTTGATGCAGGGGAGAGCCGACCTCGAATCGGGGTTTGGCTTGCCCACTTCTCGGGGCGGTTTTTCATTCTTGGCCATAGCAGCAATCTGTTGTCGGTTGTTTGGTTTGCTCGGTTAGCGGAGTAATTACAATCGAAGTTACAATGCGATGCAATTACAATCGTGGGCTCGACGGGAGTTTGTCAGTTGAACCTGGTACGAGTTCAGGGTGTCCTGAAATATCTTGCTCGAAGCTCCGGGGCCTTGCAGAATTGCAATAAGCAAGAAATATGACATAAAATAAATACTGTACAAATATTTGTTTGGAATTTGGAAAAACTGAGACGTTTTAGCGTGCGTCTCACTGTTTTAAAATCTGAACGAAGCATTTCGGTAACATTGGCTGACAGTTTTGTCAACAGACATTAGTTCTAAGCCATGCAGGGAAGTGAGTATGAGAGAAATAAATGTTATGTCATTTTAAATGGCTACCACATGTTCGCATAGTGAGGCACGTCTGATGACATGAGGCGTCCCAGCGGAATCAGGAATGCTAAGGCTCAGCCGAATCACATGCATAAACAGCGTTCACCTCCGTTTATGGGCTATCCTTCAGCAGGAGGGCCGCATGCAAATCTTTCAGTTTCAACTCATTAGTCACTTTAGAAACCTTTGTTTACTGGCAGAATACCATTCAGCAGCTAGATATCGTCACTAAATACGCAAAACCAGCCCCGATAAAAAATTAGTTAGCATAGCTTTTGAGGATCTCTCGCCACACGCTGGCTAAGGTCGTCGGGCCGTCTGACCGTCGTCGGCCAGATGGGCCGTCGGACCATTTCATCACCACAATTTACGGCCCTGCGCGCGGTCGGTAGCCCGACCCTTCTCCACCCTTCAGTCATGACCGCATCGGCCATTCGGAGCTTAAGCCCCCCCCCCCCCCCGCTCCCGCCTCCGCCCCGTGACTGGTGACCTCTGGACTCACTGATGACCTTTCTAAGCCGCCGGCGGGGGGCCGAGGCGATTGCCCACCCCGATAGCCAGTTGGGTCAGTGCCTTTGTCCCGGCTTGAAAAGCAGCCGCTCCCGGCACTCCGTCTTGCCTCCGCGGTGCTTGGGTCCTGTGCTGCGATGAAGTCGCTGCGTCCTCGAGCGGAACGATCTCTATGGTGTTGTGACGGGCGGCGGCTCGGCGATCTCTGCGATCAGCTGATTGTCCAGTGCATCAGCTGATTGTCCAGTGCACGCGCTGCGAAGTCTACCGGACACCGCTGGGTCAGTGGCGTATCAGTGCGAGTTTCTGCGGTCGGGGACGTGGGCAGTGGGTTCGGGTCGTGACCGGTATCCACACTCTGTCGTATCGGTTACAATCGCTGTAACAGAGGAAAGCGGTGTTTTGCCGTTACAGCTGACAACAAGGTCACCCCGCCTGTAAGATTGAGTTCTTTTGGGACACGTTTATCGTGCGTGTAAGCATGTAAAAGAAGACATCAAGCGTATGTCCACTGATCAGATGGGTAAGACAGGAAAACATGATGGGAGATGACATCAGAGCAGATTGAGCTCCGGTGACCTGACCCGTACAGTTGTGCCGCTACCCGGCTGTTCGAAATTATCCCCAACGTAAGAAGCCAGACCAAAGGCAATAATCTTCCCCGTGCCGAGTGTCCCGCCCCTGTTGTGAAACGGCTTCGGCGTCCTTCAGAGCGCGTTTGTCGATTCGCCAGGGCGGGCCAAATGGACCGAGCCCGAGCGGTGTGACACGCAGCCAGCCATGTCTGTCGCATTGTCGCGGTCCATTTCCCTGCGAGCACGGCCGCCAAAGTCGGCTCCGCCCCCTTTCCGCCTGCCAAAGTCGAGCCGCCCGACGGCGTCCGGTAATTGGGTCGCCGGCGCACAACGGCTCCAATTACCATTATAAAGAAGCGCGGCGCGGGATGAAGAGCGCCGGTGGCCACAGCCGATTTCCAGGTGACCAACGGCGCTCCTTGGACGAGCCGTTGTCCTCCGCCAGGCACTAATTAGCGGATTGGTTACGCGTCATTGGCTATGGGCGGCGAGATAAAATGTTGAAAGGAGCCGACATCAACATATAAATCAAAACGAGCTGCAGGCGCGTTTCGCCCTTCTTCCGATTTGGTGTGGTGGCCACTGAACTGAGTGTTGGAAAGCGATTGGACGGGATGTGGAGAGCGCAACAGTCACGCTGCTCGGGCCATTTGTCACTTAAATTCGAGGTCATAGGTTTTGAAAGACGCTGTTTCAGGTCATACAAGCCAGCCCGGCCACTTAGCACTACCGGCATAGTCACGGTAACCTACCGCTTCCTCTTCCACTGCGTTGCATTCTGGGAGGAAGTTTCGACCCCTCGTGGCAACGTGCGACGCAGTAACAGCACCGGCGCTACAATAACATATCTGTATGGATTCGGCACGCAGATCTAGCGACGTCATCAGTGCGTCACAGCCGTCGCAGCCGTCGCATCGGTGCGTCGTTGCAACGAGATGTGGACATTGTGACGTCATCAGTGCGTCGCCTCGCAGGGATGTAGATCTAGTGACGTCATCAGCGCGTCACAGCCGTCGCAGCAGTGCGTCGTCACGCCGGCGTGTAGATCTAGTGGCGTCATCAGTGCGTCGCAGCTGCTATCCACAGCTTGTGATATCCCCAGCATTCGTCCGCCGGTGACCACCTGTAGGTCACGCGATATGCAAGCACGAGGACCAGAAAAAAAGAAAGAAATACCCGGCCGCGGTCTTGCCGACACCGCCTATACACGGACGCGGGACGGCTGGTGTTGCGGGGTGATATCCATTGTCGCTCTTCGAGTGAAACTGAGACGCGCGTACACAAAGGCGAGCCCGACAGCCGGCTGCCGGCGGCTGTTGTGACACCGGCTCAGCGGCGCCGCACTACCGCTTCCAGCGAGCCGCTTGCGTTCGTTTATCGGCGTTCCTGTCCACACGGCGGCTTTGAGGCCGCGGTCGACTCATGACCGAGGGGTCGCGTCGGCGCAGGCGTATGGCTTCATAAACATCAGGGTGTGAAAGGTCCAAAACCGTGCAGTCACCCGGGGGATTGGCTGGAATCGCAGGCAGAGCGCGGCGCGTGCTTTTGAGGCTTGTTTGCGCTTGGGTCGGCTTATATGCATTCCATATTCGTGCTATTTTGCATTTTGTGAGAGTGCGATTTTGCATCTCGTGAGCGTGCATCTTTTGCATCTTACAAACAGCGCTGTTTCCCGGTGCTATGTGCGTTTCTGCGTCTCGTAGAGGAACGCTCCGTCATGCGTGAAGTTGGGATTGGGACCCAGGTTATGGACGAGCTCTTCATCTTTCGTCAGCCATTGCTCCCTCCTCGGGTACACGCAAGCTGAAATAGTTACAGCGACTCGTCCTTCTCATCGCCCGCGCCCCTGACCTCACACCCATTGACCTGCACCCTCCTCCGCACGCAAGGACCATAAAACCCTCACTCGAATTCCCGCTCTCAGTCGTACGCGCCCCAACCGGCACCAAACTGCCCTCTCCCAACCCGTTCAATGGAGTGATTCATATGCGCCACACGGATCGCCTCCGCAGGCGAGGGGTCAAGGACCCCCTGACCCTGCGTGCTCCCGGCTCTCTGTGCCACCGTTCCGCGCGAACTCCCAGCAGATGCGACCGTTCGCCGCGTTCCCTTTCGTTTGCGGCGCACCTGAGCGCAGCGGTGCGCGCCTCCGTTTGCCGGCGGCAAACCGGCGCATCGCGGCGTTCGCGGCGGCGCATTTGTGCGACAGTCGGTGGTGCAACCAGACAATCCCGGCAGCGGGAGCAGCGTCGCTTTGTTCCGCTGCGAGATGCGGTTCCCGGCCACAGAGAACGTCTGTCGAGCACGCGGGGTCAGGAGCATTGTTGGCGGCGGAGAGGGTGCATTCGGCGTGTGTGTACATTCGACCCACACTCCGAGCGCTTTGCAACACTGGTTTGTATTCTAATTCTGCGGCAACCAAGCCTCAGTGAAAGGGCGCCAATTTCATGCCAGTTGCTGGAGGCGTTTGTCATGACGACTGCGCGGAGATGGGCTAATTCGCAGCATACACGCCCGTCTATATGTGTTTTACATGTGCTCAACTTAATCGTCGGCCGGCATTGTCCCTGTACGCCACGCGTTTTTATGAGCACCGAAACCAAGAATTCGCCTTGGCTCGCATGGCACCGTGACACCATTCAATTAACCCACATGGACCCACAGACGTGGGCAAAAACGCCTCTGGCCGTACCCGCATCCCCCGTCGCACCAGCAACGGCCGGCAGATTTTGCAACGTGCCTGCGGCCAACGCGGCGAGACGCCTTGTAACTGGCACCCAGGACCCCGCGCCGACCGGGTGGCCACCACCCCTGTTTCTTCACGGCTCGTGAGCCGCGCACACCTGGCACGAACAGGCGGCGATTCGCCGGCGCCCGGTCGCCATGGCGACGCACGAGCTGGGCTGCAACCGCAGCGAATCTAAGCATCATCTGTCGGACGCGGTCATTGCACGCGCGGTTGCAACGGCGCCGCGCGCTTGCGCCACCCCAGGATGACCGCGGAAAGGCCCGACTGACGGTGGTCGTGTGGCGCTAACATCGCGAACTGGAGGCGGAAATGGGTGGGTGCAGCCGGCGAGAGGCGGTGTCGAGACAAAAGCCATTCCGAAGAGGGATCACGGACAGCGATTGGTTACGGTTGGAGCCTATGTGTTCATCAGCGCCTCGGGCGTCCACACGGAAGTTTGGTGATTTCGTGGCGCCCACTGTCGGCGTCGTGGTGCTGTTTGCATCTTGCAGGGAGCGAATATAAGCGTTTTGCAATCACGGTCTTAACGGTGACCGTCATCAACTGGTCTCCAGCGACTCTCGCCGGGCGCAGGGGCGGTCTCGGCAGGCGCTGGCCGCGTCCTTCGAGGGGCGCCATATCCTGGCGCAACAGCGCCATATCGCTCCCGGTCTCTGCCACTGTCTCGCCGTCGACAGAAGCGACGCGGCGTTGGCAGCCGACGCAGCGAGCAGGATGGGCGGCACCAGCTTGGCAGCGCTGGTGCCAGATCTGGTTTTCTCCCACGCATGCGCCGCTGGATATATGACTGAAGTTTTGCGTGAATCCAGTGCCGGTGCTGAAGTGGTGCGACCTCAAGGACCTGGTGCGTGAAACGCCGAAAGGTAGCTTTCAAGGTTTGTTAGGTTCAGCTGCAATGTCAAGTGGCACCATGACATCCACGGGGAACGTTTTGTAATTTCGGGAAGCCGTGCGCACCTGAGAATACCTGGGTGAAAAGCAGTACGCATCTCTCTCCCACATTTCCAAAACACCAAGCATCAAAATTTGTGCGTGGTACCTACGGTCTGGCGAAACAGACAAAGGTGCCGTTTTTTTCGTTCCGTTGCGGCAAAGTTCGGCCTGTTTCTCCCGATGCCCCGCCCCCTCCCCAACGTATCCTGCTTCCTGACCGCATTTCTCAACCGCGTCGCCACCGTTGACCCTGTCGCGCGCTGGGTCGTCGCGCGCTGCGGGCGCCGTTTTGCGGCCACCAGCGCAGCTTATCTGCTCCCGACCCCGCTTAATCAACCGCGTCTGGTCCGCCATTAGCTCTCCGCGGCTGGGCGCCTGCGCCGCCAAATTAACGAGGCGGTCGTTGGTGGCGCGGCGGCGGCGGGTGGCGCGACGGCTCCCATCCTGACGCACGACAGTTATCGGACAATTTGGGCGGGCGTGAGCCCGTCATTTGGCCTTTTCTCCGGGGCAGAGGTGATGTGGGATGCGCCTTACGAAGCCGTGGATGCTGGGCCGCCACCGCGTCCGGCGCAGGGTAATTGGCGTGGCCTCGTTTGGCCCGCGAGGCGCTTTTCACTTTCGGTTGGCGCTTGCCGGCTGTTGACGCGGCTGGGGATTTCATGTGACTGAGTGTGGGCACGCGGGCTTGTTTGGGGGATTCTAAGAGATTAATTTTGCACATAGTTGCCGTGTTTTAGCTGCATTTGTTTAGTTGTATTTGTATTGCCAGTCGTATTTGTGCAGAGCGGATAGGGCACGTGCGCCAAACTTCATGACGTGCGAAATGCAAGCAGTTGTACCGGTATACATCCCCGCTAAAATTGGTAAAAGTCAAGATCAACGTGTTTTCACTCCGCCTTGTCGGGTGCCGCATGGCCAAGCAGCCGCGGCGTCTCAAACCCAAGCCAATCTCATCACCTTGCTTGGCGTTAACACTGGAGTCTTCGCCTGAGCCTAACATGGCTGTTTAGAAGCAAGCCAGCGCTTCGCCGTCTCTGTGGTCGAAATAGCGGGGCAGATTTGTCACAGGCCTCCCCCTGACAGACACTGACGGATATTGGGTGCGCCTCACAACGCCATGACCTAACCAGTCGCGGCCAGGACCGGACCCGACCAAACAAAAAACCTTCCATCATCGACGCGAACTGCCTGAACAACCTCCGAACAGAACACTTCAGCGGCGCTCAAATCTGCGGAGAATGCTGCTCGTCGCTCGTGAGCCTTGCTTTCTGAGATCGGCGTCCGGCCTCTTCGACTGAGTGCGACACGCAAACCACACACTCCCATCCAGTGGCAACGCAGGAAGTCATGTTTAAACCGGGCGGCATGCTCTTCCGCTTACGCTAACGGTGAGAAGCGGCCTGGGAGGGAGCGCGGGGGAGAATGACTTACTGAGAGGCGGCAGGGCAGTTCTGGGCTGCGTGCCGTGCGTTGTTGGGAAAGGTTAAATAGGCGGGGAAACTTCATTGTGGCGGTTCACACGCGTTGTGTGGCGTCGTGCATGTAGGTATTGCAAGCATACAATCGGACAGACACTGTTACAATGCTAACGGATGGGTTAGCACCGCACGACTTTTAGAACGCGCACTTGCGTTAATTTGTCCTTTGAAGACAATGGACGTTTGTGCTGTGCGCAAGCAGCGTCGCGTTGGTAAGACGCTGGTAAACTGGCAAAGCGCCCCTGCCAGTGGGTAGAGTGGGTGCCCAACTCAAAGCAGCCAGGTAGGTTTTCTGTCATTCACACTGTGCTGAGTTTCGGCCACTTCCTCGGCCAGCTGGGCCCACATGCGAGCTCACAAGCGCCCCTGCCAGTGAGTAGAGTGGGTGCCCAACTCAAAGCAGCCAGGCGGGTTTTCCGTCATTCACCCTGGGCTGAGTTTCGGCCAGTTCCTCGGCCAGCTGGGCCCACATGCGAGCTCTGGTCGATATATTGGGTGGGGAGCCGGGGAGCGGTGTAATCATCAGCCCCCACCATGCGTCAGAACCTTTGTATCCGCCACTATCACCTGGCCAGCCACGACAGAGAGTAATGGTATAGGCCAGGAGAATCATTGCTGATTGCTAAATACTGGTCATAATGATACCAATTTGGCTTCGTGTAATCCGGGGGACGTTCGCGGAGTTTCATAAGCATCTCTCGGGAGCTGAGATTGAGTGACAAGAGTTATGACTTTTGGAAGGAGAGCTAGTTAAAAATATCCCGGCCATGTGGAAATAAGGGCGACAGTCCGACGGCGCACATAAAGTGACAACTTCTTCGGATGAACAGTCGGGAGCCCCGGGAACCCATGAATGATAATGCGAGGCGGAGTAGCTTGAAGCAAAGTTACTCCACGCCTGTCAGCCATGAGTTACACCTTTTCCTTCTGGCGATCAGCTGTGAGGCACGCCTGGCCCTCAGAGTTCAGTCCATTGGAGGCCCGGCTAGGGCCGGTGGCAGACTATCCCAGAGTTCACTCCATCGGAGGCCCGGCTAGGGCCGGTGGCAGACTGTCCCAGACCACACTATTAGAGAATGTCTCCGAGTCAGCTGAATCCGCTTGGTGACCAAGTTGTGCGTGCCATTTGTATTACATACGGTACCGCTTCGATCGGCAGCAGTTTGATCATCACCACGTGCAATAGTAATTGATCATACCCTCAGATGCAATCAGCGCCCTTCGTCGGTCGGAATGAGGCTCTAACCAGTATTGCCAACACCCATGAACTGATCAAATATCTGGCGGTTACAAGACGAAATGTTGCATCTGGATTCCGTAATTCAGTGCAGGGTATTCAGACTTGGTTACAAGAAGGCGAAACAGGATGCGCTGCATTTAAAACTATCAAGAATGCACCGGACACATCCGCGCCCTTCGTGACGCATAGGTGTTTGTCATCTCCCCTCCCCCCCCCCCGCTCTCCCCCTTCCCATCTCTCCTCGCTCCGTAACCCAGGCAGTCAGCCGAGCTCCGATTTGTAAGGCACCGTTATGAGAATCCATTACTCAGCCGAGAACAGGTTTCACTTTCCGACTAAACCCACCGGCCAGGTCAAAAAGCAAAAGGTTAGTTTACAGCCGAGCGTGTGTGGCTCTGGGAAAGGAGCTGTATTCTAAGTTCACGAGCCAGCATGCGAGAATACCGCACAAGCTTACGTCACACACAGCTGCCCGCGGTCTCTTCAAAATAAAGCAGCCTGTGCCTAATTGCAACTTACGGAGGTAACGGATTTCACACAAAACATAGTTGCTGTACCTCTTGAGGTTGAGTTAGGAGCTGTTGACAGAAAACAACGGCCCAAAGCCAGCGGAATTTATGTGAAAGCTATTTGCATTGTGTGCTGTGTTGGCACGCCAGGTAATCAGAACGCATCTGACTCATGTTAGCCTTAACCATATCATGATTTTTGACGCCGCTACATTTCGCACCAGCAGTGAGGTAAATCAAACATTTAAGCAGGCATAAAGCAAGTCACATAAGCGGGGAAATTAAATTTCTCAGCCAGCTTATACAAGGCTGATCCAATATTTATGAAAAACAAATCGCATGGCGCGCAGCAATTCATATCCGTAATGGGATCAGTCAAATACTTCGGCAGAGGTCAGGATTCGAACCGGGCGTCCGGCGGGACGCCTTCGGAGCCGCCGTCTACACCACTCCTGCGTGAACCGCCTCACGAGCGTCCGTCCGCCTACAACTGAGAGCGATAGAATCAAAACCGATCGCCACGATGCCCGGTAAACCGGTGATCGGAAAGCAGCCTGATCGTACTCAGCCTTGACGCCCGGCTGGCGGCCCGTCAACGTTTCGGACGGTCTCGTACGCGTTCCGTGAGAAAATCTCAGCCAGCAGACCGGCGAACGCTCCCACGTGAAGTGACGAGTAAATGGTCCCGCTAATTGGAGACAGCGCTTTCTGACAAGTGTTTATTAGCAGCTGAGTGATGCTGGAGTTCCTCGTTAAGTGAAATGATACCAATATTCGTGATGGGTGTTGCCTCTCGGGGAAGAAGGAAGTGTCTGCTAGTCGCACACAGACGCATATCTCGTTCTTTCATGTCAAATGAGGTCCTTTTGGACAACCGATTCATCATCAACTCTAACAATTCAATTAATCGACAATAACGTACGATTAAGCAATGATCACTCCCAAAAGTGTTCTTGAGACGCCAGATCATCCGCACGCGGCAGCAGAGTTGGCGGCCCTCCGGTGCGCATTTAGCAGCGCGCGCCTGGGCGCTCTGACCCCGCTGACCCCGGCGTGCCGTCGCCGCCCGAGCGTCGGTTCTCTCCTGACCTCTGACCCGGGCCGCTCGCGGCCCCAGACTGGACCGCCCCGAACAAAAGTGAAAATAGCTCCATCACCGAAGGTCCAGCGTCCCAACGCTCGCCAAACGCCATCCGCCTGGTCACCCGCCTAGGACTAGTCTTTGGAAGATCGACGACTTCAGCTGCGTTCGCCCAATTTCTGCTCTTGTTCGGAAGGGTGCGATAGCCGGTGACTTCTGCTAGAGCGTGGTTGATGGCCCAATGCCCCTCTGTGCTTTATTGCCCGTCAAGTGCAAGTGCCGGGCGTGCGAATTTCGAAGACACATACATTTCGTAGTCGTGAGAAATGTGAGTGAAAGCTTTGCCAACAGAGCTCTCGTCTTACACTCTCCTCCAATGGAGTATACATTTTGCCTCACGTACCGAACTCACAAGTCATCCACGACAGAGGCACATCCTGCGTATGTTCCGATTCTCGACCACAGAACACAGCGCGTGTTGCATCACGACGTACCTGTCGTCCCACCGAGGCCCTCGTTATGCATATTATCAATTTGTTCCACCTTTCAGCGACCCGTGTCCGCCGTTCCCGAATTAAACGCCTGTAATTTCCGGTCGGAAACGAGCAGTTTCATCAATTCCACAACACAAATCGCTGCCATTACCGCGCCGTTAGGCCCGCAGTGAAAATACATCAATGCGCCGTCGGCACATTGCCAGTGCGTCACGTCTGAAACAGTTCAGCCCTGGCGCAAACAAACGCCTCCGGTTGGTGTCGGGGTCAGCTTTTTTGCCGCATCCCCCGGGGGCATCACGCGTTGAACTGGGCCATCCCGAACCCCATCAATGGGTGTCCATTACAAGCGGGCATTGTTCTCTGCCCCAGACGGCCGCCCTCCCAGTCGGGTTTTTGTGAGAAAGCTCGGAGACTGAGTGGGGTAACAACATCACGCTCCCTGGCTGACACTTCCCGAAGCTTGCCCAAGCGTCTTCGGGTAGATCTCGCTCGTGAAGGAGACAATGGGAAGCACGGGACGGCAAATACGAGGCGGAATTTACGTGTTATGCAAGCTGAAGGCATGGTAGGTTGGTGGAAAAGCGGCCAAGTTACAGAACCCGCAGAGTGCTTCCGGCAGTGAACGCAAGAACAAAACAATACGCAGCAACAATCATCAGCACCGCCGAGGGAAGGGGGAGCGGTGGCGTCATGTTTTGCCAAACTTGAATTAAAGCCGAAATA
>NW_023596805.1:7300016-7312849 GCF_011947565.3 Pollicipes pollicipes | reverse complement strand
AGAAAGAGAGAGAGAAAGAGAGAGAGAGAGAGAGAGAGAGAGGAGATAGAAGAGGAGAGAGAGAGAGAGAGAGAGAGAGAGAGAAGAGAGAGAGAGAGAGAGAGGAGAGGGGAAGGGAGAGAGAAGAGAGAGAGAGAGAGAGAGAGAGCGAGAGAGAGAGAGAGAGAGAGAGAGAGAGAGAGAGATGAGAGAGAGAGAGAGAGAAGGAGAGAGAGAGAGAGAGAGAGGAGAGAAGAGAGAGAGGAGAGAGAGAGAGAGAGATAGAGAGAGAGAGAGAGAGAGAGGAGAGAGAAGAGAGAAGAGAGGGAGAAGAGAGAGAGAGAGGAGAGAGAGAGATAGAGAGAGAGAGAGAGAGAGAGAGAGAGAGAGGGAGAGAGAGAGAAGCAGACAGAGATTAAGTAAATCGCGGAATTTCATATATTTACTTAAGATATGTTGCAATTGGCCGCCTGGCACAACGTTTTTCGGAGTTCAACTGGAGGACGCGTTAGTTTGCATACCGTAACCGGACTTTGTACAAATCGCTGCTGCTAAATGATCGATCTGTAGTAATCGGGAAATTAGCAACAGGACATATGCTGCATCCGCGCCCAGCGCCCAGTAGCTAGAACTGAGTGTTAAGGCCATTGCAGACGAACGTTAGTATGACGATCACGATACTATCTGAACCTGCATTCACGTTATCTCACCAGTGCACTGAAGGGTCCACTCTTGCGCTGACATCATCAAAAACCACCCCACCCTCCCGACCCCAGATCCTCCACCGCTCATCCATCCGAGCGCACCAGCACTGATTGCTTTCCCCTGTCAGGACCCGCTGATTATCATCATGCAAATGAAAGTTCGGAGCGTCGCTGGTGCCAGCTCACTGCCCTCGCGGGCCTCCGAAACAATGCATGCGAGTGTTGATGTTATGGCGCTGTTTGTCACAGCGTGGCTCGCGTGGGAGGTTTCATTATGCGCGGTGTCGCAGGTCGGGGTTTTTCTCTTGGTGCCGTCGATCTGGGAGCACCGATATCAAGATGCTCCTTGTAACTAAAAGAGCCTCTCGAAGCTGAAGTAGTGTTTCTCGGAACTTTAAAATGTTTCTCGGAACTTCAAAACGCTTCTCGTAACTTCAAAATCCTTCACGGAATTTCAAAATGCTTCTCGAAACCTCAAAATGCTTCTCGAAACTTCGAAATGCTTCTCGGAACTTCAAAACTTTTCTCAGAATTTCAAAAACACTTCTCGGAGCTTCAAAAGGCTTCCCGGAGCTTACGTCGAGATAACCAGCAAGCAGCTCAGGACACATGACCATGGAAGTTTATATGATATTCCTGATGCTCAGGAGCATCCGAATTCCCTGTTTCAGTGCTTCGCTTCATGAACTCGCGCTTTCAGTACTTCCCAAAACTTTTAGCATATTCGTTTTGGCTTTCCAGTGTCGGTTCTCGGCAGCGATGGTTCACGAACGCTGGCTGTCAGGTCCAACTGCGGTGGTCGTGGTTTCCGTGACGCTCACATTTCACCGCTTAACCCATCCTGTTCCGACCGTTCGCACCGGTGCCCGCTGTCGCCGGCTAAGTGCGCTTCATTACACGGTCCGCCAATTTACGTTACTGTTATGACGTCGTCTTGCAACGTGACGTCACTCGTATCACGGCCGGAGTGATGCGCGCACGTTCGCTCGCAGCAGCGATGTCAGAATAATGAAAACGGAAGCTGCCGCCGACAGTTCCTTCTTGCTGTGCGGCGTCCACGTCGTAGCGGCTGTTTTACTAAATTGATGGCCGTCTTGGTGCATCGTATAGCAGTCGATATGCACACGAGACATACCGGCCGTTTATTCCATTTCGCGGCCGGTACGTCTTGTGTGCATGTATTCTCGACACATACATGTATCTCAAGCTAAAAAATACAAAACCAAAAAAACATCGCGGCCAGATCATGTCTAAAAGCTGCCTGGAGTGGAAGTGCACTTCCGTTCATTCCTGTTATCAACAAACATTCTAACCCATCGCACACCACGCTTGCACCTGACCATGTATGCTCTGGACCTGTGTCTGTTGTTCTGTGTCTGTGTCGGACCTGTTGGCCGAAACTCTGCGATGGTTTATCCGCGTAAAGTTGCAGTGGCTGCCGCCTTCGGTGCACGAGCGCGGGCGGTGACGGCCTTCGCCGGCCGTCAACGGTCATGAGGCCGTGCTTCAGACAGTTCTGAGCGAGATGCGTAGTCAACTTGGAGGCGTTAACAAAGTTACCACGGTTCGTGGAACAAGCTCCACTACCAGGAAGCCACCCTGATTCGCATTAAAGAGCGCGTTGGTTAATTGGGCGATTTTGCCATTAAGAAGGCACCAGAAAGCAGCTTAACTGTCCGGTCAGCTTGGCTAACGACATCAACCACTATCAACGCCAGGCTGGCCAAATAGTGGGCAATCACCTCCACGCAGCCTTTCACATTCAATTTATAGTGTCGTAATAGTTCGGTGGGTCGATCAAGTGCCGGTCTGGTCGTTCATTGCGGCGCCATTGGCGTTCACTTGCAGGTGACCTCTGACCCATCCCACGGCTGGGGGTCAAAGGTCATTTGGGCGGCCGGTGCGCGCCATCGCGGCACGGGCGGTGCGCTCCGAGCAACCGCCGCTTTCGCAAAGCCCGGCACTGGCTTTCACAGCTGGTTTGGGGACCGCAAGAGTTGGGGAAGTGTTCGGGTATCCTTGTATATCACTGCGAGTTCATGCCGATCACGAACGGAGGCGTGACAGCTCGTGATGTCACGTGACCGCACGCGGTTTGTCACGTCGGTCATGCCGGCTCGCCAAAGAGCAACCGAAGTCGACCGCTGTTACACGGACGCGAAATTTTCTGTCTGGTGTCTGTTAGTGCGGCGGTTTATCGTCTCGCGGACTACAGCCCCGTTCATTGACCGCAGCCCTACAAAGCCAATAAAAAATAAAAACAAAAAACAACCGCAACGGCAGCAGTTCGGTTTGTACAGACTATCTACCGAGCCATATACCGGATCATCGGCAGATGACAGACTATCTTCCAGGCATAGGCCTGACTGGGGAGGGGGCGGGAGTAGCTGGTGCCTGACTTTTCGTGTCTTGGCCTCAACGTCTATCCCAATGTCGATGCGTGTAGATCATTGACTTGAAAACCGCCGTTGTCATCGCCGCTTGTTTTTTCGTAACCGCGTCTGTGTTTTCCAGGTACCCGGCTCTGCACAGTTTATGACAACATACCAGCAGGGGCGCAACTTTACTAATAAGTTTGCCCGGGGGGGGGGGGGCTAAACAGTAAAAATGACTTCATCTGCCCCCAAATATGCCAACAAAGAGGTTTCTTCCAGATTTGGTCCGCCTCCTTCCCACAAGTTGGAGAGCTGGAGCCTAACAGCTCGCACCCCCAACCAAATAGGAAACTACACCCCCTGCTAGCAGAGCCCATGTTCTGTGAACCCGTGTTATTTTGAGAGAACAGTGTGTACTTTTCTCTGCTGCGCCGGTTGAAATGGAGCACGCGGCGTCTTATCGTCAAAACTTGCGTGCCTAATCACGACCTCAAAAGATTCCCAACCTATCAGACGTCGCCCCAGACAACCTGCGAGGGTGTCCGACATCTCACCGTCGCGCTGATCTCCATCTCGATATCACTCCGCCTGCCGAACCCCTTGGCCGCAGCCCAGCTGTGTCGGCCGCGACACCGACAGATGGAAAGCGCTGGCATCGCCCCCCCCCCCCCCTCCTCCCCCCCCCCTCGTCAGTGGGACATCGGGTGTCCCGATCTGCGCTCCATGGCGCTGATTCGCACGGGTCAGTGCTGGCCGGCGCAGATTGCGCGCTTTCTCGTTTGCATGGACTGTCGGCTTGTGCGACATTGGGGTCGCCGGTGGCGTTGGTCGCGGCGGCGGCGGCGGCGGCGGCGGCGGCAGGCGGTGGCGCCGGTGGCAGCTGGAGGTTAGCGGCGGCGGCGTGGGGCCGTGGCGCGGCCGCGGTGTTTTCTCAGCGCATGTGCGGGTGCTTGACCTCCAGCGAGTGGACCGGAGCGCGTCACTAACGCCGCCTTGAAGCCGCGCGCCACCAGTCGGGCGCCGCCGCGCCGCCGCGCCGCCGCAGGGCAGGCGAAAGTGGAGGCGTCTTTATACCGGCGCACGTGGGTCACGAGGTCGGCGCGCAGAGGTCATGACTGCCGTCGGAACTGTTGACTTAGACGCATTGACACGGGCATTGTGCGCGAGGAAGGTCGCCCCGCTTGGGAAAACGTCTCCACGCGAACGAAGTCAAGGACGCGTTGACCATGTGGCCCGGGTGCTTGGACGGCTATCGCCACCCTCCGCTCCGTCACGCACATGCTGGGGTTTCGTCCATTTCAGGTCGGCGAGTGCCCGCACGGCGGTGCCCGGCCGGGCCGAACAGCGCTGCTCTTACACCAGTGGCGCGAGGACGTCCGAGACTGGGGACCCATGTCGCACCTGTGCTCTCCGATGGCGTGATTACAACACGGGCGGCGCCGCGACGCGATGGAAGACGCGGCGGTGTCGCCGCGAGAGGACCGCAGGCTCGCGGGAGGCGGGCCCGCTGGGGTTAGAGGCGCCCGCCGAGTGCGGCGGGATCCACGCCCAAAGAAGGAAAGTGGTATTATGCTTCTTCCTGATCAATATACAGCTAATCGAAATTCATCGCGGCTGTGGGGAAAACACGTCCGGACCGACCCAATCCCAGCGGCCACCATCCTCTCAAGCGGCCGCATCTTCCCGCAGCCCTCTTGGGCAGCTTGAGCATAACCCATCAAACCCCGCCCACCCCATGGGGCCACTTGACGTGGCGCGACAGCGCGACACTGGCGAGTGCGGAGTGCGGCCGCGGCCTTCGCGGCGCGGGCGAATACGGCGCGGCGGCGACGCATCTGGCGCAGCCGTCGCGGCGACAGATCGCCGCCGCGGGCGACGTCACGGTTCGCCGCATCCGTTGGCGCTCAGGGGCTCGCGCTGGGCCTGGCGGGCTCCTCAACGGCTGTGGCCGGACGCTGAGATGGGCTACAGACCGCATGACACCGTGTACGTTACAGGTCACGTTAGAGGCTGCGTGACCGCACCGCATGCGTTTCACGCTGACGGAGTGGGCTGGGGTTGAGCTTGACCTCCGCGGACCCGTTTGGCCACTTCCCAGGGCACACACTGCAAAAGTTTCCAGAGCGAAAAAGTGCTACTGCTACAGACGGCCCTCGCTGTGCCCCGCCACATGATGCGGGAGCCGGCGCGTACACCACGTGGCTGACTCCACTGGGTGTCCAGAACCCATGGCCCATTCGTGTGCTGATGTAGTGGCGTCAGTGGCACGCATGTGCGGATGCGCTGCACAACCCGTGCACTCAATTCTGACGGAGGACGAGACCGGATGTACAACGCTTCCACCCGTTTTTTCACTTGACCCAGCCTTTGACCTTGGGACAGGTCGATGCGTCGCTATCTGGGCCAAACAACGCTACCGCCCCAGTGCCGCAGGCGTTTTCGCTCCCAGGCGGCCGCGTGTCGCCAGGCAGAAGGTCGCGTGATGGTCACGTGCCGGGTGGACAGCGTTTAATGGCGTCCAGCGTCCGTGACTGTTAAGCGGCCACGCGGTGTAATGATGTCCGTGGCCGTGAGATTTTAAGCGCTGGCGTTGATTTATCATCGCCCGCGCCTGCTCTCGCCCTTCGAGGATTACTACCGCAGTTTGTCATGGACACCGGCGTTTTCACCCAAATGCCTATGGCCGAGGGTATCTAGCTGGGTTTCCTTGAGTCGCCCAAGGTTTGGTCAGTTCCTTCCGACGCCTGGTAGGCCGCTGTGAAATGCAATCCAGCCTTCTTGTTGCGTTCGGGGCGAAAGCAGTTCTCTCGAATTTCAGAAAATATTTTCCAGAACCACTGTTTTCACTTTGAGTAGACAGCAGAACTACACTGGGATGCAGTAATTCCAGCCAGTTCATCTAGGGAAAAAACTGTGTCGGTCAATGCTTGCTGTCTACATCATATGCACTCCAAACGTCACATCCCACATGTTCTGAAGGCTGCGCGCGAGCCCGAGACAGGTGCCGTTCCCATGCTGCTTTGCCGCACAACCACGGCCCCATTGCGTGGGGTGGCCAGTAAACAGGCCACCCCCACGCTGCCCCACTCGGCAGACACTGAGAAACACAGCGATCTAAGTCGGAGTCAGAATCTCTACCCCGGAGTCGGAGTCCGGAGTCCAGAGTCTGGAGTCCTCTGATCCTTGCCCAAGCGCCGTCCAAAAATCCGGGCACGGCCACCGCCAGCTTTACGACCTGGACTCATAGCGGCCGGCGCTCGGACACTTGGCTAGCCCGGGCTTGCGTCACCGGCCGTAATGCACAGCGGGCGCGGGTGGGGCCGGGCCGGGGAGAGGCGGGCGGGGCATTGCGTGACCCGACTAATCATCGTGCACGGTGCACCAATCATCGCGCGCCTGGCACTAATCACCAGGCGGAGAGTGGCGAGCCACGAGCGCGGGCGTAAGGCGAGGCGCGCGCTATAAAGTCGTCGTAGGCGGGAAGCGGCGCGGCGCAGGCGCAGCACAAGCCGTGCGGTATGCGATAACCGCGGAGCACGAACACATGCCAGTCGGAGGACGTGATGCAGCGGCAAGCGACGACCACGTGGACGGCAGAACGTGCAGCGCAGCAGGGGGGGGGGGGGGGGGCATGAGGGCATGCAACTACGGCAACGTCAGACCAGCTCTGCTGCACGCAGCAGGTGTGCGCCACGGAGACATGCAGATGTGAATAGACGTAGTAGACGATGTAGACGTGGACGCGGACTGGGACGTGGCCATGTGGAACAGCTCCCTCGAAGAATGCGAAAGGTCGCGGCCGCCGGGCCGCCCGGCTTTTGCAAACAACAGTTCAAATATAGCATGGTGCGATGCGGTTCCTCGACCGTTATTGTCCTCCCCGAGGGTTGCGAGAGTGCAGGGCACAAGTGTCAGATCAAAGGGCAAGACAGTGTGCGTTGTTGCCAGCAGCGATAGCAGAATTCACTGGTGAAAAGCTGACCGCGAAACAGCGCAGGACAAGCCGGACAGATGGCAACGCGGCGGGTGATTGGCTGTTGACGCATCCCCGCCCTCTCCCCCAATCCGACCTGCACAACAAACGCGCGCCGCGGCATGACCCACGTGACCCTGCCCTCGGGCGGCGTTGGGCGCCGGCCCGCCACAGCCGCGAGCGCGCGCGGCGCGGTCACGTGACACTACCCCCGGCGGCCGTCGGGCGCCGGCCCGCCCCAGGTCGCCGCCGACCTGCCGGCTACGGACTCATGATATGCGCCGATTCGAAAACAAAGCCGCAGGCGGGCGCCCCACAGTGAGATGAAGACGGCACGGCGGCTGCTGACGCGCCTCACCCGCGGCCCGGAAAGGGAAAGTTCGGGAGGCGCGCACCACCCGAGCGTGTCATCAGGCGTGCGGGGCGTCGGGCAAGAGAGCCGCGGCGATTTTGTGACGCGAAATGGGTTGATGGCGGGCTTATGGTTTCCGGGTGTGTTCGCCTTTCGGAGGCGCGCGGTTTGGGATAATCGGGCTTGAGGCGTGACTCGGTTGGCCATTTCAGGGGTGTGAGGCGTGTAATCAAATGTGCTTATGATGCGACTGTGACTATAGACAGTCGCCATGACAACACCGAGGGGAGAATCTTTGGCATGCGTGGTATTGATATAAACAAATTATTGCGGAGACAGTAAGATGGGGAGCAATTTAGCTTACAAGCAAACAACACCTTTTACATCCGTAGGGACTCAGTGCAGCACAACCGGAGATATTGATTTGTATTTTTTTTTGTAAGGCACGTGCCGCTATCGCTCTGAACCAATGTTTATTTGTCCCTCGCATTGCTGGTTTGGTCCAACATGCGGATAAGATCAGCATATTCTGGCGTGACATCATCAATGTTCGTTCGACTCGCCGGCGGAACTCACTAGCACGCCGACCTGAATCTCTGCTTCCCTGTCGGCTGCTTACCTGCGCCTCAGTCCTCTCATCTGAGGCGCTGGCCATGCCCTAGTGCCAAACATCGCGCCGCTGATAGCACATGGAGACGCGCTCAACCACGTGGCCACTTATACATAGGACGGGCATCTTACGGACAGACGAAGTCCAAAGAAACAAAACGCACGTGGAATGTGCAGGAACGATCAAAGTAGAGCAGATTGAACTGCTTGGCGATTGCGGTAGGTTTGTAGCTGCACAGCGCGCCTGGAGAACTAGAGAAGGTGGCCCAATCCCTCGTGCTGCCCGCCCTTGGTACCACAGTTGGTGGCGGCGACGGCATTAAGCCTCAGCTGCTGGGCACGTCGTAAAGCCCCAATAACAACGGATCGGCCTGGCGGGGTGGGCGGCTCACTCAAGAGACGCAAACACCAAGTGAGGCACTGCCTGCGCGCTACGGGGGTGCTGACGTAGGGGTGCTGATGTGCCGTGGACGGGCCCAAGTGCTGGGCGAAGGAGAGGTCGGGAGGGGATGAGACGACGTGACAGAGCTTCTTTGTTTGCCCTTCAGGGAGGCGCCAGGCGGGTGAAATCAAATGAAACGTGAGAAGGGAGAACCCGGTCTGTGTCGCAGCCCCGAACCTGACACGGGCGGGGGTGGAAAGTCGACACAAGAGGCCCTAACGAAGAGACGGTGTTCGGGTGTGAGGCCTCTCCGCCTGTCTCGCCCCCGAACATCCCAGCAGAAGAAGAGACAGCGGAAGATGGGCGCGTCGGCAAACTCTCGATGCCGGACACGCAGCCGACGCCAGGGGAGGCACAATGGGAGCTGGGCTTGAGGCGGTCTTCCTGTCAGTCATGGCGAGCTTTCTTTTCGCCAGGCGTGGGCAGCGCCCCTCAATAAGTCGGGAGAAGCAAGAATGGCGACTGCTCGAAGCTGATGAAGCACCCGTTCGGAGGGCCGCGCATGCATGCGTGCGGAGTAGAGATCGGGGTGGGGCATGATGTTTTGTTTGGTGGAACATTGGAACAGGGCGTTACTCACGTCTTTTAAGGCTGGAAGAATCCAGGTAGACGTAAGTCAGGTGGCACGCCAGTTCTCGCGCAGGACATGCCCCCTTTTTGGGACGGAAGGGCTGCGCATATGTCGTTCCGCACGACATATCTATCATACGCATCGCCTCTTGCTTGTGAGACACGCGCGCATGACTTGCACCGGTACCCGCGCGCCAGCAAAGTTGCGAGCAGTTGGGTGCCTCCGAATGAAATGTTATTTAACGATGTCGTGTGCTTCGAAAGAGGACTACATACCTCACGCTTGCCCATTGTTCGCCGTCCAATCTGACGAGGCTGGTGTTTGGTGATCACTTCAGGGATGCCGTGAAGATCTGACTGCACATATAAATCTTGGATTCATTATGATTTTCCTCCCCTGGTATAAATACACATTACTAAACTTTATATATATACATATATATATATATATATATATATATATATATATATATATCATATACGTGGATGATGTTTTTCATTTTGTCTAACATTGCGTGGACGATTACGTGACCTTTTGTGTTGGATCTTGGATAAATATTAATATTTTATTAATTCATATATCTATTAAACATTTCGAAATTGGATAAGTCAGCAATACCGTAGAGATTAAATGGGCGCACATGCCCATGTCTCTACACACCTGTGGATACTTGTGCGCGCTTCTTTGCTTGCGAATGCCTCCCCGGTAAAAAAAAGCCGCTGCGACTTCTACGAGAAGGGGTCTACGCAACGCACGAAAGCATTCGTGGTAACGCTAGACGACTTCGCGAAACCCGCGGCAATTAACCCCGACTGTAATCAGCGCTGGCGACGTGCGCAATCAACAGCAATATCAGCGTCGTGATTGCCGATGTTGCCGCCACACGGCCGGGCCGCTGGTGCAACACGGCGGCCGCTGGAAGCTGCGTTGCAGCATGCAGTTCCGACCAGCTGACTCGGTGCCCCGGGGCTGACCCGCCTCTCAGAGCGCCCGCAGATGGCTGGCCGAGACGGGGCTGGGTGGGGGCCCGCTTGGGATTAGCCGGACCGCCGGCAGGCTCGGTGGCGGCGCCGTCTGCGGAGCTTTACGTGCAATCGAGGAGGCCTGGCTCCCCCCTCCCCCAGGATATTCGAGTTGGGAGCCCAAACCGTCAAAAACTTTCAAAAAAGTTCATGAACAGGAACAAGGAAACTGAGGTTTGCGAGACCTGGTCTTCGGTCCTTCCGCTTAACTTCACGGACCGTTGCTGACAGTGGCGTTCCTTCCATGTGAGCACTCTATGGGGTTCTGTCTTAGTCGGCCATGCAACGTTTTTCTTGATGCTGATGCCGGCGGGTGAGAGCTTCTCCCAGCTAAAGTCGAGGCCCGGTAGATCGGCGTCTTGCTTTAGGAAGGCGTGAAAATGATGCTAACAGACAAAAATGAAATATGGAACGCGCCACGGGTCAGTCCTCGAGACATCTGGCATCATCGGACGTCGGTTCCATTCCAAAGGCAACAGTCAGTCCGTGGGCTTCCGCACGTGCCACAGACGCATCGCTTTATTTCACCGCTTAATTCAAGTTTGGCAAAACATGACGCCACCGCTCCCCCTTCCCTCGGCGGTGCCGATGATTGTTGCTGCGTATTGTTTTGTTCTTGCGTTCACTGCCGGAAGCACTCTGCGGGTTCTGTAACTTGGCCGCTTTTCCACCAACCTACCATGCCTTCAGCTTGCATAACACGTAAATTCCGCCTCGTATTTGCCGTCCCGTGCTTCCCATTGTCTCCTTCACGAGCGAGATCTACCCGAAGACGCTTGGGCAAGCTTCGGGAAGTGTCAGCCAGGGAGCGTGATGTTGTTACCCCACTCAGTCTCCGAGCTTTCTCACAAAAACCCGACTGGGAGGGCGGCCGTCTGGGGCAGAGAACAATGCCCGCTTGTAATGGACACCCATTGATGGGGTTCGGGATGGCCCAGTTCAACGCGTGATGCCCCCGGGGGATGCGGCAAAAAAGCTGACCCCGACACCAACCGGAGGCGTTTGTTTGCGCCAGGGGTGAACTGTTTCAGACGTGACGCACTGGCAATGTGCCGACGGCGCATTGATGTATTTTCACTGCGGGCCTAACGGCGCGGTAATGGCAGCGATTTGTGTTGTGGAATTGATGAAACTGCTCGTTTCCGACCGGAAATTACAGGCGTTTAATTCGGGAACGGCGGACACGGGTCGCTGAAAGGTGGAACAAATTGATAATATGCATAACGAGGGCCTCGGTGGGACGACAGGTACGTCGTGATGCAACACGCGCTGTGTTCTGTGGTCGAGAATCGGAACATACGCAGGATGTGCCTCTGTCGTGGACGACTTGTGAGTTCGGTACGTGAGGCAAAATGTATACTCCATTGGCGGAGAGTGTAAGACGAGAGCTCTGTTGGCAAAGCTTTCACTTACATTTCTCACGACTACAAAATGTATGTGTCTTCGAAATTCGCACGCCCGGCACTTGCACTTGACGGGCAATAAAGCACAGAGGGGCATTGGGCCATCAACCACGCTCTAGCAGAAGTCACCGGCTATCGCACCCTTCCGAACAAGAGCAGAAATTGGGCGAACGCAGCTGAAGTCGTCGATCTTCCAAAGACTAGTCCTAGGCGGGTGACCAGGCGGATGGCGTTTGGCGAGCGTTGGGACGCTGGACCTTCGGTGATGGAGCTATTTTCACTTTTGTTCGGGGCGGTCCAGTCTGGGGCCGCGAGCGGCCCGGGTCAGAGGTCAGGAGAGAACCGACGCTCGGGCGGCGACGGCACGCCGGGGTCAGCGGGGTCAGAGCGCCCAGGCGCGCGCTGCTAAATGCGCACCGGAGGGCCGCCAACTCTGCTGCCGCGTGCGGATGATCTGGCGTCTCAAGAACACTTTTGGGAGTGATCATTGTTTAATCGTACGTTATTGTCGATTAATTGAATTGTTAGAGTTGATGATGAATCGGTTGTCCAAAAGGACCTCATTTGACATGAAAGAACGAGATATGCGTGTGTGTGCGATTAGCAGACACTTCCTTCTTCTCCGAGAAGCAACACCCATCACGAATATTGGTATCATTTCACTTAACGAGGAACTCCAGCATCACTCAGCTGCTAATAAACACTTGTCAGAAAGCGCTGTCTCCAATTAGCGGGACCATTTACTCGTCACTTCACGTGGGAGCGTTCGCCGGTAGCGGCGTCAATAATCATGATATGGTTCAGGCTAACATGAGTCAGATGCGTTCTGATTACCTGGCGTGCCAACACAGCACACAATGCAAATAGCTTTCACATAAATTCCGCTGGGTTTGGGCCGTTGTTTTCTGTCAACAGCTCCTAACTCAACCTCGAGAGGTACAGCAACTATGTTTTGTGTGAAATCCGTTACCTCCGTAAGTTGCAATTAGGCACAGGCTGCTTTATTTTGAAGAGACCGCGGGCAGCTGTGTGTGACGTAAGCTTGTGCGGTATTCTCGCATGCTGGCTCGTGAACTTAGAATACAGCTCCTTTCCCAGAGCCACACACGCTCGGCTGTAAACTAACCTTTTGCTTTTTGACCTGGCCGGTGGGTTTAGTCGGAAAGTGAAACCTGTTCTCGGCTGAGTAATGGATTCTCATAACGGTGCCTTACAAATCGGAGCTCGGCTGACTGCCTGGGTTACGGCGCGAGGAGAGATGGGAAGGGCGAGAGCGGGGGGGGGGGGAGATGACAAACACCCTATGCGTCACGAAGGGCGCGGATGTGTCCGGTGCATTCTTGATAGTTTTTAAATGCAGCGCACTGTTTCGCCTTTTGTACCAAAGTTGAATACCCTGCACT
>NW_023596805.1:7276447-7299016 GCF_011947565.3 Pollicipes pollicipes | reverse complement strand
GGATGGGTTAGCACCGCACGACTTTTAGAACGCGCACTTGCGTTAATTTGTCCTTTGAAGACAATGGACGTTTGTGCTGTGCGCAAGCAGCGTCGCGTTGGTAAGACGCTGGTAAACTGGCAAAGCGCCCCTGCCAGTGGGTAGAGTGGGTGCCCAACTCAAAGCAAGCCAGGCGTGTTTTCCGTCATTCACCCTGGGCTGAGTTTCGACCAGTTCCTCGGCCAGCTGGGCCCACATGCGAGCTCTGGTCGATATATTGGGTGGGGAGCCGGGGAGCGGTGTAATCATCAGCCCCCACCATGCGTCAGAAACCTTTGTATCCGCCACTATCACCTGGCCAGCCACGACAGAGAGTAATGGTATAGGCCAGGAGAATCATTGCTGATTGCTAAATACTGGTCATAATGATACCAATTTGGCTTCGTGTAATCCGGGGGACGTTCGCGGAGTTTCATAAGCATCTCTCGGGAGCTGAGATTGAGCGACAAGAGTTATGACTTTTGGAAGGAGAGCTAGTTAAAAATATCCCGGCCATGTGGAAATAAGGGCGACAGTCCGACGGCGCACATAAAGTGACAACTTCTTCGGATGAACAGTCGGGAGCCCCGGGAACCCATGAATGATAATGCGAGGCGGAGTAGCTTGAAGCAAAGTTACTCCACGCCTGTCAGCCATGAGTTACACCTTTTCCTTCTGGCGATCAGCTGTGAGGCACGCCTGGCCCTCAGAGTTCAGTCCATTGGAGGCCCGGCTAGGGCCGGTGGCAGACTATCCCAGAGTTCACTCCATTGGAGGCCCGGCTAGGGCCGGTGGCAGACTGTCCCAGACCACACTATTAGAGAATGTCTCCGAGTCAGCTGAATCCGCTTGGTGACCAAGTTGTGCGTGCCATTTGTATTACATACGGTACCGCTTCGATCGGCAGCAGTTTGATCATCACCACGTGCAATAGTAATTGATCATACCCTCAGATGCAATCAGCGCCCTTCGTCGGTCGGAATGAGGCTCTAACCAGTATTGCCAACACCCATGAACTGATCAAATATCTGGACGGTTACAAGACGAAATGTTGCATCTGGATTCCGTAATTCAGTGCAGGGTATTCAGACTTGGTTACAAGAAGGCGAAACAGGATGCGCTGCATTTAAAACTATCAAGAATGCACCGGACACATCCGCGCCCTTCGTGACGCATAGGTGTTTGTCATCTCCCCTCCCCCCCCCCGCTCCTCCCCCCTTCCCATCTCTCCTCGCTCCGTAACCCAGGCAGTCAGCCGAGCTCCGATTTGTAAGGCACCGTTATGAGAATCCATTACTCAGCCGAGAACAGGTTTCACTTTCCGACTAAACCCACCGGCCAGGTCAAAAAGCAAAAGGTTAGTTTACAGCCGAGCGTGTGTGGCTCTGGGAAAGGAGCTGTATTCTAAGTTCACGAGCCAGCATGCGAGAATACCGCACAAGCTTACGTCACACACAGCTGCCCGCGGTCTCTTCAAAATAAAGCAGCCTGTGCCTAATTGCAACTTACGGAGGTAACGGATTTCACACAAAACATAGTTGCTGTACCTCTTGAGGTTGAGTTAGGAGCTGTTGACAGAAACAACGGCCCAAAGCCAGCGGAATTTATGTGAAAGCTATTTGCATTGTGTGCTGTGTTGGCACGCCAGGTAATCAGAACGCATCTGACTCATGTTAGCCCTAACCATATCATGATTTTGACGCCGCTACATTTCGCACCAGCAGTGAGGTAAATCAAACATTTAAGCAGGCATAAAGCAAGTCACATAAGCGGGGAAATTAAATTTCTCAGCCAGCTTATACAAGGCTGATCCAATATTTATGAAAAACAAATCGCATGGCGCGCAGCAATTCATATCCGTAATGGGATCAGTCAAATACTTCGGCAGAGGTCAGGATTCGAACCGGGCGTCCGGCGGGACGCCTTCGGAGCCGCCGTCTACACCACTCCTGCGTGAACCGCCTCACGAGCGTCCGTCCGCCTACAACTGAGAGCGATAGAATCAAAACCGATCGCCACGATGCCGGTACCGGTGATCGGAAAAGCAGCCTGATCGTACTCAGCCTTGACGCCCGGCTGGCGGCCCGTCAACGTTTCGGACGGTCTCGTACGCGTTCCGTGAGAAAATCTCAGCCAGCAGACCGGCGAACGCTCCCACGTGAAGTGACGAGTAAATGGTCCCGCTAATTGGAGACAGCGCTTTCTGACAAGTGTTTATTAGCAGCTGAGTGATGCTGGAGTTCCTCGTTAAGTGAAATGATACCAATATTCGTGATGGGTGTTGCCTCTCGGGGAAGAAGGAAGTGTCTGCTAGTCGCACACAGACGCATATCTCGTTCTTTCATGTCAAATGAGGTCCTTTTGGACAACCGATTCATCATCAACTCTAACAATTCAATTAATCGACAATAACGTACGATTAAGCAATGATCACTCCCAAAAGTGTTCTTGAGACGCCAGATCATCCGCACGCGGCAGCAGAGTTGGCGGCCCTCCGGTGCGCATTTAGCAGCGCGCGCCTGGGCGCTCTGACCCCGCTGACCCCGGCGTGCCGTCGCCGCCCGAGCGTCGGTTCTCTCCTGACCTCTGACCCGGGCCGCTCGCGGCCCCAGACTGGACCGCCCCGAACAAAAGTGAAAATAGCTCCATCACCGAAGGTCCAGCGTCCCAACGCTCGCCAAACGCCATCCGCCTGGTCACCCGCCTAGGACTAGTCTTTGGAAGATCGATGACTTCAGCTGCGTTCGCCCAAT
This sequence comes from Pollicipes pollicipes, assembly GCF_011947565.3. NCBI lineage: Eukaryota > Metazoa > Arthropoda > Thecostraca > Pollicipedomorpha > Pollicipedidae > Pollicipes > Pollicipes pollicipes. The sequence continues at coordinate 7,296,245 of NW_023596805.1, read as the reverse complement.
TTCTGCTCTTGTTCGGAAGGGTGCGTTAGCCGGTGACTTCTGCTAGAGCGTGGTTGATGGCCCAATGCCCCTCTGTGCTTTATTGCCCGTCAAGTGCAAGTGCCGGGCGTGCGAATTTCGAAGACACATACATTTCGTAGTCGTGAGAAATGTGAGTGAAAGCTTTGCCAACAGAGCTCTCGTCTTACACTCTCCTCCAATGGAGTATACATTTTGCCTCACGTACCGAACTCACAAGTCGTCCACGACAGAGGCACATCCTGCGTATGTTCCGATTCTCGACCACAGAACACAGCGCGTGTTGTATCACGACGTACCTGTCGTCCCACCGAGGCCCTCGTTATGCATATTATCAATTTGTTCCACCTTTCAGCGACCCGTGTCCGCCGTTCCCGAATTAAACGCCTGTAATTTCCGGTCGGAAACGAGCAGTTTCATCAATTCCACAACACAAATCGCTGCCATTACCGCGCCGTTAGGCCCGCAGTGAAAATACATCAATGCGCCGTCGGCACATTGCCAGTGCGTCACGTCTGAAACAGTTCAGCCCTGGCGCAAACAAACGCCTCCGGTTGGTGTCGGGGTCAGCTTTTTTGCCGCATCCCCCGGGGGCATCACGCGTTGAACTGGGCCATCCCGAACCCCATCAATGGGTGTCCATTACAAGCGGGCATTGTTCTCTGCCCCAGACGGCCGCCCTCCCAGTCGGGTTTTTGTGAGAAAGCTCGGAGACTGAGTGGGGTAACAACATCACGCTCCCTGGCTGACACTTCCCGAAGCTTGCCCAAGCGTCTTCGGGTAGATCTCGCTCGTGAAGGAGACAATGGGAAGCACGGGACGGCAAATACGAGGCGGAATTTACGTGTTATGCAAGCTGAAAGCATGGTAGGTTGGTGGAAAAGCGGCCAAGTTACAGAACCCGCAGAGTGCTTCCGGCAGTGAACGCAAGAACAAAACAATACGCAGCAACAATCATCAGCACCGCCGAGGGAAGGGAGAGCGGTGGCGTCATGTTTTGCCAAACTTGAATTAAGCGGCGAAATAAAGCGATGCGTCTGTGGCACGTGCGGAAGCCCCCGGACTGACTGTTGCCTTTGGAATGGAACCGACGTCCGATGATGCCAGATGTCTCGAGGACTGACCCGTGGCGCGTTCCATATTTCATTTTTGTCTGTTATCATCATTTTCACGTCTTCCTGAAACAAGACGCCGATCTACCGGGCCCCGACTTTAGCCGGGAGAAGCTCTCACCCGCCGGCATCAGCATCAAGAAAAACGTTGCATGGCTGACTAAGACAGAACCCCATAGAGTGCGCACATGGAGGGAACGCCACTGTCAGCAACGGTCCGTGAAGTTAAGCGGAAGGACCGAAGACCAGGTCTCGCAAACCTCAGTTTCCTTGTTCCTGTTCATGAACTTTTTCGAAAGTTTTTGACGGTTTGGGCTCCCAACTCGAATATCCTGGGGGAGGGGGGAGCCAGGCCTCCTCGATTGCACGTAAAGCTCCGCAGACGGCGCCGCCACCGAGCCTGCCGGCGGTCCGGCTAATCCCAAGCGGGCCCCCACCCAGCCCCGTCTCGGCCAGCCATCTGCGGGCGCTCTGAGAGGCGGGTCAGCCCCGGGGCACCGAGTCAGCTGGTCGGAACTGCATGCTGCAACGCAGCTTCCAGCGGCCGCCGTGTTGCACCAGCGGCCCGGCCGTGTGGCGGCAACATCGGCAATCACGACGCTGATATTGCTGTTGATTGCGCACGTGGCCAGCGCTGATTACAGTCGGGGTTAATTGCCGCGGGTTTCGCGAAGTCGTCTAGCGTTACCACGAATGCTTTCGTGCGTTGCGTAGACCCCTTCTCGTAGAAGTCGCAGCGGCTTTTTTTTACCGGGGAGGCATTCGCAAGCAAAGACGCGCGCACAAGTATCCACAGGTGTGTAGAGACATGGGCATGTGCGCCCATTTAATCTCTACGGTATTGCTGACTTATCCAATTTCGAAATATTTAATAGATATATGAATTAATAAAATATTAATATTTATCCAATATCCAACACAAAAAGGTCACGTAATCGTCACGCAATGTTAGACAAAATGAACAACATCATCCACGTATGATATATATATATATATATATATATATATATATATATATATATAAGTTTAGTAATGTGTATTTATACCAGAGGGGAAAATCATACATGAATCCAAGATTTTATATGTGCAGTCAGTCTATCACGGCATCCCTGAAGTGATCACCAAACACCAGCCTCGTCAGATTGGACGGCGAACAATGAGCAAGCGTGAGGTATGTAGTCCTCTTTCGAAGCACACGACATCGTTAAATAACATTTCAAGTCGCAGCTTTGCTGGTACGCGGGTACCGGTACAAGTCATGCGCGCGTGTCTCGCAAGCAAGAGGCGATGCGTATGATAGATATGTCGTGCGGAACGACATATGCGCAGCCCTTCCGCCCCAAGAAGGGGCATATCCTGCGCGAGAAACTGGCGTGCCACCTGACTTACGTCTGCCTGGATTCTTCCAGCCTTAAAAGACGTGAGTAACGCCTCTGTTCCAACGCCCCACCAAACAAAACATCATGCCCCACCCTCGATCTCTACTCCGCACGCATGCATGCGCGGCCCTCCGAACGGGTGCTTCATCAGCTTCGAGCAGTCGCCATTCTTGCTTCTCCCGACTTATTGAGGGGCGCTGCCCACGCCTGGCGAAAAGAAAGCTCGCCATGACTGACAGGAAGACCGCCTCAAGCCCAGCTCCCATTGTGCCTCCCCTGGCGTCGGCTGCGTGTCCGGCATCGAGAGTTTGCCGACGCGCCCATCTTCCGCTGTCTCTTCTTCTGCTGGGATGTTCGGGGGCGAGACAGGCGGAGAGGCCTCACACCCGAACACCGTCTCTTCGTTAGGGCCTCTTGTGTCGACTTTCCACCCCCGCCCGTGTCAGGTTCGGGGCTGCGACACAGACCGGGTTCTCCCTTCTCACGTTTCATTTGATTTCACCCGCCTGGCGCCTCCCTGAAGGGCAAACAAAGAAGCTCTGTCACGTCGTCTCATCCCCTCCCGACCTCTCCTTCGCCCAGCACTTGGGCCCGTCCACGGCACATCAGCACCCCTACGTCAGCACCCCCGTAGCGCGCAGGCAGTGCCTCACTTGGTGTTTGCGTCTCTTGAGTGAGCCGCCCACCCCGCCAGGCCGATCCGTTGTTGTTGGGGCTTTACGACGTGCCCAGCACCTGAGGCTTAATGCCGTCGCCGCCACCAACTGTGGTACCAAGGGCGGGCAACACGAGGGATTGGGCCACCTTCTCTAGTTCTCCAGGCGCGCTGTGCAGCTACAAACCTACCGCAATCGCCAAGCAGTTCAATCTGCTCTACTTTGATCGTTCCTGCACATTCCACGTGCGTTTTGTTTCCTTGGACTTCGTCTGTCCGTAAGACGCCCGTCCTCTGTGTAAGTGGCCACGTGGTTGAGCGCGTCTCCATGTGCTATCAGCGGCGCGATGTTTGGCACTAGGGCATGGCCAACGCCTCAGATGAGCGGACTGAGGCGCAGGTAAGCGGCCGGCAGGGAAGCAGAGATTCAGGTCGGTGTGTCAGTGAGTTCCGCCGGGGAGTCGCACGAACATTGATGACGTCACGCCAGAATATCCTGATCTCATCCGCATTTTGGACCGAGCCAGCAATGCAAGGGAACAAATTAACATTGGTTCAGAGCGATAGCGGCACGTGCCTTACAAAAAAAATCAATATCTCCGGTTATGCTGCACTGAGTCCCTACGGGTGCAAAAGGTGTTGTTTGCTTGTAAACTAAATTGCTCCCCATCTCGCTGTCTCCGCAATAATTTGTTTATATCAATACCACGCACGCCAAAGATTCTCCCCTCGGTGTTGCCATGGCAACTGTCTATAGTCACAGTCGCATCATAAGCACATTTGATTACACACTTCACACCCCTGAAATGGCCAACCGAGTCACGCCTCAAGCCCGATTATCCCGAACCCGCGCCTCCGAAAGGCGAACACACCCGAAAACCATAAGCCCCGCCATCAACCCATTTCGCGTCAAATCGCCGCGGCTCTCTTGCCCGACGCCCGCACGCCCTGATGACCGCTCAGGGTGGTGCGCGCCTCCCCGAACTTTCCCTTTCGGCCGCGGGTGAGACGCGTCAGCAGCCGCCGTGCCGTCTTCATCTCACTGTGGGCGCCCGCCCGCGGCTTTGTTTTCGATCGGCGCATATGCATGAGTCCGTAGCCGGCAGTCGGCGGCGGCTGGGGCGGCCGGCGCCCGACGCCGCCCGAGGGTAGTGTCACGTGACCGCGCCGCGCGCGCTCGCCGCTGTGGCGGGCCGGCGCCCAACGCCGCCCGAGGGCAGGGTCACGTGGTCATGCCGCGCGCGCGTTTGTGTGTGCAGGTCGGATTGGGGGAGAGGGCGGGGATGCGTCAACAGCCAATCACCCGCCGCGTTGCATCTGTGCGGCTCGTCCTGCGCTGTTTCGCGGTCAGCTTTTCACCAGTGAATTCTGCTATCGCTGCTGGCACCAACGCACACTGTCTTGCCCTTTGATCTGGCACTTGTACCCTGCACTCTCGCAACCCTCGGGGAGGACAATAACGGTCGAGGAACCGCATCGCACCATGCTATATTTAAACAGTTGTTTGCAAAAGCCGGGCGGCCTGGCGGCCGCGACCTTTCGCATTATTCGAGGGAGCTGTTCCACATGGCCACGTCCCAGTCCACGTCCACGTCTACATCGTCTACTACTTCTATTCACATATGCATGTCTCCGTGGCGCACACCTGCTGCGTGCAGCAGAGCTTGTCTGACGTGCCGTAGTTGCATGCCCTCATGCCCCCCCCCCCCTGCTGCGCTGCACGTTCTGCCGTCCACGTGGTCGTCGCTTGCCGCTGCATCACGTCCTCCGACTGGCATGTGTTCGTGCTCCGCGGTTATCGCATACCGCACGGCTTGTGCTGCGCCTGCGCCGCGCCGCTTCCGCCTACGACGACTTTATAGCGCGCGCCTCGCCTTACCCCCGCGCTCGTGGCTCGCCACTCTCCGCCTGGTGATTAGTGCCAGGCGCGCGATGATTGGTGCACCGTGCACGATGATTAGTCGGGTCACGCAATGCCCCGCCCGCCTCTCCCCGGCCCGGCCCCACCCGCGCCCGCTGTGCATTACGGACGGTGGCGCAAGCGGCCCGGGCTGGCCAAGCGTCCGAGCGCCGGCCGCTAATGAAGTCCAGGTCGTAAAGCTGGCGGTGACCGTGCCCGGATTTTGGACGGCGCTTGGGCAAGGATCAGAGGACTCCAGACTCTGGACTCCGGACTCCGACTCCGGGGTAGAGATTCTGACTCCGACTTAGATCGCTGTGTTTCTCGGCGTCTGCCGAGCGGGGCAGCGTGGGGTGGCCTGTTTACTGGCCACCCCACGCAATGGGGCCGTGGTTGTGCGGCAAAGCAGCGTGGGAACGGCACCTGTTTCGGGCTCGCGCGCAGCCTTCGGAACATGTGGGATCTGACGCTTGGGGTGCATATGATGTAGACAGCAAACATTGACCGACAGATAGTTTTTTCCAAGGTGAACTGGCTGGAATTACTGCATCCCACTGTAGTTTTGCTGTTTTATCAAAGGGAAAACGGTGGTTCTGTAAAGTATTTTCTGAAATTCGAGAGAACTGCTTTCGCCCCGAACACAACAAGAAGGCTGGATTGCATCTTACAGCGGCCTACCAGGCGTCGGAAGGAACTGACCAAACCTTGGGCGACTCAAGGAAACCCAGCTAGATACCCTCGGCCATAGCCATTTGAGTGAAAACGCAGGTGTCCATGACAAACTGCGGTAGTAATCCTCGAAGGGCGAGAGCAGGCGCGGGCGATGATAAATCAACGCCAGCGCTTAAATCTCACGGCCACGGACATCATTACACCGCGTGGCCGCTTAACAGTCACGGACGCTGGACGCCATTAAACGCTGTCCACCCGGCACGTGACCATCACGCGACCTTCTGCCTGGCGACACGCGGCCGCCTGGGAGCGAAAACGCCTGCGGCACTGGGGCGGTAGCGTTGTTTGGCCCAGATAGCGACGCATCGACCTGTCCCAAGGTCAAAGGCTGGGTCAAGTGAAAAAACGGGTGGAAGCGTTGTACATCCGGTCTCTTCCCCCGTCAGAAGTGAGTGCACGGGTTGTGCAGCGCATCCGCACATGTGTGCCACTGACGCCACTACATCAGCACACGAATGGGCCATGGGTTCTGGACACCTAGTGGAGTCAGCCACGTGGTGTACGCGCCGGCTCCCGCATCATGTGGCGGGGCACAGCGAGGGCCGTCTGTAGCAGTAGCACTTTTTCGCTCTGTAAACTTTTGCAGTGTGTGCCCTGGGAAGTGGCCAAACGGGTCCGCGGGGGTCGAGCTCAACCCCAGCCCACTCCGTCAGCGTGAAACGCATGCGGTGCGGTCACGCAGCCTCTAACGTGACCTGTAACGTACACGGTGTCATGCGGTCTGTAGCCCATCTCAGCGTCCGGCCACAGCCGTTGAGGAGCCCGCCAGGCCCAGCGCGAGCCCCTGAGCGCCAACGGATGCGGCGAACCGTGACGTCGCCCGCGGCGGCGATCTGTCGCCGCGACGGCTGCGCCAGATGCGTCGCCGCCGCGCCGTATTCGCCCGCGCCGCGAAGGCCGCGGCCGCACTCCGCACTCGCCAGTGTCGCGCTGTCGCGCCACGTCAAGTGGCCCCATGGGGTGGGCGGGGTTTGATGGGTTATGCTCAAGCTGCCCAAGAGGGCTGCGGGAAGATGCGGCCGCTTGAGAGGATGGTGGCCGCTGGGATTGGGTCGGTCCGGACGTGTTTTCCCCACAGCCGCGATGAATTTCGATTAGCTGTATATTGATCAGGAAGAAGCATAATACCACTTTCCTTCTTTGGGCGTGGATCCCGCCGCACTCGGGGCGGGCGCCTCTAACCCCAGCGGGCCCGCCTCCCGCGAGCCTGCGGTCCTCTCGCGGCGACACCGCCGCGTCTTCCATCGCGTCGCGGCGCCGCCCGTGTTGTAATCACGCCATCGGAGAGCACAGGTGCGACATGGGTCCCCAGTCTCGGACGTCCTCGCGCCACTGGTGTAAGAGCAGCGCTGTTCGGCCCGGCCGGACACCGCCGTGCGGGCACTCGCCGACCTGAAATGGACGAAACCCCAGCATGTGCGTGACGGAGCGGAGGGTGGCGATAGCCGTCCAGGCACCCGGGCCACATGGTCAACGCGTCCTTGACTTCGTTCGCGTGGAGACGTTTTCCCAAGCGGGGCGACCTTCCTCGCGCACAATGCCCGTGTCAATGCGTCTAAGTCAACAGTTCCGACGGCAGTCATGACCTCTGCGCGCCGACCTCGTGACCCACGTGCGCCGGTATAAAGACGCCTCCACTTTCGCCTGCCCTGCGGCGGCGCGGCGGCGCGGCGGCGCCCGACTGGTGGCGCGCGGCTTCAAGGCGGCGTTAGTGACGCGCTCTGGTCCACTCGCTGGAGGTCAAGCACCCGCACATGCGCTGAGAAAACACTGCGGTCGCGCCACGGCCCACGCCGCCGCCGCTACCGCTGCCACCGGCGCCACCGCCGCGGCCGCCGCCGCCGCCGCCGCCGCGACCAACGCCACCGGCGACCCCAATGTCGCACAAGCCGACAGTCCATGCAAACGAGAAAGCGCGCAATCTGCGCCGGCCAGCAATGACCCGTGCGAATCAGCGCCATGGAGCGCAGATCGGGACACCCGATGTCCCGCTGACGAGGGGGGGGGAGGAGGGGGGGGGGGGGCGATGCCAGCGCTTTCCATCTGTCGGTGTCGCGCCGACACAGCTGGGCTGCGGCCAAGGGTTCGGCAGGTGGAGTGATATCGAGATGGAGATCAGCGCGACGGTGAGATGTCGGACACCCGCGCAGGTTGTCTGGGGCGACGTCTGATAGGTTGGGAATCTTTTGAGGTCGTGATTAGGCACGCAAGTTTTGACGATAAGACGCCGCGTGCTCCATTTCAACCGGCGCAGCAGAGAAAAGTACACACGTTTCTCTCAAAATAACACGGGTTCACAGAACATGGGCTCTGCTAGCAGGGGTGTAGTTTCCTATTTGGTTGGGGGGTGCGAGCTTTTAGGCTCCAGCTCTCCAACTTTGGGAAGGAGGCGGACCAAATCTGGGAAGCAACCTCTTTGTTGGCATATTTTGGGGGCAGATGAAGTCATTTTTTACTGTTTAGCCCCCCCCCCCCCCCCCCGGGCAAACTTATTTAGTAAAGTTGCGCCCCTGCTGGTATGTTGTCATAAACTGTGCAGCCGGGTGCCTGGAAACACAGACGCGGTTACGAAAAAAAACAAGCGGCGATGACAACGCGATTTTCAAGTCAATGATCTACACGCATCGACATTGGGATAACGTTGAGGCTACACGAAAAGTCAGGCACCAGCTACTCCCGCCCCCTCCCCAGTCAGGCCTATGCCTGGAAGATAGTCTGTCATCTGCCGATGATCCGGTATATGGCTCGGTAGATAGTCTGGTACACCGAACTGCTGCCGTTGCGGTTGTTTTTTTTTTTTTATTTTTTATTGGCTTTGTAGGCTGCGGTCAATGAACGGGGCTGTAGTCCGCGAGACGATAAACCGCCGCACTAACAGACACCAGACAGAAAATTTCGCGTCCGTGTAACAGCGTCGACTTCGGTTGCTCTTTGGCGAGCCGGCATGACCGACGTGACACCGCGTGCGGTCACGTGACATCACGAGCTGTCACGCCTCCGTTCGTGATCGGCATGAACTCGCAGTGATATACAACGATACCCGAACACTTCCCCAACTCCTGCGGTCCCCAAACCAGCTGTGAAAGCCAGTGCCGGGCTTTGCGAAAGCGGCGGTTGCTCGGAGCGCACCGCCCGTGCCGCGATGGCGCGCACCGGCCGCCCAAATGACCTTTGACCCCAGCCGTGGGATGGGTCAGAGGTCACATGCAAGTGAACGCCAATGGCGCCGCAATGAACGACCAGACCGGCACTTGATCGACCCACCGAACTATTACGACACTATAAATTGAATGTGAAAGGCTGCGTGGAGGTGATTGCCCGCTATTTGGCCAGCCTGGCGTTGATAGTGGTTGATGTCGTTAGCCAAGCTGACCGGACAGTTAAGCTGCTTTCTGGTGCCTTCTTAATGGCAAAATCGCCCAATTAACCAACGCGCTCTTTAATGCGAATCAGGTGGCTTCCTGGTAGTGGAGCTTGTTCCACGAACCGTGGTAACTTTGTTAACGCCTCCAAGTTGATTACGCATCTCGCTCAGAACTGTCTGAAGCACGGCCTCATGACCGTTGACGCCGGCGAAGGCCGTCACTGCCCGCGCTCGTGCACCGAAGGCGGCAGTCAACTGCAACTTTACGCGGATAAACCATCGCAGAGTTTCGGCCAACAGGTCCGACACAGACACAGACACAACAGACACAGGTCCGAGCATACATGGTCAGGTGCAAGCGTGGTGTGCGCTGGGTTAGAATGTTTGTTGATAACAGGAATGAACGGAAGTGCACTTCCACTCCAGGCAGCTTTTAGACATGATCTGGCCGCGATATATTGTTTTGTATTTTTTAGCTTGAGATACATGTGTGTGTCGAGAATACATGCACACAAGACGCACCGGCCGCGAAATGGAATAAACGGCCGGTATGTCTCGTGTGCATATCGACTGCTATACGATGCACCAAGACGCCATCAATTTAGTAAAACAGCCGCTACGCCGCACAGCAAGAAGGAACTGTCGGCGGCAGCTTCCGTTTTCATTATTCCGACATCGCTGCTGCGAGCGAACGTGCGCGCATCACTCCGGCCGTGATACGAGTGACGTCACGTTGCAAGACGACGTCATAACAGTAACGTAAATTGGCGGACCGTGTAATGAAGCGCACTTAGCCGGCGACAGCGGGCACCGGTGCGAACGGTCGGAACAGGATGGGTTAAGCGGTGAAATGTGAGCGTCACGGAAACCACGACCACCGCAGTTGGACCTGACAGCCAGCGTTCGTGAACCATCGCTGCCGAGAACCGACACTGGAAAGCCAAAACGAATATGCTAAAAGTTTTGGAAAGTACTGAAAGCGCGAGTTCATGAAGCGAAGCACTGAAACAGGGAATTCGGATGCTCCTGAGCATCAGGAATATCATATAAACTGTCCATGGTCATGTGTCCTGAGCTGCTTGCTGGTTATCTCGACGTAAGCTCCGGGAAGCCTTTTGAAGCTCCGAGAAGTGTTTTTGAAATTCTGAGAAAAGTTTTGAAGTTCCGAGAAGCATTTCGAAGTTTCGAGAAGCATTTTGAGGTTTCGAGAAGCATTTTGAAATTCCGTGAAGGATTTTGAAGTTACGAGAAGCGTTTTGAAGTTCCGAGAAACATTTTAAAGTTCCGAGAAACACTACTTCAGCTTCGAGAGGCTCTTTTTAGTTACAAGGAGCATCTTGATATCGGTGCTCCCAGATCGACGGCACCAAGAGAAAACCCCGACCTGCGACACCGCGCATAATGAAACCTCCCACGCGAGCCACGCTGTGACAAACAGCGCCATACCATCAACACTCGCATGCATTGTTCGGAGGCCCGCGAGGGCAGTGAGCTGGCACCAGCGACGCTCCGAACTTTCATTTGCATGATGATGATCAGCGGGTCCTGACAGGGGAAAGCAATCAGTGCTGGTGCGCTCGGATGGATGAGCGGTGGAGGATCTGGGGTCGGGAGGGTCCAGTGGTTTTTGATGATGTCAGCGCATGAGTGGACCCTTCAATGCACTGGTGAGACAACGTGAATGCACGTTCAGATAGTATCGTGAATTTGATACTATCGTTCGTCTACAATGGCTTTAACACCCAGTTCTAACTACTGGGCGCTGTGCGCGAATGCCGCATATATCCTGTTGCTAGCTTCCCCATTACTACTGATCGATCAATTAGCAGCAGCGATTTGTACAAAGTCAGGTTATGGTATGCAAACTAACGCTTCCTCTATTTGAAATCCGAAAAATGTTGTGCCACGCGGCCATTTGCAACAATCTTGAGTAAATATATGAAATTCAGCGATTTACTTAATCTCTCTCCGCTTTTCTCTCTCTCTCTCTCTCTTCTCCTCTCCTCATCCTCTCTCCTCTCTCTCTCTCTCTCTCTCTCTCTCTCTCTCTCTCTCTCTCACACACACTCTCTCTCTCTCACACACACTCTCTCTCTCTCTCTCTTTTTCTCACTTTTCTCCTCTTTTCGTAATGTTCTCTTCCCGTTATTCCCTTTTTCTATGTCCACCTCCGAAACATTCCCCACCTCAGAGCCTGCAGTGTTCTCCAGTGTGAGCCCACGCTGAGTTCAACGCTTCCAGGCCTCCAAAACATATCACTGTCGCCGCGACAGCCTTACGACCACTTACATATGCGCTCGTTTAGAGTGCCCCATTACTTTCCTGCCGTCCTTTGCCGCTAATGAATCGGGCTACTTTGCTAACGTGCAATGTAGGTCGACGTACCACGTGAGCGTTAGCTCCCGGCTGATTTCAATCCGGCCGAGCCACCGTTCACGTTATCGCCGGCGCGCACGCAACGGTCAGATGAGTGTTGGAGGTCTTTCATTGGCTCCCCACTTGCGCACTTTTGGGTCTTAGGCTCTAGGCGTTTGTTTCGCAGCAGGGTAGCTGTAAGCTTTTCCATGGAAGTGATGAGCTGGATGAAGGTGACTTTGGGTCGTCGGCTCCACGATGCCAGCTTGGCAAAACGCTGGCTATTTTGGAGGCATGATGCCACGCAGCGTGACCACACGGTGTCATCGGATGCCGCTGTGAACTTTGCTTTCATCTTGGCCTCGCTGCCATCGTTTTCAATCAGCCTCTAACAAAAACAACGAACCATGCGATGCATTAAAATGGCTTCTAGACTTGGCTTCTAATGCACGATCTAGCATGAGTAAAATGTGTGTCTGACGTTTCACCTAGATATGTTCTCGTAGAACTGAGCATTATTTCGTGTCGTTGCGTACCTCTTCAACTGGTCTAGAGCTAGAAAAGCTCCTGCCAGTTGGCTACAATCGTAAGTTGTTCAGTGCATTAGCGAGGAACATCAGTCACACAGATAAGACAGTAGTATTAGCCTTATTCCTCGGAAAAACAGAGGAATGGAGATATATTTAGGTTGATATTTCGGCAACATGCCTTTCCCGAAACAATAGCAGAAGTGCTATATATCTTCTACTATTGTTTCGAGAAAGGCATGTCGCCGAAATATCAACCTAATCATATCTCCATCCTCCCATTTTTTCCAAGGAATCAGGCTAATACTACTGTCTTATCTGCGCGACTGCAGTCGTGTCGCATATCACCGTGTCCTTGTGCCGGTCGATCTCTGGTCGCCATCAACCGCAACTCCTCTGTTCGAGTCCCGACAACAAAAAGCGACCCAGAATGCACGTGACTCTTTGATTACATCTCTGGCAACAAGAAGCTGCAACCAATGTTTGGATGTGAACTGGCTAGCTGGCTGAGGAAATTTTCCGATAAGTCTTTCCGGATTGGTTACAAATATCTCCGAACTGTTGCAGTTCATCACCTTTGGGCACTGTGGTGCTGGATGCCAGCACCGGGTGGGTTATACGGCGGAGCTGTAGCTGCCTGGCCAGCGCTCCAGCTGCCCACTGCACTTCGTTCCCTAGGCACTGCATGGGTGACGTTGAACATCATTTTAGACTACTGCAACACTCCACCAATTTATCTGGGATCATCCACGTCGTCGTCATCAGTGGGACTTGACGACGGCGCATTCAGTTATGAGGCTTTGTGAGCTCGCTCGCCTTCCACTCTGGCAGAAAGGGCGGACACCGCGGGGAATCGAACCCCGTGCATATGGGTCCCGAGACTGGAATTATCCACCGACCCAACGCAGCTCTCATAAAAACTTCGATGAGACGTCATATTGCTGTCTGTTTTGACGTCACAACTGTAGGTTCATGTCGCCCTCACTGTCTCTGTCGTCCGCACTGCGAGTCTGACGTCACCCTAACGCCTCATCTGACATCACATCGTCCGTCTCCTCTTCAGGTGCTGGTCGTCCTGACGTTGGTGGCCGGGTCACAGGGCTTCTTCCTTCACCTCTTCGGTCTGGGGAAGCGGCGGAACCGAGGTCACCGACCCAACAAAGGTCACCGAGGTCACGGCGGACGTCACAAAGGTCATGGACATGGCGGAGGAGGGGGAGGCGGTGGCTTTATCAAGGTGTTTCCGGTCACCTATGAAGCACCATCATCAGACTATGGCGTGCCATCATCAGACTATGGCGCACCCTCATCCGACTATGGCGCCCCATCCGTAGGTCATGGAGGTAAGCAGGAAGGAGCTGAACAGTATCAACAGCGAGGCCTTCTGGCTAGGCCCCGTTCTCAATAAACGGGAGTTTTTTTCTGATGGTGCGTCTGCACAGAACAGTGCAGGAGTCAGCACTACTTGTGCCTAAAGTCAGTAATCCTTCGGCAAAATAATCTCAGATGCGCAGGCGGTATGATGCAAATGATTCGAAGTCAGCCTTAGCGAATCTTCCATCATATGTGTACACGAGGTTTATTTGCTTAAAACCGTCCTCAGAAACGTATTGCCGGGGCCTGAATCGATGTTGCACTAGTCTTTCTTCTTTGACATTTGGAGAGGTTTGTTATGCAAGAAAGGAAATACGTCATCGAAGGCCAATCATCATTGCTTGCCTGCCAGCTATCGCGTAGTATTAAGACTGTCCACTGTCTTACCATCCCCTGTTTCTGGGTTCGGCGACTCGTTTTGCGAAAATCATGAACTGTTACCTTTGCATGATCCCTGATCTTTATCGAAAGTTCCGAGAAAGTCTATGTGACCAATCTGTCAAAAGGAGTGTTATTCAATAACGAACTCTTAAAATCCTCGTCATTTCATTGAAGGCAGGCGTGGCTGCAGCCAAAGCAAGCAAAGCGTATTTCCACTAATATCTCTTGTGTTGTTGTGACGTCATTTGATGCGGCTTACAGACATGCATGGCAGAGTATGTTAACTCACACAATAAGCGGAACCACGCATGAGCGCTGCCGCAATCAGTTTTTTTTGTGTGTAAATTTCAGACCTCGGTGGTGGCGGAGGAGGATATGGTGGAGGTGGAGGAAAAGGACACGGAGGAGGCGGAGGAGGACATGGCGGAGGTGGAGGAGGATATGATGGAGGTGGAGGAGGGCATGGAGGAGGAGGAGGGCACGATGGAGGAGGCGGAGGAGGATATGATGGAGGCGGAGGAGGACACGGAGGAGGAGGAGGACACACTGTAGGAGGCGGAGGAGGATATGGTGGAGGTGGAGGAGGCACGAAGGAGGCGGAGGTCACGATGGAGGAGGGGAGGAGGATATGGTGGGGGTGGAGGAGGACACGGAGGAGGCGGAGGACACGATGGAGGAGGCGGAGGACACGATGGAGGAGGCGGAGGAGGATATGGTGGAGGTGGAGGAGGACACGGAGGAGGCGGAGGACACGATGGAGGAGGCGGAGGAGGGATATGGTGGAGGTGGAGGAGGTCACGAAGGAGGCGGAGGACACGATGGTGGAGGCGGAGGAGGATATGGTGGAGGTGGAGGAGGACACGAAGGAGGCGGAGGTCACGATGGGGGAGGCGGAGGGGGATATGGTGGAGGAGGAGGAGGACACAACGGTGGCGGAGGCGTGGGAGGGTATGGCGGAGGCGGTGGAGGGCACGGAGAAGAAGGCGGAGGCGTATATGGTGGAGGTGGAGGAGGACACGGAGGAGCGGAGGACAGGACGGAGGGGACGGAGGAGGATATGGTGGAGGTGGAGGACACGGAGGAGGCGGAGGAGACGATGAAGTAGGCGGAGGAGGATATAGTGGAGGTGGAGGAGGATACGGAGGAGGAGGAGGAGGGCACGGCGGTGGTGGAGGCGGAGAAGGATATGGCGGAGGTGGTGGAAGACACGGAGGAGGAGTGGGGAGGAGGCGGAGGATACTCAGGTGGAGGAGGAGGAGGACATGGTGAGGAGGAGGGGGAAGCAGTCTCAGGAAGTGGAGGAGGAGGATATGCGGTGGTGGAGGAGGAGCGGAGGACACGGAGGAGGAGGGGGGGAGGATATGATGGCGGCGGAGGAGGAGGCGGAGGATACTCAGGTGGAGGAGGAGGAGGACACGGTGGAGGGGGAAGCGGCTTCTCAGGAAGTGGAGGAGGAGGATATGGTGGTGGTGGAGAGAGGAGGCGGAGGACACGGAGGAGGAGGGGGAGGATATGATGGCGGCGGAGGAGGAGGCGGAGGATACTCAGGTGGAGGAGGAGGAGGACATGGTGGAGGGGGAGGAAGCGGCTTCTCAGGAAGTGTGAGGAGGAGGATATGGTGGTGGTGTGAGGAGGAGGCGGAGGACACGGAGGAGGAGGGGAGGATTATGATGGCGGCGGAGGAGGAGGCGGAGGATACTCAGGTGGAGGAGGAGGAGGACATGGTGGAGGGAAGGGAAGCGGCTTCTCAGGAGTGGAGGAGGAGGATATGGGTGGTGGTGGAGGAGGAGGCGGAGGACACGAAGGAGGAAGCGGATATGGTGGAGGTGGAGGAGGGGGAGTGGAGGATACGGAGCAGGAGGGGGAGGGTTATGATGGCGGCGGAGGAGGAGGCGGGGGAATACTCAGGTGAAGGAGGAGGAGGACACGGTGGAGGAGGAAGTGGCCTCTCAGGAAAGGGGGGAGGAGGATATGGTTGGAGACGGTGGAGGGATTCTCGGGAGGAGGAGGAGGAGGAAGCGGATATGGTGGAGGCGGCTGGAGGTGGATACTCAGGAGGTGGAAGTGGAAGTGGATACTCAGGAGGTGGAGGTGGAGCGATATCGTTGTAGGTGAGCTTGACCATATGCTATGGAAAGCCTAGGTGGCATTGGTGAACCCAGTTTGCCTGGAAAATTTACGACTGTTATGCAGTGGCCTCCTCACAGGTGGCTCTCATGGGGTTTTCCTGCAAAACTCAGCTGGCTTTTAGCACCATCACGCGTCATTAGCCCAAACCGGATATTTGAGGAACCTTGAAAACCACTCAATGACGCAGGTGGTCCACCACGCCACATCGCAACACTGACCACGACCTGACCTTGTATCAGGGGTACGGAAACGCGCCGGCCCCCTCCTCCGGGCTACTCAGCGCCGGCTGGTGGCGACTTCACATCGCCGTCGGATCCTACGGCGCTCCGGTCAGCATGTAAATGTGCCGGCGCCCCGATCTCAGCCAGGGGCCTACCGGCGGATAAAGCGCCCCCTAGCGGCAACAGGTAAGTGGAGTTCGTATAGTTGAGGGCGCGAGGTCACTAGTGTCAGTTGCTGGCGTGCGGTCATCAGACGTTGGGAATTTAGCTGTTAGCTTAAATGTGTGCTTTTCGATGTTCTCTCTTTTCCAATGAGCGATTTCGTGAGCACTTCTGAAATAAATCGTAAATAGGTACAAATTCCTGGTCAACCCGAATGGCGGGAAAAGTTTGGTACATTGTGTACCTCACGCCGAAATGCTTCTGTTTTGTTGCAGGGGAGTGTGGGGCAGTCCTACGGCGCTCCGTCTGCAGGCGTTGGTCCATCCTACAGTGGCCCATCCCAGTCGGCAGGGCAGTCCTATGGCGCTCCGTACTGCAGGCGTGGTCAATCCTACAGTGTGGCCCATCCCAGTCGGTTTTTAGGGCAGTCCTATGGCGCTCGTCTGCAGGCGTTGGTCAATCCTACAGTGGCCACATCCCAGTAGGTTAGGGCAGTCCTATGGCGCTCCCGTCTGAGGCGTTGGTCAATCCTACAGTGGCCCAATCCCAGCCGGTTGGGCTAGTCCTATAGTGCTCCAGCGGGCTAGATGTTGGTCAGTCTTATAGTGCACACGTCCTAGTCAGGCGGACAATCCTACAGCGCACCATCCCAGCCAGCGCGGGACAATCATACAGAGACTCCATCCCCAGCCAGTGGCGACAATCCTTACAGCGCACCATCTCACAGCCGTGGGACAGTCATACAAGCGCACCCCATCCCAGCCAGCGGAGGCAATCCTACAGCGCACCATCTCAGCCGGTTTGCGGACAATCATGACAGGCGCACCGTCCCAGTCGGCGGGACAGGACCGTCCTACAGCGCACCATCCCAGCCAGCGGGGACAATCCTACCAGCGCACCATTCCCAAGCCGCGGGAACAATCCTCCAGCGCTCCATCCCAGCCAGCTGGGACAATATACAGCGCTTCCATCCCAGGCCAGTAGGCCTAATCCTACAGGCGCACCCATCCCAGCCAGCGGGACAAACCTACAGCGCACCATCCCAAGCGAGTGATTCTCTCAGCAAGCCGCAGCTGGTCGGTGTAGTCTACAGTGGAGCGACGTCGCCGGCGGCCAACAACTACGTGGACGTGGGAGGGGGCTCCGGGGCCGGCCCGGGTCAGGAGTACTCCGCGCCTCAGCCCCAGCCGGCGACGGGCCCTAGCCAGGACTACAGCGTGCCGCTACAGCAGCAGGTGAGTGAGAACGCACACCGAGAGCCATGCTTATGATGTTATCCTTATGATGGCAAGCCATGTAACTAATGACATTAAGGATAGTGTCGAACAGCTTATTAATGTAATAACGATAATGATACAATGATAATTATTATACAAACATGATAATGATGTTGATGATGATGATCATGTAATGACGATGAACAACTGATAATATATCAGCGATGTAATGCTCATTACGTATGATGCAAAACGACATTCGTGATTAAATGAAATTATTCAAATAATGGTTGCCATGATAATGTGAAATAATGCAAACGATGATAATCATGAAAATGCCACACAACATGAATCATGGCAATCAAAATAATGTCAAATAGTGCGACTGATGAGATGAAGCTCAGGTGTATCTGGAGTGTCGCTTTTATATCCTGTCAGTTAAAAGTGTAGTTTCCGTGTGGTTTGAGTTGTGATGGGCTGTAGGGAGGGTAGGTTCAGTTTGCGGTGTGGTTTGAACAGGGATGAGGAGAGGTGGTGGAAAAATCGGGGTGTACTTAGGATGTATCTGAGATGGCATAGCATTACGACGTGTGCACGTTTGCGCGTTGCGCAGGTTTGCTTGCGCACGTTGGAACGTTTGAATGTCCCTGATAGGGGCCCTCACAGACCCGCGTAGTGCCTGCGTTTGCGACCATATCGTGAAAAGAGGAGTAGGATTTCGATGCTGAGACCGGCACGCGATGTTAAGTCGCCGAGTGATGCCTGGTCTGATACTGAGATAACGTAGCCGATACCACGAAACGTGTGCCTGCGCTGAGGACATCATAAACTGGTACAAGCATCGGCACAGCGACACCTTTGTTTCCGGGCTCGCGATCGTGCGTGACCCTGGGCTTTTATCCATAGGCGCGAACTTTTAGTTTGGATTACCATTGACAGGTAGCGTTACTGGCGTCCAACCTTCCTACCGCGCTCGCCCAGAACGACTACGGACCGCCGTCAGATGCCGTCAAAATACAGGTTTGTACCAGCCCCTGGCATGAGGAAGGGCTGTTGTAATGGTGAGAGAAAGGAGAGAAAGGTGACAGAGCAACCTCTGTGTCTATGGCAATCAAGCAAGGACTATCAATGGGCTGTCAAAGTTTGCCGTGTCTGATGCTGAGTCTGTGCGATTTTTGTATTCGTTTCCAAAAAGATGCAATATATTTAGAGGTGGAAACATTCGAAAACCGATGCCATCATGGGGAAATGTGTTCAGGCCAGTCTTGATATGTTCAACGCTGTGGTATGCGCTGAGGGCAAGAAAGGTACTCGGAATGCATGCTGCCCAGCGGGTAGGTGGGAGATGGGCAGTTGGCAAAACAAAAAATGAGCCTCTCGATCATCCCGGAAGCCATGTATTTTTATGCTCGTGGCCATAAGCGTCACAATTATTCCTAACAACTTTTCGGTACCCAAAAGAAGCACATAAAATGCCATTTTTATTATTTCAGGCTCCGATCACCACGCAAATCGACAACACTTTAGTGCGAAACACGTTACCGAACATCGGCTTGGACGGAGCGCCACCTATCGGGGATGTTGGCGTCGCAACCTACCAGTGACGGCCGTATCAAGGTGAGGACGCCACCAGCCCCACAGTGCGCTCTGGCATCGACATACAGCAGCATGGGATTAAAACCTTGGTGAAAATGATGGACACCCATCATGCAAATATCTAGATATGAAGGTACGGTTTTATGTGATGAATAAGGGTAGGTGGTCTGCTACCAGTAGCCGGCGCTAAGGGAAACGTGGGCAATTCAGCTCAGAAGGGGGATTTTGGGTCACTAGTCCCAATAATTTAAAGCCATAACAGACACGGATACACCGCACATAGAAGAAGAACAAAACGCACACATAAACTTTGTAACTTGCAAGACTAAGATGCTTGGGGCATGCGTGTTCCAAACACAACGAAGTCGTAAACTGTGACGACACTGGACATGCTGGCTAATAAATACGCTGCTAGTCAAATACTCTTTACGTGCATTGTTTTTTTGAGGGCGTGATGATAATCATCTGTGTTGTGCTAGTGGTCGTTTACTTAACAGAATTGTGGGTGCTTCATTTCAGTGCCGTGGCATAAACTGGTACGTCGGGTGCATTCTCCGTTAGAAAGTATTCCGCCCGTACGGGCCACCTCAAGCAGCGCGGAGTCGCCACCGTCACCATGGTTACCACGAGTGATGCTGCCCGAATCCGTCTCGAACAGTGTGGAGGCAAGATTGT
>NW_023596805.1:7259067-7275695 GCF_011947565.3 Pollicipes pollicipes | reverse complement strand
TAAGTGGCCACGTGGTTGAGCGCGTCTCCATGTGCTATCAGCGGCGCGATGTTTGGCACTAGGGCATGGCCAACGCCTCAGATGAGCGGACTGAGGCGCAGGTAAGCGGCCGGCAGGGAAGCAGAGATTCAGGTCGGTGTGTCAGTGAGTTCCGCCGGGGAGTCGCACGAACATTGATGACGTCACGCCAGAATATCCTGATCTCATCCGCATTTTGGACCGAGCCAGCAATGCAAGGGAACAAATTAACATTGGTTCAGAGCGATAGCGGCACGTGCCTTACAAAAAAAATCAATATCTCCGGTTATGCTGCACTGAGTCCCTACGGGTGTAAAAGGTGTTGTTTGCTTGTAAACAAATTGCTCCCCATCTTGCTGTCTCCGCAATAATTTGTTTATATCAATACCACGCACGCCAAAGATTCTCCCCTCGGTGTTGCCATGGCAACTGTCTATAGTCACAGTCGCATCATAAGCACATTTGATTACACACTTCACACCCCTGAAATGGCCAACCGAGTCACGCCTCAAGCCCGATTATCCCGAACCCGCGCCTCCGAAAGGCGAACACACCCGAAAACCATAAGCCCGCCATCAACCCATTTCGCGTCAAATCGCCGCGGCTCTCTTGCCCGACGCCACTGATGACCGCTCAGGGTGGTGCGCGCCTCCCGAACTTTCCCTTTCGGCCGCGGGTGAGACGCGTCAGCAGCCGCCGTGCCGTCTTCATCTCACTGTGGGCGCCCGCCTGCGGCTTTGTTTTCGATCGGCGCATATGCATGAGTCCGTAGCCGGCAGTCGGCGGCGACTGGGGCGGCCGGCGCCCGACGCCGCCCGGGGGTAGTGTCACGTGACCGCGCCGCGCGCGCTCGCGGCTGTGGCGGGCCGGCGCCCAACGCCGCCCGAGGGCAGGGTCACGTGGTCATGCCGCGCGCGCGTTTGTGTGTGCAGGTCGGATTGGGGGAGAGGGCGGGGATGCGTCAACAGCCAATCACCCGCCGCGTTGCATCTGTCCGGCTTGTCCTGCGCTGTTTCGCGGTCAGCTTTTCACCAGTGAATTCTGCTATCGCTGCTGGCAACAACGCACACTGTCTTGCCCTTTGATCTGACACTTGTGCCCTGCACTCTCGCAACCCTCGGGGAGGACAATAACGGTCGAGGAACCGCATCGCACCATGCTATATTTGAACAGTTGTTTGCAAAAGCCGGGCGGCCGGCGGCCGCGACCTTTCGCATTCTTCGAGGGAGCTGTTCCACATGGCCACGTCCCAGTCCGCGTCCACGTCTACATCGTCTACTACGTCTATTCACATCTGCATGTCTCCGTGGCGCACACCTGCTGCGTGCAGCAGAGCTTGTCTGACGTGCCGTAGTTGCATGCCCTCATGCCCCCCCCCCCCCCTGCTGCGCTGCACGTTCTGCCGTCCACGTGGTCGTCGCTTGCCGCTGCATCACGTCCTCCGACTGGCATGTGTTCGTGCTCCGCGGTTATCGCATACCGCACGGCTTGTGCTGCGCCTGCGCCGCGCCGCTTCCGCCTACGACGACTTTATAGCGCGCGCCTCGCCTTACGCCCGCGCTCGTGGCTCGCCACTCTCCGCCTGGTGATTAGTGCCAGGCGCGCGATGATTGGTGCACCGTGCACGATGATTAGTCGGGTCACGCAATGCCCCGCCCGCCTCTCCCCGGCCCGGCCCCACCCGCGCCCGCTGTGCATTACGGCCGGTGACGCAAGCCCGGGCTAGCCAAGTGTCCGAGCGCCGGCCGCTAATGAAGTCCAGGTCGTAAAGCTGGCGGTGGCCGTGCCCGGATTTTGGACGGCGCTTGGGCAAGGATCAGAGGACTCCAGACTCTGGACTCCGGACTCCGACTCCGGGGTAGAGATTCTGACTCCGACTTAGATCGCTGTGTTTCTCAGTGTCTGCCGAGTGGGGCAGCGTGGGGTGGCCTGTTTACTGGCCACCCCACGCAATGGGGCCGTGGTTGTGCGGCAAGCAGCATGGGAACGGCACCTGTCTCGGCTCGCGCGCAGCCTTCAGAACATGTGGGATGTGACGTTGGAGTGCATATGATGTAGACAGCAAGCATTGACCGACACAGTTTTTTCCTAGATGAACTGGCTGGAATTACTGCATCCACTGTAGTTCTGCTGTCTACTCAAAGTGAAAACAGTGGTTCTGGAAAATATTTTCTGAAATTCGAGAGAACTGCTTTCGCCCCGAACGCAACAAGAAGGCTGGATTGCATTTCACAGCGGCCTACCAGGCGTCGGAAGGAACTGACCAAACCTTGGGCGACTCAAGGAAACCCAGCTAGATACCCTCGGCCATAGGCATTTGGGTGAAAACGCCGGTGTCCATGACAAACGCGGTAGTAATCCTCGAAGGGGAGGAGAGCAGGCGCGGGCGATGATAAATCCACGCCAGCGCTTAAACTCACGGCCACGGACTCATTACCACCGCGTGACCCGCTTAACAGTACGGACCTGCCGCCATTAAACACTGTCCACGCGGCCGTGACCATCACGGACCTTCTGCCTGGCGAACACGCGGCCGCTGGGACGGAAAACGCCTGCGGCACTGGGGCGGATAGCGTTGTTGGCCCGATGAGCGACCGCGACCTGTCCCAAGGTCAAAGGCTGGGTCAAGTGAAAAAAACGGGTGGAAGCGTTGTACATCCGGTCTCGTCCCCCGTCAGAAGTGAGTGCACGGGTTGTGCAGCGCATCCGCACATGTGTGCCACTGACGCCACTACATCAGCACACGAATGGGCCATGGGTTCTGGACCTAGTGGAGTCAGCCACGTGGTGTACGCGCCGGCTCCCGCATCATGTGGCGGGGCACAGCGAGGGCCGTCTGTAGCAGTAGCACTTTTTCGCTCTGGAAACTTTTGCAGTGTGTGCCCTGGGAAGTGGCCAAACGGGTCCGCGGAGGTCAAGCTCAACCCCAGCCCACTCCGTCAGCGTGAAACGCATGCGGTGCGGTCACGCAGCCTCTAACGTGACCTGTAACGTACACGGTGTCATGCGGTCTGTAGCCCATCTCAGCGTCCGGCCACAGCCGTTGAGGAGCCCGCCAGGCCCAGCGCGAGCCCCTGAGCGCCAACGGATGCGGCGAACCGTGACGTCGCCCGCGGCGGCGATCTGTCGCCGCGACGGCTGCGCCAGATGCGTCGCCGCCGCGCCGTATTCGCCCGCGCCGCGAAGGCCGCGGCCGCACTCCGCACTCGCCAGTGTCGCGCTGTCGCGCCACGTCAAGTGGCCCCATGGGGTGGGCGGGGTTTGATGGGTTATGCTCAAGCTGCCCAAGAGGGCTGCGGGAAGATGCGGCCGCTTGAGAGGATGGTGGCCGCTGGGATTGGGTCGGTCCGGACGTGTTTTCCCCACAGCCGCGATGAATTTCGATTAGCTGTATATTGATCAGGAAGAAGCATAATACCACTTTCCTTCTTTGGGCGTGGATCCCGCCGCACTCGGGGCGGGCGCCTCTAACCCCAGCGGGCCCGCCTCCCGCGAGCCTGCGGTCCTCTCGCGGCGACACCGCCGCGTCTTCCATCGCGTCGCGGCGCCGCCCGTGTTGTAATCACGCCATCGGAGAGCACATGTGCGACATGGGGTCCCCAGTCTCGGACGTCCTCGCGCACTGGTGTAAGAGCAGCGCTGTTTCGGCCCGGCCGGGCAACCGCCGTGCGGGCACTCGCCGACCTGAAATGGACGAAAACCCCAGCATGTGCGTGACGGAGCGGAGGGTGGCGATAGCCGTCCAAGCACCCGGGCCACATGGTCAACGCGTCCTGACTTCGTTCGCGTGGAGACGTTTTCGCCAAGCGGGGCGACCTTCCTCGCGCACAATGGCCCTGTCAATGCGTCTAAGTCAACAGTTCCGACGGCAGTCATGACCTCTGCGCGCCGACCTCGTGACCCACGTGCGCCGGTATAAAGACGCCTCCACTTTCGCCTGCCCTGCGGCGGCGCGGCGGCGCGGCGGCGCCCGACTGGTGGCGCGCGGCTTCAAGGCGGCGTTAGTGACGCGCTCTGGTCCACTCGCTGGAGGTCAAGCACCCGCACATGCGCTGAGAAAACACCTGCGGTCGCGCCACGGCCCACGCCGCCGCCGCTACCGCTGCCACCGGCGCCACCGCCGCGGCCGCCGCCGCCGCCGCCGCCGCGACCAACGCCACCGGCGACCCCAATGTCGCACAAGCCGACAGTCCATGCAAACGAGAAAGCGCGCAATCTGCGCCGGCCAGCAGCTGACCCGTGCGAATCAGCGCCATGGAGCGCAGATCGGGACACCCGATGTCCCGCTGACGAGGGGGGGGAGGAGGGGGGGGGGGGGCGATGCCAGCGCTTTCCATCTGTCGGTGTCGCGCCGACACAGCTGGGCTGCGGCCAAGGGTTCGGCAGGTGGAGTGATATCGAGATGGAGATCAGCGCGACGGTGAGATGTCGGACACCCGCGCAGGTTGTCTGGGGCGACGTCTGATAGGTTGGGAATCTTTTGAGGTCGTGATTAGGCACGCAAGTTTTGACGATAAGACGCCGCGTGCTCCATTTCAACCGGCGCAGCAGAGAAAAGTACACACGTTTCTCTCAAAATAACACGGGTTCACAGAACATGGGCTCTGCTAGCAGGGGTGTAGTTTCCTATTTGGGTTGGGGGGTGCGAGCCTTTTAGGCTCCAGCTCTCCAACTTTGGGAAGGAGGCGGACCAAATCTGGGGAAGAAACCTCTTGTTGGCATATTTTGGGGGCAGATGAAGTCATTTTTTACTGTTTAGGCCCCCCCCCCCCCCCCCCCCCGGGCAAACTTATTTAGTAAAGTTGCGCCCCTGCTGGTATGTTGTCATAAAACTGTGCAAGCCGGGTACCTGGAAACACAGACGCGCGGGTTACGAAAAAAAACAAGCGGCGATGACAACGCGGTTTTCAAGTCATGATCTACACGCATCGACATTGGGATAACGTTGAGGCTACACGAAAAGTCAGGCACCAGCTACTCCCGCCCCCTCCCCAGTCAGGCCTATGCCTGGAAGATAGTCTGTCATCTGCCGATGATCCGGTATATGGCTCGGTAGATAGTCTGGTACACCGAACTGCTGCCGTTGCGGGTTGTTTTTTTGTTTTTATTTTTTATTGGCTTTGTAGCTGCGGTCAATGAACGGGGCTGTAGTCCGCGAGACGATAAACCGCCTCACTAACAGACTACCAGACAGAAAATTTCGCGTCCGTGTAACAGCGTCGACTTCGGTTGCTCTTTGGCGAGCCGGCATGACCGACGTGACACCGCGTGCGGTCACGTGACATCACGAGCTGTCACGCCTCCGTTCGTGATCCGGCATGAACTCGCAGTGATATACAACGATACCCGAACACTTCCCCAACTCTCTGCGGTCCCCCAACCAGCTGTGAAAAGCCAGTGCCGGGCTTGCGAAAGCGGCGGTTGCTCGGAGCGCACCGCCCGTGCCGCGATGGCGCGCACCGGCCGCCCAATGACCTTTGACCCCAGCCGTGGGATGGGTCAGAGGTCACATGCAAGTGAACGCCAATGGCGCCGCAATGAACGACCAGACCGGCACTTGATCGACCCACCGAACTATTACGACACTATAAATTGAATGTGAAAGGCTGCGTGGAGGTGATTGCCCACTATTTGGCCAGCCTGGCGTTGATAGTGGTTGATGTCGTTAGCCAAGCTGACCGGACAGTTAAGCTGCTTTCTGGTGCCTTCTTAATGGCAAAATCGCCCAATTAACCAACGCGCTCTTTAATGCGAATCAGGTGGCTTCCTGGTAGTGGAGCTTGTTCCACGAACCGTGGTAACTTTGTTAACGCCTCCAAGTTGACTACGCATCTCGCTCAGAACTGTCTGAAGCACGGCCTCATGACCGTTGACGCCGGCGAAGGCCGTCACCGCCCGCGCTCGTGCACCGAAGGCGGCAGCCAACTGCAACTTTACGCGGATAAACCATCGCAGAGTTTCGGCCAACAGGTCCGACACAGACACAGACAACAGACACAGGTCCGAGCATACATGGTCAGGTGCAAGCGTGGTGTGCGATGGGTTAGAATGTTTGTTGATAACAGGAATGAACGGAAGTGCACTTCCACTCCAGGCAGCTTTTAGACATGATCTGGCCGCGATATATTGTTTTGTATTTTTTAGCTTGAGATACATGTGTGTGTCGAGAATACATGCACACAAGACGCACCGGCCGCGAAATGGAATAAACGGCCGGTATGTCTCGTGTGCATATCGACTGCTATACGATGCACCAAGACGCCATCAATTTAGTAAAACAGCCGCTACGCCGCACAGCAAGAAGGAACTGTCGGCGGCAGCTTCCGTTTTCATTATTCCGACATCGCTGCTGCGAGCGAACGTGCGCGCATCACTCCGGCCGTGATACGAGTGACGTCACGTTGCAAGACGACGTCATAACAGTAACGTAAATTGGCGGACCGTGTAATGAAGCGCACTTAGCCGGCGACAGTGGGCACCGGTGCGAACGGTCGGAACAGGATGGGTTAAGCGGTGAAATGTGAGCGTCACGGAAACCACGACCACCGCAGTTGGACCTGACAGCCAGCGTTCGTGAACCATCGCTGCCGAGAACCGACACTGGAAAGCCAAAACGAATATGCTAAAAGTTTTGGAAAGTACTGAAAGCGCGAGTTCATGAAGCGAAGCACTGAAACAGGGAATTCGGATGCTCCTGAGCATCAGGAATATCATATAAACTGTCCATGGTCATGTGTCCTGAGCTGCTTGCTGGTTATCTCGACGTAAGCTCCGGGAAGCCTTTTGAAGCTCCGAGAAGTGTTTTTGAAATTCTGAGAAAAGTTTTGAAGTTCCGAGAAGCATTTCGAAGTTTCGAGAAGCATTTTGAGGTTTCGAGAAGCATTTTGAAATTCCGTGAAGGATTTTGAAGTTACGAGAAGCGTTTTGAAGTTCCGAGAAACATTTTAAAGTTCCGAGAAACACTACTTTAGCTTCGAGAGGCTCTTTTTAGTTACAAGGAGCATCTTGATATCGGTGCTCCCAGATCGACGGCACCAAGAGAAAACCCCGACCTGCGACACCGCGCATAATGAAACCTCCCACGCGAGCCACGCTGTGACAAACAGCGCCATACCATCAACACTCGCATGCATTGTTCGGAGGCCCGCGAGGGCAGTGAGCTGGCACCAGCGACGCTCCGAACTTTCATTTGCATGATGATGATCAGCGGGTCCTGACAGGGGAAAGCAATCAGTGCTGGTGCGCTCGGATGGATGAGCGGTGGAGGATCTGGGGTCGGGAGGGTCCAGTGGTTTTTGATGATGTCAGCGCATGAGTGGACCCTTCAATGCACTGGTGAGACAACGTGAATGCACGTTCAGATAGTATCGTGAATTTGATACTATCGTTCGTCTACAATGGCTTTTAACACCCAGTTCTAACTACTGGGCGCTGTGCGCGAATGCCGCATATATCCTGTTGCTAGCTTCCCCATTACTACTGATCGATCAATTAGCAGCAGCGATTTGTACAAAGTCAGGTTATGGTATGCAAACTAACGCTTCCTCTATTTGAAATCCGAAAAATGTTGTGCCACGCGGCCATTTGCAACATATCTTGAGTAAATATATGAAATTCAGCGATTTACTTAATCTCTCTCCGCTTCTCTCTCTCTCTCTCTCTCTTCTCCTCTCCTCATCCTCTCTCCTCTCTCTCTCTCTCTCTCTCTCTCTCTCTCTCTATCTCTCTCACACACACTCTCTCTCTCTCACACACACTCTCTCTCTCTCTCTTTTCTCACTTCTCCTCTTTTCGTAATGTTCTCTTCCGTTTTCCCTTTTTCTAGGTCCACCTCCGAAACATTTCCCCACTCAGAGCCTGCAGTGTTCTCCAGTGTGAGCCCACGCTGAGTTCAACGCTTCCAGGCCTCCAAAACATATCACTGTCGCCGCGACAGCCTTACGACCACTTACATATGCGCTCGTTTAGAGGCCCCATTACTTTCCTGCCGTTTGCCGCTAATGAATCGGGCTACTTTGTAACGTGCAATGTAGGTCGACGTACCACGTGAGCGTTAGCTCCCGGTGATTCAATCCGGCCGAGCCACCGTTCACGTTATCGCCGGCGCGCACGCAACGGTCAGATGAGTGTTGGAGGTCTTTCATTGGCTCCCCACTTGCGCACTTTTGGGTCTTAGGCTCTAGGCGTTTGTTTCGCAGCAGGGTAGCTGTAAGCTTTTCCATGGAAGTGATGAGCTGGATGAAGGTGACTTTGGGTCGTCGGCTCCACGATGCCAGCTTGGCAAAACGCTGGCTATTTTGGAGGCATGATGCCACGCAGCGTGACCACACGGTGTCATCGGATGCCGCTGTGAACTTTGCTTTCATCTTGGCCTCGCTGCCATCGTTTTCAATCAACCTCTAACAAAAACAACGAACCATGCGATGCATTAAAATGGCTTCTAGACTTGGCTTCTAATGCACGATCTAGCATGAGTAAAATGTGTGTCTGACGTTTCACCTAGATATGTTCTCGTAGAACTGAGCATTATTTCGTGTCGTTGCGTACCTCTTCAACTGGTTTAGAGCTAGAAAAGCTCCTGCCAGTTGGCTACAATCGTAAGTTGTTCAGTGCATTAGCGAGGAACATCAGTCACACAGATAAGACAGTAGTATTAGCCTTATTCCTCGGAAAAACAGGGGAATGGAGATATATTTAGGTTGATATTTCGGCAACATGCCTTTCCCGAAACAATAGCAGAAGTGCTATATATCTTCTACTATTGTTTCGAGAAAGGCATGTCGCCGAAATATCAACCTAATCATATCTCCATCCTCCCATTTTTTCCAAGGAATCAGGCTAATACTACTGTCTTATCTGCGCGACTGCAGTCGTGTCGCATATCACCGTGTCCTTGTGCCGGTCGATCTCTGGTCGCCATTAACCGCAACTCCTCTGTTCGAGTCCCGACAACAAAAAGCGACTCAGAATGCACGTGACTCTTTGATTACATCTCTGGCAACAAGAAGCTGCAACCAATGTTTGGATGTGAACTGGCTAGCTGGCTGAGGAAATTTTCCGATAAGTCTTTCCGGATTGGTTACAAATATCTCCGAACTGTTGCAGTTCATCACCTTTGGGCACTGTGGTGCTGGATGCCAGCACCGGGTGGGTTATACGGCGGAGCTGTAGCTGCCTGGCCAGCGCTCCAGCTGCCCACTGCACTTCGTTCCCTAGGCACTGCATGGGTGACGTTGAACATCATTTTAGACTACTGCAACACTCCACCAATTTATCTGGGATCATCCACGTTGTCGTCATCAGTGGGACTTGACGACGGCGCATTCAGTTATTGAGGCTTTGTGAGCTCGCTCGCTTCCACTCTGGCAGAAAGGGCGGACACCGCGGGGAATCGAACCCCGTGCATATGGATCCCGAGACTGGAATTATCCACCGGCCCAACGCAGCTCTCATAAAAACTTCGATGAGACGTCATATTGCTGTCTGTTTTGACGTCACAACTGTAGGTTCATGTCGCCCTCACTGTCTCTGTCGTCCGCACTGCGAGTCTGACGTCACCCTAACGCCTCATCTGACATCACATCGTCCGTCTCCTCTTCAGGTGCTGGTCGTCCTGACGTTGGTGGCCGGGTCACAGGGCTTCTTCCTTCACCTCTTCGGTCTGGGGAAGCGGCGGAACCGAGGTCACCGACCCAACAAAGGTCACCGAGGTCACGGCGGACGTCACAAAGG
The DNA here is from genome assembly GCF_011947565.3 of Pollicipes pollicipes. NCBI lineage: Eukaryota > Metazoa > Arthropoda > Thecostraca > Pollicipedomorpha > Pollicipedidae > Pollicipes > Pollicipes pollicipes. The sequence goes on along the minus strand of NW_023596805.1, from coordinate 7,265,945 downwards.
TCATGGACATGGCGGAGGAGGGGGAGGCGGTGGCTTTATCAAGGTGTTTCCGGTCACCTATGAAGCACCATCATCAGACTATGGCGCGCCATCATCAGACTATGGCGCACCCTCATCCGACTATGGCGCCCCATCCGTAGGTCATGGAGGTAAGCAGGAAGGAGCTGAACAGTATCAACAGCGAGGCCTTCTGGCTAGGCCCCGTTCTCAATAAACGGGAGTTTTTTTCTGATGGTGCGTCTGCACAGAACAGTGCAGGAGTCAGCACTACTTGTGCCTAAAGTCAGTAATCCTTCGGCAAAATAATCTCAGATGCGCAGGCGGTATGATGCAAATGATTCGAAGTCAGCCTTAGCGAATCTTCCATCATATGTGTACACGAGGTTTATTTGCTTAAAACCGTCCTCAGAAACGTATTGCCGGGGCCTGAATCGATGTTGCACTAGTCTTTCTTCTTTGACATTTGGAGAGGTTTGTTATGCAAGAAAGGAAATACGTCATCGAAGGCCAATCATCATTGCTTGCCTGCCAGCTATCGCGTAGTATTAAGACTGTCCACTGTCTTACCATCCCCTGTTTCTGGGTTCGGCGACTCGTTTTGCGAAAATCATGAACTGTTACCTTTGCATGATCCCTGATCTTTATCGAAAGTTCCGAGAAAGTCTATGTGACCAATCTGTCAAAAGGAGTGTTATTCAATAACGAATTCTTAAAATCCTCGTCATTTGATTGAAAGCAGGCGTGGCTGCAGCCAAAGCAAGCAAAGCATATTTCCACTAATATCTCTTGTGTTGTTGTGACGTCATTTGATGCGGCTTACAGACATGCATGGCAGAGTATGTTAACTCACACAATATGCGGAACCACGCATGAGCGCTGCCCAATCAGTTTTTTTGTGTGTAAATTTCAGACCTCGGTGGTGGCGGAGGAGGATATGGTGGAGGTGGAGGAAAAGGACACGGAGGAGGCGAGGAGGACATGGCGGAGGTGGAGGAGGATATGATGGAGGTGGAGGAGGGCATGGAGGAGGAGGAGGGCACGATGGAGGAGGCGGAGGAGGATATGATGGAGGCGGAGGGAGGGAGGAGGACACGGAGGAGGAGGAGGACACACTGTAGGAGGCGGAGGAGGATATGGTGGAGGTGGAGGAGGCACGAAGGAGGCGGAGGTCACGATGGAGGAGGGGAGGAGGATATGGTGGGGTGGAGGAGGACACGGAGGAGGCGGGAGGACACGATGGAGGAGGCGGAGGACACGATGGAGGAGGCGGAGGAGGATATGGTGGAGGTGGAGGAGGACATGGAGGAGGCGGAGGACACGATGGAGGAGGCGGAGGAGGATATGGTGGAGGTGGAGGAGGTCACGAAGGAGGCGGAGGACACGATGGTGGAGGCGGAGGAGGATATGGTGGAGGTGGAGGAGGACACGAAGGAGGCGGAGGTCACGATGGGGGAGGCGGAGGGGGATATGGTGGAGGAGGAGGAGGACACAACGGTGGCGGAGGCGGAGGAGGGTATGGCGGAGGCGGTGGAGGGCACGGAGAAGAAGGCGGAGGCGTATATGGTGGAGGTGGAGGAGGACACGGAGGAGGCGGAGGACACGACGGAGGGGACGGAGGAGGATATGGTGGAGGTGGAGGACACGGAGGAGGCGGAGGACACGATGAAGTAGGCGGAGGAGGATATAGTGGAGGTGGAGGAGGATACGGAGGAGGAGGAGGAGGGCACGGCGGTGGGGAGGCGGAGAAGGATATGGCGGAGGTGGTGGAAGACACGGAGGAGGAGTGGGAGGAGGCGGAGGATACTCAGGTGGAGGAGGAGGAGGACATGGTGAGGAGGAGGGGGAAGCAGTCTCAGGAAGTGGAGGAGGAGGATATGCGGTGGTGGAGGAGGAGCGGAGGACACGGAGGAGGAGGGGGGGAGGATATGATGGCGGCGGAGGAGGAGGCGGAGGATACTCAGGTGGAGGAGGAGGAGGACACGGTGGAGGGGGAAGCGGCTTCTCAGGAAGTGGAGGAGGAGGATATGGTGGTGGTGGAGAGAGGAGGCGGAGGACACGGAGGAGGAGGGGGAGGATATGATGGCGGCGGAGGGAGGAGGCGGGGATACTCAGGTGGAGGAGGAGGAGGACATGTGGAGGGGGAAGCGGCTTCTCAGGAAGTGGAGGAGGGGAGGATATGGTGGTGGTGGAGGAGGAGGCGGAGGACACGGAGGAGGGGGGGAGGATATGATGGCGGCGGAGGAGGAGGCGGAGAATACTCAGGTGGAGGAGGAGGAGGCTATAGTGGAGGGGAAGCGGCTTCTCAGGAAAGTGGAGGAGGAGGATATGGTGGTGGTGGAGGAGGAGGCGGAGGACACGAAGGAGGAAGCGGATATGGTGGAGGTGGAGGAGGAGTGGAGGGGAGAGGTGGAGGATACGGAGCAGGAGGGGGAGGGTATGATGGCGGCGGAGGAGGAGGGCGGGGGATACTCAGGTGAAGGAGGAGGAGGACACGGTGGAGGAGGAAGTGGCCTCTCAGGAAATGGGGGAGGAGGATATGGTGAGACGGTGGAGGAGGATTCTCGGAGAGGAGGAAGGGGAAGCGGATATGGTGGAGGCGGCGGAGGTGGATACTCAGGAGGTGGAAGCGGAAGTGGATACTCAGGAGGTGGAGGTGGAGCCGATATCGTTGTAGGTGAGCTTGACCATATTGCTATGGAAAGCCTAGGTGGCATTGGTGAACCCAGTTTGCCTGGAAAATTTACGACTTGTTATGCAGTGGCCTCCTCACAGGTGGCTCTCATGGGGTTTTCCTGCAAAACTCAGCTGGCTTTTAGCACCATCACGCGTCATTAGCCCAACCGGATATTTGAGGAACCTTGAAAACACTCAATGACGCAGGTGGTCCACCACGCCACATCGCAACACTGACCACGACCTGACCTTGTCTCAGGGTACGGAACCGCGCCGGCCCCCTCCTCCGGCTACTCAGCGCCGGCTGGTGGCGATTTCACATCGCCGTCGGCCTCCTACGGCGCTCCGGTCAGCATGTACATTGTGCCGGCGCCCGATCTCAGCCAGGGGCCTACCGGCGGATACAGCGCCCCTAGCGGCCAACAGGTAAGTGGAGTTTCGTATAGTTGATGGGCGAGGTCACTAGTGTCAGTTGCTGGCGTGCGGTCATCAGACGTTGGGAATGTTCGCTGTTAGCTTAAATGTGTGCTTTTCGGATGTTCTCTCTTTTCCAATGAGCGATTTCGTGAGGCTTCTGAAATAAATCGTAAATAGGTACAAATTTCTGGTCAACCCGATGGCGGAAAGTTTGTGTACATTGTGTACCTCACGCCGAAATGCTTGTTTTGTTGCAGGGGAGTGTGGGGCAGACCTACGGCGCTCCGTCTGCAGGCGTTGGTCAATCCTACAGTGGCCCATCCCAGTCGGTAGGGCAGTCCTATGGCGCTCCGTCTGCAGGCGTTGGTCAATCCTACAGTGGCCCATCCCAGTCGGTGGGGCAGTCCTATGGCGCTCCGTCTGCAGGCGTTGGTCAATCCTACAGTGGCCCATCCCAGTCGGTAGGGCAGTCCTATGGCGCTCCGTCTGCAGGCGTTGGTCAATCCTACAGTGGCCCATCCCAGCCGGTTGGGCAGTCCTATAGTGCTCCAGCGGTAGATGTTGGTCAGTCTTATAGTGCACCGTCTCAGTCAGCGGGACAATCCTACAGCGCACCATCCCAGCCAGCGGGACAATCATACAGCGCTCCACCCCAGCCAGTGGGACAATCCTACAGCGCACCATCTCAACCGGTGGGACAGTCATACAGCGCACCATCCCAGCCAGCGGGACAATCCTACAGCGCACCATCTCAGCCGGTGGGACAATCATACAGCGCACCGTCCCAGTCAGCGGGACCGTCCTATACAGGACCATCCCAGCCAGCGGGACAATCCTACAGCGCACCATCCCAGCCAGCGGGACAATCCTACAGCGCTCCATCCCAGCCAGCGGACAATCATACAGCGCTCCATCCCAGCCAGGGGGACAATCCTACAGCGCACCATCCCAGCCAGCGGGACAAACCTACAGCGCACCATCCCAAGCGAGTGATTCTCTCAGCAAGCCGCAGCTGGTCGGTGTAGTCTACAGTGGAGCGACGTCGCCGGCGGCCAACAACTACGTGGACGTGGGAGGGGGCTCCGGGGCCGGCCCGGGTCAGGAGTACTCCGCGCCTCAGCCCCAGCCGGCGACGGGCCCTAGCCAGGACTACAGCGTGCCGCTACAGCAGCAGGTGAGTGAGAACGCACACCGAGAGCCATGCTTATGATGTTATCCTTATGATGGCAAGCCATGTAACTAATGACATTAAGGATAGTGTCGAACAGCTTATTAATGTAATAACGATAATGATACAATGATAATTATTATACAAACATGATAATGATGTTGATGATGATGATCATGTAATGACGATGAACAACTGATAATATATCAGCGATGTAATGCTCATTACGTATGATGCAAAACGACATTCGTGATTAAATGAAATTATTCAAATAATGGTTGCCATGATAATGTGAAATAATGCAAACGATGATAATCATGAAAATGCCACACAACATGAATCATGGCAATCAAAATAATGTCAAATAGTGCGACTGATGAGATGAAGCTCAGGTGTATCTGGAGTGTCGCTTTTATATCCTGTCAGTTAAAAGTGTAGTTTCCGTGTGGTTTGAGTTGTGATGGGCTGTAGGGAGGGTAGGTTCAGTTTGCGGTGTGGTTTGAACAGGGATGAGGAGAGGTGGTGGAAAAATCGGGGTGTACTTAGGATGTATCTGAGATGGCATAGCATTACGACGTGTGCACGTTTGCGCGTTGCGCAGGTTTGCTTGCGCACGTTGGAACGTTTGAATGTCCCTGATAGGGGCCCTCACAGACCCGCGTAGTGCCTGCGTTTGCGACCATATCGTGAAAAGAGGAGTAGGATTTCGATGCTGAGACCGGCACGCGATGTTAAGTCGCCGAGTGATGCCTGGTCTGATACTGAGATAACGTAGCCGATACCACGAAACGTGTGCCTGCGCTGAGGACATCATAAACTGGTACAAGCATCGGCACAGCGACACCTTTGTTTCCGGGCTCGCGATCGTGCGTGACCCTGGGCTTTTATCCATAGGCGCGAACTTTTAGTTTGGATTACCATTGACAGGTAGCGTTACTGGCGTCCAACCTTCCTACCGCGCTCGCCCAGAACGACTACGGACCGCCGTCAGATGCCGTCAAAATACAGGTTTGTACCAGCCCCTGGCATGAGGAAGGGCTGTTGTAATGGTGAGAGAAAGGAGAGAAAGGTGACAGAGCAACCTCTGTGTCTATGGCAATCAAGCAAGGACTATCAATGGGCTGTCAAAGTTTGCCGTGTCTGAATGCTGAGTCTGTGCGATTTTTGTATTCGTTTCCAAAAAGATGCAATATATTTAGAGCGTGGAAACATTCGAAAACCGATGCCATCATGGGGAAATGTGTTCAGGCCAGTCTTGATATGTTCAACGCTGTGGTATAGCGCTGAGGGCAAGAAAGGTACTCGGAATGCATGCTGCCCAGCGGGTAGGTGGGAGATGGGCAGTTGGCAAAACAAAAAATGAGCCTCTCGATCATCCCGGAAGCCATGTATTTTTATGCTCGTGGCCATAAGCGTCACAATTATTCCTAACAACTTTTCGGTAACCCAAAAGAAGCACATAAAAATGCCATTTTTATTATTTCAGGCTCCGATCACCACGCAAATCGACAACACTTTAGTGCGAAACACGTTACCGAACATCGGCTTGGACGGAGCGCCACCTATCGGGGATGTTGGCGTCGCAACCTACCAGTGACGGCCGTATCAAGGTGAGGACGCCACCAGCCCCACAGTGCGCTCTGGCATCGACATACAGCAGCATGGGATTAAAACCTTGGTGAAAATGATGGACACCCATCATGCAAATATCTAGATATGAAGGTATCGGTTTTATGTTGAAATAAGGGTAGGTGGTCTGCTACCAGTAGCCGGCGCTAAGGGAAACGTGGGCAATTCAGCTCAGAAGGGGGATTTTGGGTCACTAGTCCCAAATAATTTAAAGCCATAACAGACACCGGATAACACACGCACATAGAAGAAGAACAAACGCACACATAAACTTTGTAACTTGCAAGACTAAGATGCTTGGGGCATGCGTGTTCCAAACACAACGAAGTCGTAAACTGTGACGACACTGGACATGCTGGCTAATAAATACGCTGCTAGTCAAATACTCTTTAACGTGCATTGTTTTATTTGAGGGCGTGATGATAATCATCTGTGTTGTGCTAGTGGTCGTTTACTTAACAGAATTGTGGGTGCTTCATTTCAGTGCCGTGGCATAAACTGGTACGTCGGGTGCATTCTCCGTTAGAAAGTATTCCGCCCGTACGGGCCACCTCAAGCAGCGCGGAGTCGCCACCGTCACCATGGTTACCACGAGTGATGCTGCCCGAATCCGTCTCGAACAGTGTGGAGGCAAGATTGTCGGCCCCGGCGCCATGACTGCCAGTGATTTTCGAGCGGATTTGCCAGCAGATGATTGGCGGTCTGCTCTCGCGCGGTCGCAAAACATGCCGAGGTTATTATTGCCGTGCGCGCGTGCCCGACAGTCATTGCATGCCGATGAGACTGGAGATGGTTTGTGTTTGCCAACCATGTGTATCGAACTTATCGTGCTAATATTGATTAGAATGTTACCTGATTTGTGAGGCATGTGGGGAGCAGTGGGCTTTGTTTATGAATATGTTGTTGATGCCACCTCGATTTGGAAAACACTTTCCTGATATGGAGCATTGCATCACATCGCTGACGCAACCAGTAGTCTTGCTTTGATTCA
>NW_023596805.1:7229873-7258682 GCF_011947565.3 Pollicipes pollicipes | reverse complement strand
GCGCGGCTTCAAGGCGGCGTTAGTGACGCGCTCTGGTCCACTCGCTGGAGGTCAAGCACCCGCACATGCGCTGAGAAAACACTGCGGTCGCGCCACGGCCCACGCCGCCGCCGCTACCGCTGCCACCGGCGCCACCGCCGCGGCCGCCGCCGCCGCCGCCGCCGCGACCAACGCCACCGGCGACCCCAATGTCGCACAAGCCGACAGTCCATGCAAACGAGAAAGCGCGCAATCTGCGCCGGCCAGCACTGACCCGTGCGAATCAGCGCCATGGAGCGCAGATCGGGACACCCGATGTCCCGCTGACGAGGGGGGGAGGAGGGGGGGGGGGGGCGATGCCAGCGCTTTCCATCTGTCGGTGTCGCGCCGACACAGCTGGGCTGCGGCCAAGGGTTCGGCAGGTGGAGTGATATCGAGATGGAGATCAGCGCGACGGTGAGATGTCGGACACCCGCGCAGGTTGTCTGGGGCGACGTCTGATAGGTTGGGAATCTTTTGAGGTCGTGATTAGGCACGCAAGTTTTGACGATAAGACGCCGCGTGCTCCATTTCAACCGGCGCAGCAGAGAAAAGTACACACGTTTCTCAAAATAACACGGGTTCACAGAACATGGGCTCTGCTAGCAGGGGTGTAGTTTCCTATTTGGTTGGGGGGTGCGAGCTTTTAGGCTCCAGCTCTCCAACTTTGGGAAGGAGGCGGACCAAATCTGGGAAGCAACCTCTTTGTTGGCATATTTTGGGGCAGATGAAGTCATTTTTTAACTGTTTTAAGTAGTAGACTCGTAGTAGGAAGAAGAGGGGATAGCCCCCCCCCCCCCCCGGCAAACTTATTTAGTAAAGTTACGCCCCTGCTGGTATGTTGTCATAAACTGTGCAGCCGGGTACCTGGAAACACAGACGCGGTTACGAAAAAACAAGCGGCGATGACAACGCGGTTTTCAAGTCAATGATCTACACGCATCGACATTGGGATAACGTTGAGGCTACACGAAAAGTCAGGCACCAGCTACTCCCGCCCCCTCCCCAGTCAGGCCTATGCCTGGAAGATAGTCTGTCATCTGCCGATGATCCGGTATATGGCTCGGTAGATAGTCTGGTACACCGAACTGCTGCCGTTGCGGTTGTTTTTTTTTGTTTTTATTTTTTATTGGCTTTGTAGGCTGCGGTCAATGAACGGGGCTTGTAGTCGCGAGAACGATAAACCGCCGCACTACAAGACACCAGACAGAAAATTTCGCGTCCGTCGTGTAAACAGCGTGTCGACTTCGGTTGCTCTCTTGGCGAGCCCGGCAATGACCGACGTGACACCCGCGTGCGGTCACGTGACATCACGAGCTGTCACGCCTCCGTTCGTGATCGGCATGAACTCGCAGTGAGTATACAACGATACCCGAACACTTCCCCAACTCCTGCGGTCCCCAAACCAGCTGTGAAAGCCAGTGCCGGGCTTTGCGAAAGCGGCGGTTGCTCGGAGCGCACCGCCCGTGCCGCGATGGCGCGCACCGGCCGCCCAAATGACCTTTGACCCCAGCCGTGGGATGGGTCAGAGGTCACATGCAAGTGAACGCCAATGGCGCCGCAATGAACGACCAGACCGGCACTTGATCGACCCACCGAACTATTACGACACTATAAATTGAATGTGAAGGCTGCGTGGAGGTGATTGCCCGCTATTTGGCCCAGCCTGGCGTTGATAGTGGTTGATGTCGTTAGCCAAGCTGACCGGACAGTTAAGCTGCTTTCTGGTGCCTTCTTAATGGCCAAAATCGCCCAATTAACCAACGCGCTCTTTAATGCGAATCAGGGTGGCTTCCTGGTAGTGGAGCTTTGTTCCACGAACCGTGGTAACTTTGTTAACGCCTCCAAGTTGATTACGCATCTCGCTCAGAACTGTCTGAAGCACGGCCTCATGACCGTTGACGCCGGCGAAGGCCGTCACTGCCCGCGCTCGTGCACCGAAGGCGGCAGTCAACTGCAACTTTACGCGGATAAACCATCGCAGAGTTTCGGCCAACAGGTCCGACACAGACACAGACACAACAGACACAGGTCCGAGCATACATGGTCAGGTGCAAGCGTGGTGTGCGCTGGGTTAGAATGTTTGTTGATAACAGGAATGAACGGAAGTGCACTTCCACTCCAGGCAGCTTTTAGACATGATCTGGCCGCGATGTTTTTTTTTGTTTTGTATTTTTAGCTTGAAGATACATGTGTGTGTCGAGAATACATGCACACAAGACGCACCGGCCGCGAAATGGAATAACGGCCGGTATGTCTCGTGTGCATATCGACTGCTATACGATGCACCAAGACGCCATCAATTTAGTAAAACAGCCGCTACGCCGCACAGCAAGAAGGAACTGTCGGCGGCAGCTTCCGTTTTCATTATTCCGACATCGCTGCTGCGAGCGAACGTGCGCGCATCACTCCGGCCGTGATACGAGTGACGTCACGTTGCAAGACGACGTCATAACAGTAACGTAAATTGGCGGACCGTGTAATGAAGCGCACTTAGCCGGCGCGACAGGCGGGCACCGGTGCGAACGGTCGGAACAGGATGGGTTTAAGCGGTGAAATGTGAGCGATCACGGAAACCACGACCACCGCAGTTGGACCTGACAGCCAGCGTTCGTGAACCATCGCTGCCGAGAACCGACACTGGGAAAGCCAAAACGAATATGCTAAAAGTTTTGGGAAGTACTGAAAGCGCGAGTTCATGAAGCGAAGCACTGAAACAGGGAATTCGGATGCTCCTGAGCATCAGGAATATCATATAAACTGTCCATGGTCATGTGTCCTGAGCTGCTTTGCTGGTTATCTCGACGTAAGCTCCGGGAAGCCTTTTGAAGCTCCGAGAAGTGTTTTTGAAATCTGAGAAAAGTTTTGAAGTTCCGAGAAGCATTTCGAAGTTTCGAGAAGCATTTTGAGGTTTCGAGAAGCATTTTGAAATTCCGGTGAAGGATTTTGAAGTTACGAGAAGCGTTTTTGAAGTTCCGAGAAACATTTTAAAGTTCCGAGAAACACTACTTCAGCTTCGAGAGGCTCTTTTTAGTTACAAGGAGCATCTTGATATCGGTGCTCCCAGATCGACGGCACCAAGAGAAAACCCCGACCTTGCGACACCGCGCATAATGAAACCTCCCACGCGAGCCACGCTGTGACAAACAGCGCCATACCATCAACACTCGCATGCATTGTTCGGAGGCCCGCGAGGGCAGTGAGCTGGCACCAGCGACGCTCCGAACTTTCATTGCATGATGATGATCAGCGGGGTCCTGACAGGGGAAAGCAATCAGTGCTGGTTGCGCTCGGATGGATGAGCGGTGGAGGATCTGGGGTCGGGAGGGTCCAAGTGGTTTTTTGATGATGTCAGCGCAAGAGTGACCCTCAGTGCACTGGGTGAGATAACGTGAATGCACGTTCAGATAGTTATCGTGATCGTCATACTAACGTTCGTCTGCAATGGCCTTAACACTCAGTTCTAGCTACTGGGCGCTGTGCGCGGGAATGCAGCATATGTCCTGTTGCTAATTTCCCGATTTACTACAGATCGATCATTTAGCAGCAGCGATTTGTACAAGTCCGGTTACGGTATGCAACACTAACGCGTCCTCCCAGTTGAACTCCGAAAAAGTTGTGCCAGGCGGGCCAATTGAAACATATCTTAGTAAATATTGAATTCCGCTATTTACTTAATCTCTCTCCTTTTCTCTCTCTCTTCTCTCTCTCTCTCTCTCTCCATCCTCTCTCTCTCTCTCTCTCTCTCTCTCTCATCTCTCTCTCTCTTCTCTCCTCTCTCTTCCTTTTCTCCTCTCTTCTCTCTTCTTTCTTCTTCTCTCTCTCTCTCTTCTCTCTCCCTCTCTCTCCCTCTCCCTCTCTCTTTCTGACTTGTTCCTTCCTTTTCATAATGTTCCCCTCCCGTTTTCCCTTTTTCTCTCTCCACCTCCGAAACATTCCCCACCCCAGAAGCCTGCAGTGTTCTCCAGTGTGAGCCCGCGCTGAGTTCAACGCTTCCAGGCCTCCAAAACATATCACTGTCGCCGCGACAGCCTTACGACCACTTACATATGCGCTCGTTTAGAGTGCCCCATCACTTTCCTGCCGTCCTTTGCCGCTAATGAATCGGGCTGCTTTGTTAACGTGAAATGTAGGCCGACGTACCACGTGAGCGTTAGCTCCCGGCTAATTTCAATCCGGCCGAGCCACCGTTCACGTTATTGCCGGCGCGCACGCAACGGTCAGACGAGTGTTGGAGGTCTTTCATTGGCTCCCCACTTGCGCACTTTTGGGTGTTAGGCTCTAGGCGTTTGTTTCGCAGCAGGGCAGCTGTAAGCTTTTACATGGAAGTGATGAGCTGGATAAAGGTGACTTTGGGTCGTCGGCTCCACGATGCCAGCTTGGCAAAACGCTGGCTATTTTGGAGGCATGATGCCACGCAGCGTGACCACACGGTGTCATCGGATGCCGCTGTGAACTTTGCTTTCATCTTGGCCTCGCTGCCATCGTTTTCAATCAACCTCTAACAAAAACAACGAACCATGCGATGCATTAAAATGGCTTCTAGACTTGGCTTCTAATGCACGATCTAGCATGAGTAAAATGTGTGTCTGACGTTTCACCTAGATATGTTCTCGTAGAACTGAGCATTATTTCGTGTCGTTGCGTACCTCTTCAACTGGTTTAGAGCTAGAAAAGCTCCTGCCAGTTGGCTACAATCGTAAGTTGTTCAGTGCATTAGCGAGGAACATCAGTCACACAGATAAGACAGTAGTATTAGCCTTATTCCTCGGAAAAACAGGGGAATGGAGATATATTTAGGTTGATATTTCGGCAACATGCCTTTCCCGAAACAATAGCAGAAGTGCTATATATCTTCTACTATTGTTTCGAGAAAGGCATGTCGCCGAAATATCAACCTAATCATATCTCCATCCTCCCATTTTTTCCAAGGAATCAGGCTAATACTACTGTCTTATCTGCGCGACTGCAGTCGTGTCGCATATCACCGTGTCCTTGTGCCGGTCGATCTCTGGTCGCCATCAACCGCAACTCCTCTGTTCGAGTCCCGACAACAAAAAGCGACCCAGAATGCACGTGACTCTTTGATTACATCTCTGGCAACAAGAAGCTGCAACCAATGTTTGGATGTGAACTGGCTAGCTGGCTGAGGAAATTTTCCGATAAGTCTTTTCCGGATTGGTTACAAATATCTCCGAACTGTTGCAGTTCATCACCTTTGGGCACTGTGGTGCTGGATGCCAGCACCGGGTGGGTTATACGGCGGAGCTGTAGCTGCCTGGCCAGCGCTCCAGCTGCCCACTGCACTTCGTTCCCTAGGCACTGCATGGGTGACGTTGAACATCATTTTAGACTACTGCAACACTCCACCAATTTATCTGGGATCATCCACGTTGTCGTCATCAGTGGGACTTGACGACGGCGCATTCAGTTATTGAGGCTTTGTGAGCTCGCTCGCTTCCACTCTGGCAGAAAGGGCGGACACCGCGGGGAATCGAACCCCGTGCATATGGATCCCGAGACTGGAATTATCCACCGGCCCAACGCAGCTCTCATAAAAACTTCGATGAGACGTCATATTGCTGTCTGTTTTGACGTCACAACTGTAGGTTCATGTCGCCCTCACTGTCTCTGTCGTCCGCACTGCGAGTCTGACGTCACCCTAACGCCTCATCTGACATCACATCGTCCGTCTCCTCTTCAGGTGCTGGTCGTCCTGACGTTGGTGGCCGGGTCACAGGGCTTCTTCCTTCACCTCTTCGGTCTGGGGAAGCGGCGGAACCGAGGTCACCGACCCAACAAAGGTCACCGAGGTCACGGCGGACGTCACAAAGGTCACGGACATGGCGGAGGAGGGGGAGGCGGTGGCTTTATCAAGGTGTTTCCGGTCACCTATGAAGCACCATCATCAGACTATGGCGCGCCATCATCAGACTATGGCGCACCCTCATCCGACTATGGCGCCCCATCCGTAGGTCATGGAGGTAAGCAGGAAGGAGCTGAACAGTATCAACAGCGAGGCCTTCTGGCTAGGCCCCGTTCTCAATAAACGGGAGTTTTTTTCTGATGGTGCGTCTGCACAGAACAGTGCAGGAGTCAGCACTACTTGTGCCTAAAGTCAGTAATCCTTCGGCAAAATAATATCAGATGCGCAGGCGGTATGATGCAAATGATTCGAAGTCAGCCTTAGCGAATCTTCCATCATATGTGTACACGAGGTTTATTTGCTTAAAACCGTCCTCAGAAACGTATTGCCGGGGCCTGAATCGATGTTGCACTAGTCTTTCTTCTTTGACATTTGGAGCGGTTTGTTATGCAAGAAAGGAAATACGTCATCGAAGGCCAATCATCATTGCTTGCCTGCCAGCTATCGCGTAGTATTAAGACTGTCCACTGTCTTACCATCCCCTGTTTCTGGGTTCGGCGACTCGTTTTGCGAAAATCATGAACTGTTACCTTTGCATGATCCCTGATCTTTATCGAAAGTTCCGAGAAAGTCTATGTGACCAATCTGTCAAAAGGAGTGTTATTCAATAACGAACTTCTTAAAATCCTCGTCATTTCATTGAAAGCAGGCGTGGCTGCAGCCAAAGCAAGCAAAGCGTATTTCCACTAATATCTCTTGTGTTGTTGTGACGTCATTTGATGCGGCTTACAGACATGCATGGCAGAGTATGTCAACTCACACAATAAGCGGAACCACGCATGAGCGCTGCTCAATCAGTTTTTTTGTGTGTAAATTTCAGACCTCGGTGGTGGCGGAGGAGGATATGGTGGAGGTGGAGGAAAAGGACACGGAGGAGGCGGAGGAGGACATGGCGGAGGTGGAGGAGGATATGATGGAGGTGGAGGCGGGCATGGAGGAGGAGGAGGGCACGATGGAGGAGGCGGAGGAGGACAACGGAGGAGGAGGAGGACACAGTGTAGGAGGCGGAGGAGGACATGGTGGAGGTGGAGGGAGGACACGGAGGAGGCGGAGGACACGATGGAGGAGGGCGGAGAGGATATGGTGGAGGTGGAGGAGGACACGGAGGAGGCGGAGGACACGATGGAGGAGGCGGAGGAGGATATGGTGGAGGTGGAGGAGGTCACGAAGGAGGCGGAGGACACGATGGAGGAGGCGGAGGAGGATATGGTGGAGGTGGAGGAGGACATGGAGGAGGCGGAGGACACGATGGAGGAGGCGGAGGAGGATATGGTGGAGGTGGAGGAGGTCACGAAGGAGGCGGAGGACACGATGGTGGAGGCGGAGGAGGAATATGGTGGAGGTGGAGGAGGACACGAAGGAGGCGGAGGTCACGATGGGGAGGCGGGAGGGGGATTATGGTGCGTGGAGGGGAGGACACAACGGTGGCGGAGGCGGAGGAGGGTATGGCGGAGGCGGTGTGAGGGCACGGACGAAGAAAGGCGGGAGGCGTCTTATGGTGGAGGTGGAGGAGGACACGGAGGAGGCGGAGTGACACGACGGAGGGGACGGAGGAGGATATGGTGGAGGGTGGAGGACACGGAGGAGGCGGAGGACACGATGAAGTAGGCGGAGGAGGATATAGTGGAGGTGGAGGAGGAGGAGGAGAGGAGGAGGAGGAGGGCACGGCGGTGGTGGAGGCGGAGAAGGATATGGCGGAGGTGGTGGAAGACACGGAGGAGGAGTGGGAGGAGGCGGAGGATACTCAGGTGGAGGAGGAGGAGGACATGGTGGAGGGGGAAGCGGCTTCTCAGGAAGTGGAGGAGGAGGATATGGTGGTGGTGGAGGAGGAGGACGGAGGACACGGAGGAGGAGGGGGAGGATATGATGGCGGCGGAGGAGGAGGCGGAGGATACTCAGGTGGAGGAGGAGGAGGACATGGTGGAGGGGGAAGCGGCTTCTCAGGAAGTGGAGGAGGAGGATATGGTGGTGGTGGAGGAGGAGGCGGAGGACACGGAGGAGGAGGGGGAGGATATGATGGCGGCGGAGGAGGAGGCGGAGGATACTCAGGTGGAGGAGGAGGAGGCCATAGTGGAGGGGGAAGCGGCTTCTCAGGAAGTGGAGGAGGAGGATATGGTGGTGGTGGAGGAGGAGGCGGAGGACACGAAGGAGGAAGCGGATATGGTGGAGGTGGAGGAGGGGGAGGTGGAGGATACGGAGCAGGAGGGGGAGGGTATGATGGCGGCGGAGGAGGAGGCGGGGGATACTCAGGTGAAGGAGGAGGAGGACACGGTGGAGGAGGAAGTGGCCTCTCAGGAAATGGGGGAGGAGGATATGGTGGAGACGGTGGAGGAGGATTCTCGGGAGGAGGAGGAGGAGGAAGCGGATATGGTGGAGGCGGCGGAGGTGGATACTCAGGAGGTGGAAGTGGAAGTGGATACTCAGGAGGTGGAGGTGGAGCCGATATCGTTGTAGGTGAGCTTGACCATATTGCTATGGAAAGCCTAGGTGGCATTGGTGAACCCAGTTTGCCTGGAAAATTTACGACTTGTTATGCAGTGGCCTCCTCACAGGTGGCTCTCATGGGGTTTTCCTGCAAAACTCAGCTGGCTTTTAGCACCATCACGCGTCATTAGCCCAACCGGATATTTGAGGAACCTTGAAAATACTCAATGACGCAGGTGGTCCACCACGCCACATCGCAACACTGACCACGACCTGATCTTGTCTCAGGGTACGGAACCGCGCCGGCCCCCTCCTCCGGCTACTCAGCGCCGGCTGGTGGCGACTTCACATCGCCGTCGGCCTCCTACGGCGCTCCGGTCAGCATGTACATTGTGCCGGCGCCCGATCTCAGCCAGGGGCCTACCGGCGGATACAGCGCCCCTAGCGGCCAACAGGTAAGTGGAGTTTCGTATAGTTGATGGGCGAGGTCACTAGTGTCAGTTGCTGGCGTGCGGTCATCAGACGTTGGGAATGTTCGCTGTTAGCTTAAATGTGTGCTTTTCGGATGTTCTCTCTTTTCCAATGAGCGATTTCGTGAGACTTCTGAAATAAATCGTAAATAGGTACAAATTCCTGGTCAACCCGATGGCGGAAAGTTTGTGTACATTGTGTACCTCACGCCGAAATGCTCCTGTTTTGTTGCAGGGGAGTGTGGGGCAGTCCTACGGCGCTCCGTCTGCAGGCGTTGGTCAATCCTACAGTGGCCCATCCCAGTCGGCAGGGCAGTCCTATGGCGCTCCGTCTGCAGGCGTTGGTCAATCCTACAGTGGCCCATCCCAGTCGGTAGGGCAGTCCTATGGCGCTCCGTCCGCAGGCGTTGGTCAATCCTACAGTGGTCCATCCCAGTCGGTAGGGCAGTCCTATGGCGCTCCGTCTGCAGGCGTTGGTCAATCCTACAGTGGCCCATCCCAGCCGATTGGGCAGTCCTATAGTGCTCCAGCGGTAGATGTTGGTCAGTCTTATAGTGCACCGTCTCAGTCAGCGGGACAATCCTACAGCGCACCATCCCAGCCAGCGGGACAATCATACAGCGCTCCATCCCAGCCAGGGGGACAATCCTACAGCGCACCATCTCAACCGGTGGGACAGTCATACAGCGCACCATCCCAGCCAGCGGGACAATCCTACAGCGCACCATCTCAGCCGGTGGGACAATCATACAGCGCACCGTCCCAGTCAGCGGGACCGTCCTACAGCGCACCATCCCAGCCAGCGGGACAATCCTACAGCGCACCATCCCAGCCAGCGGGACAATCCTACAGCGCTCCATCCCAGCCAGCGGGACAATCATACAGCGCTCCATCCCAGCCAGGGGGACAATCCTACAGCGCACCATCCCAGCCAGCGGGACAAACCTACAGCGCACCATCCCAAGCGAGTGATTCTCTCAGCAAGCCGCAGCTGGTCGGTGTAGTCTACAGTGGAGCGACGTCGCCGGCGGCCAACAACTACGTGGACGTGGGAGGGGGCTCCGGGGCCGGCCCGGGTCAGGAGTACTCCGCGCCTCAGCCCCAGCCGGCGACGGGCCCTAGCCAGGACTACAGCGTGCCGCTACAGCAGCAGGTGGGTGAGAACGCACACCGAAAGCCATGCTTATGATGTTATCCTTATGATGGCAAGCCATGTAACTAATGACATTAAGGATAGAGTCGAACAGCTTATTAATGTAATAACGATAATGATACAATGATAATTATTATACAAACATGATAATGATGTTGATGATGATGATCATGTAATGACGATGAACAACTGATAATATATCAGCGATATAATGCTCATTGCGTATGATGCAAAACGACATTCGTGATTAAATGAAATTATTCAAATAATGGTTGCCATGATAATGTGAAATAATGCAAACGATGATAATCATGAAAATGCCACACAACATGAATCATGGCAATCAAAATAATGTCAAATAGTGCGACTAATGAGATGAAGCTCAGGTGTATCTGGAGTGTCGCTTTTATATCCTGTCAGTTAAAAGTGTAGTTTCCGTGTGGTTTGAGTTGTGATGGGCTGTAGGGAGGGTAGGTTCAGTTTGCGGTGTGGTTTGAACAGGGATGAGGAGGGGTGGTGGAAAAATCGGGGTGTACTTAGGATGTATCTGAGATGGCATAGCATTACGACGTGTGCACGTTTGCGCGTTGCGCAGGTTTGCTTGCGCACGTTGGAACGTTTGAATGTCCCTGATAGGGGCCCTCACAGACCCGCGTAGTGCCTGCGTTTGCGACCATATCGTGAAAAGAGGAGTAGGATTTCGATGCCGAGACCGGCACGCGATGTTAAGTCGCCGAGTGATGCCTGGTCTGATACTGAGATAACGTAGCCGATACCACGAAACGTGTGCCTGCGCTGAGGACATCATAAACTGGTACAAGCATCGGCACAGCGACACCTTTGTTTCCGGGCTCGCGATCGTGCGTGACCCTGGGCTTTTATCCATAGGCGCGAACTTTTAGTTTGGATTACCATTGACAGGTAGCGTTACTGGCGTCCAACCTTCCTACCGCGCTCGCCCAGAACGACTACGGACCGCCGTCAGATGCCGTCAAAATACAGGTTTGTACCAGCCCCTGGCATGAGGAAGGGCTGTTGTAATGGTGAGAGAAAGGAGAGAAAGGTGACAGAGCAACCTCTGTGTCTATGGCAATCAAGCAAGGACTATCAATGGGCTGTCAAAGTTTGCCGTGTCTGAATGCTGAGTCTGTGCGATTTTTGTATTCGTTTCCAAAAAGATGCAATATATTTAGAGCGTGGAAACATTCGAAAACCGATGCCATCATGGGGAAATGTGTTCAGGCCAGTCTTGATATGTTCAACGCTGTGGTATAGCGCTGAGGGCAAGAAAGGTACTCGGAATGCATGCTGCCCAGCGGGTAGGTGGGAGATGGGCAGTTGGCAAAACAAAAAATGAGCCTCTCGATCATCCCGGAAGCCATGTATTTTTATGCTCGTGGCCATAAGCGTCACAATTATTCCTAACAACTTTTCGGTAACCCAAAAGAAGCACATAAAAATGCCATTTTTATTATTTCAGGCTCCGATCACCACGCAAATCGACAACACTTTAGTGCGAAACACGTTACCGAACATCGGCTTGGACGGAGCGCCACCTATCGGGGATGTTGGCGTCGCAACCTACCAGTGACGGCCGTATCAAGGTGAGGACGCCACCAGCCCCACAGTGCGCTCTGGCATCGACATACAGCAGCATGGGATTAAAACCTTGGTGAAAATGATGGACACCCATCATGCAAATATCTAGATATGAAGGTATCGGTTTTATGTTGAAATAAGGGTAGGTGGTCTGCTACCAGTAGCCGGCGCTAAGGGAAACGTGGGCAATTCAGCTCAGAAGGGGGATTTTGGGTCACTAGTCCCAAATAATTTAAAGCCATAACAGACACCGGATAACACACGCACATAGAAGAAGAACAAACGCACACATAAACTTTGTAACTTGCAAGACTAAGATGCTTGGGGCATGCGTGTTCCAAACACAACGAAGTCGTAAACTGTGACGACACTGGACATGCTGGCTAATAAATACGCTGCTAGTCAAATACTCTTTAACGTGCATTGTTTTATTTGAGGGCGTGATGATAATCATCTGTGTTGTGCTAATGGTCGTTTACTTAACAGAATTGTGGGTGCTTCATTTCAGTGCCGTGGCATAAACTGGTACGTCGGGTGCATTCTCCGTTAGAAAGTATTCCGCCCGTACGGGCCACCTCAAGCAGCGCGGAGTCGCCACCGTCACCATGGTTACCACGAGTGATGCTGCCCGAATCCGTCTCGAACAGTGTGGAGGCAAGATTGTCGGCTCCGGCGCCATGACTGCCAGTGATTTTCGAGCGGATTTGCCAGCAGATGATTGGCGGTCTGCTCTCGCGCGGTCGCAAAACATGCCGAGGTTATTATTGCCGTGCGCGCGTGCCCGACAGTCATTGCATGCCGATGAGACTGGAGATGGTTTGTGTTTGCCAACCATGTGTATCGAACTTATCGTGCTAATATTGATTAGAATGTTACCTGATTTGTGAGGCATGTGGGGAGCAGTGGGCTTTGTTTATGAATATGTTGTTGATGCCACCTCGATTTGGAAAACACTTTCCTGATATGGAGCATTGCATCACATCGCTGACGCAACCAGTAGTCTTGCTTTGATTCACGTGATTGCCTGTCTGTTTTTTTTTCTTGTCCTGAACTCAGAGTACCTCGTCAGAATTTCAGACATGCAATCCATGAAAATATGCTTTTTTATTATAAATATGTTAGGCTGTATGACGGAAAATTAAGCTGCCGTCACCAATTACTTTACCAACCTGCTTAGGCATGGATTTTGTTTAGACGGCGCCAAAGTAGCATTTTAATTGCGACACATAAATCCTACAAATTGTCCAGTCATGTGGTGTCGGAGGCCCCTTTTACCTGCGGCGAAACGTGCGTTTCTCCATTAAAGATACACTTTAGGCCTTTAAGCCAACTAAAGCAGCAGCTTCAAAAGTATGCTCCGAGCAGTTTTCAAAACCGTAGATGACGTTGTTACGTCCGGTATCATTTAATGCATGCTCTGACCTCAATACTAAACGCATTTGCAACGTCGCTTTTGCTGTCACCAGTGGTGCAATGTAGCCATACATGTCGAGGCCGCGTGCATTTTTCCGTTTATTTGTTGCAATAGCTGCGCTCTGACTAAGTTATAAACATTAATAGGTGTCCAAAATAACTGTATGTTGTTGAGAATACTACGTCTGCTGGGAGCAACGCGTGGTGCCAAGAATAATGCGGTTGTAGAGATGATGGCGTATTATTGAAGCATGCGTGCTTTCGAGACAAATGTGTGCTGAAGTTGGTGCTCCTTGTGTCTTTGTGTTTGGAAATGTGCTTGCTGGAAATCCTCGCGAAATACAGCTGCCGAAAGAGATGTGAAGAAGCGTATTGGCTGCGTCCATTGGCGCCCTAAGTTAGTCACATGTGATTAATGTGTAGCCCAAACGAGAAAGAAATCAAGCTATATGCGCCCAATACTAAATTTAGGACATACGGCTAGTATGAGGTATTAGTCATATGTCCTTACCCGACCGCAGCCAAATAAAAATGTTATGACTCTGTTGAAAAAGCGTCAACAGCTTATGAAAGGGCTCATGTTTTAGAGGATGGCGATGGTGAGCCTGACGTCCACCAAATGTCACTGTAGTTTCATCAAGTCCTTGGTCAGCTTATCTTGCCAAGGAGTGTATTTCTGCCCTGAGAACTTTTGCGAAAGGGAATCCGATGACATCCTCGATCTTTCCAGATACGCTCCCACTGATTTAAGATATCATTGGCACGTCCTAACAGCACGATCGGTATCGATTTATAAGTGACTCCATTGAGGTGGACAAAAAATCGATCCTGGTTGATAAATGTAGGATCAGTTAAAGCATGCTATGAGCTTGGATATGACCATGGATGTGTGGTATGCAGAGACGCAACCACGCGACAACCGTCAGAGAGGTCGATTCCGTTTGGTGGCATTTCTTATGGTTAAAAATGTTTCAACCTACTAAATGGCTACTGAGGCTCAGACCCTGCCGGTCGCACTGATGTGAAATGTGGTTTCATGACTAATTCAATGTTTGGCAAAGTTTAGAAGTGCTGACACTAAATACTGTAGCGGTATGAAGGAGATTGACATGAGAAGTCACAGCAACATTGAAATATAATTTCACCTTGCTTCCAGTCTCCATGATTTGTGATGGGTCTGTAGACTATTACAAACACCAATGTTTTGGTGACAGTTTAAAATCCAACGCTTACTTCTTATTTGCTGAAACTTAGTGTCCAGTTGGTGCCGCAGGAGATGAAATTTCTTCGTCACTCAGGTCACGTGAGTTCACCGTTTTACCGTGCTGCCAGATCTCTTTTCTGACGACAGAAGTTTTGCCATAATTCCGACGGTGTGCCTGATGGCGCCGACGGTCACTGTTTTACGTCAGTTCAAAAGAAGAAGCGACGCCGATTTGTTTGTGGACATGCCAGGTCAAGAGCATTACATCTCACGTGCCTCCTCAGCCTGGGGTTTTAGAATTGCTGAGATTTTTATTGCTGTTATGGAAATGAAAATGCTCCAGTGAAGATGAGTAGAAAAACTGAGTGGGAAAAAGTTGAGCAGAATTGCTGGCGTTTTGTTCAAAGATCATGGTGCGTTCCCTTGTTAGGGTGCCAATCTGGAAACATATTTTCGCTTGAAATGTGTTCAATGCCCGAACCCCAAACCGGTTTCAACGACCTCGGTCACAGCGATGCCCACGTTACGCACAGAAGATGAAAGTTCACTGCCTAGAAAAGGAGCTAGACTTGTTGGATAATCCAGGGAGAAAGGCCATTCTAATATAATCAAATGTTCGTTCAATCCGTGGCTGTCATGCCGTGTTATCACTCGTGGTATAAGTCGATATTCGAGTTATTCGCGGCATTCATGTGACCTCACGACTCTGCCCCCACATGTCTGGATCGGTGCGAGGTTACAGAGGGACTTCGCAAAAAAGAAGAAATGACAAGGAATGTAGATAAAGGACGCTGGCATCATGTCCCTATTGTACCTAACTTTATTTTTCCTTATCATGAGGCATTTCCATATCCTTATAAGTATCATTCAATCTAATGAAATGGTTCTCGTTTTCAACAAAATTACGTCATTGTCACATCTTCTTTAATCAGTGTCATTCATTTTCCATATTTGACTGTCCACGCTGTTCTGTTGCACATGACCGCGGGCAAACTGCACACTAAGGCGGCCGGACTTCGGCTGGCGCAAGCACCGTGAGCGAGTCGGCCGCTTCCAGCCCAGCAAGAAAGACGGCAATCACCCGAAAAGCCGCACCACCCGGAATTTCATCAAACACGTTTCCGATGCGAGAAGGTCTTTGTGGAGAGAGCTGAAATCGCATCGCGTTGGAGAAAGCAGCTTTGCTCGGCAACAGAGTCACAGAAACATCCAGAATGCCGAGGGAGTGCCTGAAGTGTTTTAAATCTATTGACGTGACGCAACGTGACCCATGTGACGCCACATAATTCACGCTAAATCCGTTCGGAACGAGTAGCTGCAGTCATTCATCCCACATTGTCCGGCTACGGGGCCTGTTGCCTCACCTGTTTCGCCGCCTTGACTTCTCTTGAGCGCCGCCTTGGGCATTCTATGAGGCCCGGCGCTTTTCTAAAAGCGGATCTAGCCAGACACCTGATTCAATTATTCAACAAAATCCACGTCAATATCAATCCCGCGCGCAATACAATCTCACAGGTCCCCGGCTGGCGAGTCTGCTGAATTATGGGAGCCATAGATTTGACGCCGCCTTCCAGAACCCGTGTCATAAACTGGAACGAAACGACGCCGATGCGTCCCGTTTATCCCGTGGCTCATTCCAGCGGCGCAAATCTCGACGACTTTGAGCCTAGCCTGCCTTTGCGAGACGTTAGTGAAAAGGTGGGTTGATTCAGGAATGCTGGGACTGAATGCTGGACACGGCGACGTCTCACAGAGGCTTCAGAGATATACATAACTCTTGTATGTTTGTGTATATATATATATATATATATATATATATATATATATATATATGTATGTATATCGACATTTTTCGGTGAAAAATTGCAGCGCTATTTCAACCCACATCAGTAACGACGAATAGCTCTTGCCATTACCTACCGCCGAAACAGTGATCGAGATATATGCATTACATGTGGGAGAGCTCACACCTAAGGCACTCCTTTACGCCTTTTGTACACCAAATTTTGTTTTTACGTGACGCCCCCTTTGAAGATGTGATGTTTTTCATCAGAGCGATTCATCTTCTCTCTCCCTCTCTCTGAGCCTCCTACCTGCATATCACGCTTTTTTCTCCACACTTTCTCCAACCTAACAAATGTTGCGTCGTTAGCCGAGTGGCCCAGCGATTTAAAGTAGATAGATACGGTTTAGTCCACCGATGCTTTTTTTGTCCGGATGTTGATAGATGGTTTGCCGATCTGGTATGTGGAGCCTTCCTGTCTCTCTGGCATAGCGAACACGTATCACGCTGCTTGTTTTACAAACAGTAGTTCGATCAGACGTACACGGCATTTTAGCGCTCTTTACTAAATCATGCTCATTGTGAATACGCCGAAGACGACACAAATTTTCACACTCCTGTCTTCCCCTCTTCAGGCCGTTCATAAGCTTTTTTGTCTTTGCTTGTACCAACCGATCCTTCAGGCTCACTCCCTCCGGTAAGATATGAGAGGTTGGCTGGGAAATACTTCCCCAAGTGTCTGAAGTGGTCCATGACGTGTTCTTTATTTTTGAGCAATTGTCTAATGTTGGGCAGATGGTTATAGAGAAGGTTTTGATGAACGGGACCAAGATTAACATTTTGACGCTCTTGCTCCGTCTATGCTGCAAAAAAAAAAATTGTTTACGCTTGGTTTTTTAACCATTGTTCAACTATGTTTAATTGCTCCTTGGTGATAGCCCGCTTTTGAAGCCTAGCTTTCAGATCTCACTATGTCGGATGCAGTCATTTTGACCGCTACAGCCTTTTTCAACCGCATAGCTGATCCTGATAGCACAGCCATTTTGGTGTGGTTAAGATGGTTTGATGAAAAATGTAGATAAGTTTTGCCGTTTGATGTCTTGAGAACACATCAGTTTGGATATGTCCAGCTTGTCTTACAATCACGTCTAAGAATTCCGTGATAGTTCTGGAAAACCCAAGGTCATCTCGAATTTTGGGTGTTTGTTGTTCGTAGCGCAATGATACCTTCCTAATGGCTCCTAAACATCAATCACAGATCTGGCCTCAAATTGTTGGCTTAACTTAGATATACCGATTATTTTTTGGCATTGCTGCGTGGTCACCTTTTGGTGTAACAAATATATGATAATGTAAAAACATCATAACTAGCAACGCCCTGAACGTCCGTGAGCTCATAATACAAAAAAGAGTGGCTGATGATTTTCCTTGCCCAAAGCAAATCATTCCTCTCCGAATAACACCTGCCGCAGTTGCACGTCGTGCGTGCGTGCGTGCGTGTGCATGTGTTGCGCTGTGCGTGCGTGCGTGCGTGTGCATGTGTTGCGCTGTGCGTGCGTGCGCGCGTGCGTCTACATCATCGATTTCAACGGACGCCGAGCGAGAGCGGCACAGCCTTGCCACTGCTCTGAAGCCATGTTCCGCTCTGGCGCCGGAAACTCGCCGCGGTATCCGCCGCAGACCCAGCGTGGCGCCAACAGGAAGCCGCCCAATCAGCCGAGCCGGATACGCCTCCCCTCCCCCCCTCTGACCCGACGATGCCTCGCCGCGGCGGTCCTACGATCGCAGGGGTGTCGAAACGGCTTGCGTTGGCACTACAGGGGGGGGGTTAAAAAGTATGCATGCGTACATGTATGCCTGACGTATATATATATATATATATATATATATATATATATATATATATATATATATATATATATGTATGGATATATACATCACTGTACGTAATGTTTATATAAAACACTCGAGTACAAAGACAATGTTGAAACTGCTGTTAAAAATACCGTGGTTGCTATACCAGAGCCGCGGAGGGCGACATCCCTTCCATTTCTCGCAACACTTTGGCAATAATTTTATGGTAGGAAATCAAAAATTAGCTTGTTAGTATG
Organism: Pollicipes pollicipes; assembly: GCF_011947565.3. Taxonomy (NCBI): domain Eukaryota; kingdom Metazoa; phylum Arthropoda; class Thecostraca; order Pollicipedomorpha; family Pollicipedidae; genus Pollicipes; species Pollicipes pollicipes. Next base: position 7,240,581 of record NW_023596805.1, on the reverse strand, counting down.
CTTTCCGTAAACACAATTTCTTTGAGTTTTCTTCCGTAAGCAGCGATGCAATGGGATGAGTGCCAAGAATGCGTTATCAGCCACTTTTTATCAGGCGCGTTTGCGGTGAGGAAGAAAGGGAAACTTCGTTGAAATATTGTGCGAAGATGGCTCATACATATGGATGAATCAAGTACACGCCACGAACTATTTGTTTTTTGGGGGGGTTTATGCTTATGGACAGATACCCGGTCTCAAAGAGTGGTAGTAAGAACTCTGTCGCCATTACAGCGGATTATGCACATGCCATTTACATTGATTTTGACCAATGGTGAGGTAAGAATGCTGAGTGTGATATCGCGTATAGCGCACCTTAAGGAATATTTGTGTCCGTGGTTCCTGTTCTAAGGCCTTTATCTCGGAGGCCTTTTGTTCGCCATGTAGATATCTGAATGTGCATTGCCTTGAAGGGAATGTCCCACTTTTGGGTATGTCTCAAAAACATAATCTAGTGAAACCTCCGAACAAGTTAGTCTAATAGCTGTCACTGGGCAGCGTCACTGCAACACCGTCAACACGTAATAAGAATACCAATTTAGATCATTATCGAGTCCAAATTACGCTGTCAGCGCTTTGTAACAGCACTACACTTTTTTCCTGCAGCCGCGGCCACCGTAGTCATGACAACGATCGTGTGCACCGCTACCATTGCGAGAAGAACCTTTGTGATTGGTCCAGCAGGCGAGAGTCTGTTGCCGAGAAGTTGGTTTGTTGAGTTTTTAACCCGCGTGTTGCATGGGTCACGTGATACTTCCATTCCTACAGCCAAAAAGTTCCTCGAAAAGAGCCTTTCTTTTTAACGCCATGAGGAGAAGTCAAAGCCACAGCATAAGGTTTTGTTGAATTCGCGGGATAATAGCATCATGTTTGCATTTTGTTTTCAGTCATGATCATTCCACGCCAAACCGCTCTTCTCCTCGAAGATAAATGCCTCCGCTGACAGTGTCAAGGTCATGCAAAAAGGAGTGAAAGACACGCACATATGTGATTGCCGCGCTAGGTAGTGAGGAGATCCGTACATCCTTGATTGCTGCGCTAGGGGGTGAGGAGACACGTGCATCCTTGACTGCTGCGCTAGGGGCTGAGGAGTCTCGTGCATTCTTGACTGCCGCGCTAGGGGGTGAGGAGATTCGTGTATCTTTGACTGCTGCGCTAGGGGGTGAGGAGACTCGTGCATTCTTGACTGCCGCGCTAGGGGGTGAGGAGATCCGCGCATCCTTGACTGCCGCGCTAGGGGGTGAGGAGACCCGTGCATCCTTGACTGCCGCGCTAGGGGGTGAGGAGACACGTGCATCCTTGACTGCCGCGCTAGGGGGTAAGGAGACTCGTGCATCCTTGATTGCCGCGCTAGGGGGTGAGGAGACTCGTACATCCTTGACTGCCGCGCTAGGGGGTGAGGAGACCCGTGCATCCTTGACTGCCGCGCTAAGCAGGCGGCATCAGGCAACGACTGCACAATTGGGTGCAATACTACCTGCAGAGAACAGCGCACCGCCGATAGCGTGCGCAAGCGCATGTTGTTAAAAGTCTATATTTCTTCATAAAAAGAACACTTTTTCGAATAAGTAACAAGCAGCTCGCAGCAGTCGACAGACTACGTCATGCACTCATCCGTGCTGGCATGTGATATAAATCATCGCTCCTCAATTTGCATTGAAATAAGACATTTAGGATATGTTTTGTGATTGATTTAACGAGGCAAATCAATCGCTGGGAAGCTTGTCTCGTAAACAGACAGATAATGAGAGAATAGTCAAGCACAAGAGGCAATGCACCCCTGCTTAAGCATCAAGCTTCAAGCCTTAAGCCTCTTTGTCCACTAGGCTCCAACGCCCACGAGTGGAGTATTTAGATTTGAAGGACTCTAATGTCCACAAGTGGACATCAGATTCCCTCCGCGCACAAACCGGTCTAGTTCACTTCACTGTCGGTGACTGGGTCCGGTTCGCAGCTGAAAATCAAAAATGCATCCCTCGTCGTCCGTTCGCCTGGTTGAATGGGGTATTCTCACAGTGAAATGGCATGCAATCAAGCCCAACGGTCCGGAGCAACTCTCCCAAACTGGATATCTTCATCCGCCAAAAGTCAACATTGGTCATGAATTTGACCGAAAATATTTATATCCTGGGTAATGTGTTTGAACACATTAGTGTTTTTGTTTACGAGGATGCCTTAGATGCATTTTGCAAAGCAGCCGCTCATTGTGCCGGGATGTATTCACGAACCAAAGCTTATGAGAATAAAAAGCTATCATATTATTACGCAGACATAACAATCATCACGGTACGTCACTGAGTGAAAGGGAGTGCTTCATCTCTAAGACTATCAAAAGATGACGAAACATGATTTAAAAACGCTTTCTGGGCGCGGTCATGCTGTTGAGTTTTGCAAACTAACTCTGAGAGTACCTAGCTATGACAGAATTTGCTCCTTTGATTAGCACATGATATCACATCCAGTCACCAACCAACACGTCGGTGGTTGGAAAGGTCACTGACCTTAGATGACGGCATTCCTGATCACGTGACACTTCACCAATGATGTGAAAATTTGGGAAATTGTAAATGTCGTCGAAAAGTCACATCCAAGCATAATTCAAGTGGCGTATGCTTTGCAACCGCCAGAATCTCCAGCCTCACGGTGTTTAGTCCAAAGTGGGCTGTAAAGGCCTAGACGCAGTGGGATGCGCGTTCATTCACATAAGGTCTTCTTGCAAATATATGATTTATGTAGAACATTAATTAATGGATAAATGGAGCCACGCTTGAGCATCAGGCGTTTTCCAAATGCCCTTAAATTTCTTCGGCTTGGTACAGTTTTATGTAGTACTTCTTTAGTTTGCCATTGCTTGGCCGTTTTTCACAACAAGAGCAACTCATAACTACGAGATAACTTCGTTAAAGCACGAATGGGCGCTTGATTTTGTAGGCCAGGCCTTTCCACTTGCAATTTCAGAGCGATGTCAATATAAGGTTTGGGTAGTTGAAGGCTTTAACAGTCGTTAATTTGATGCAATACCGCACGCTTAACAGATGCTTTAGATTGTGAAATGCGAATTAAATACGGATGTGAAAGAATGTGGTTGGTGATAGTGCGAAATGCCAAAATTCGGTGTACATCGTCTCTCCTCTAACCTCCAGGAACTGAACAATGCCGTAAAGTGCTGTAGACATTGCTGTAAAGTAATGACTTACTTAAATTAGCAGTCAACAGCTAAGGCTTTCAGACAGCATTACTTTATCACCATGCAGTTTCGGATTCCATCTATACCATGCAGCGTGTGGCATTGATTTCCGAACGCTCCACATGTTCAAAATGGGCCTGGCATTTCCGCCGAGGCCGGCATAGCTTGCTGCCAGTGTCTCGTAAGCCCTCTCGCAAGCACGGCGCTATAGCATAAACGACCGTAGAGTGGATACCCAGCGCGATAACCAGGGCTTTAAGCGGGGCAATAGACCAAGTAGATTACCAGAAATGCAGTCGTTCGGACCTGATCAAGTTTAAGGACTCGCTCGACTCACCGCGTTCACGAGCGCCGTCGATAGCATGCCGTGTTTGGAGCATCCCGAATTGTTCCAGGACGCAGGCCATGACCGTAACAAGGCAGGCTGGCTCACTTCAGCGGAGTGCTGGCAGCGATGCTTGCTGGAGAATTGTAAGAGCGTAGGACTATTCATGGCAGACCGAGCTTCGCAAGGCTGCAGTCACAGCAGCCGCGACGCAAACGTCATCTACCAATTCCATTATCAAGAGGTCCAGCTTGAACGTCACTGTATTTGTTTTTGCAGGGATGAAACCAAACATTATGCTTCGCGACTTTTTTCGTTTCGCTTCTTTTGTCTGTTTCGTTCAGCTTGCGTGGATTAATAAGCTGATAACTGTGTGCCTCTACAGTTGTGTCATTCTCAGCCCCAAGCAAGCAATGCAAAAGCGGAGTTTTGTCCCTGGTCAAAGGCTGGGATGGGATGTCCCGGGATGCGATCGGATCCTAGAACCATCAAATGGGATATCCGAGGACGCGGATGAGCTTTTTCCCACACCATGCTCGCGTTCTCGGTGTCTATTTCCACATAGTTGGAGCGCGGCCGTGTGCTTTCCCACGTTCCCACCACGAGGGGCAGATTCCCTGCCCAAAAAGCATATATTCTGCGTAACCGGACGGCGTAACCGGACGGCTAAATCTGTGCGCACAAATTGCCAAGTGTCTCACTTCGACTTCAAATAGCTATCCCCGGACTCTGAAGCTCCGAATCAATCAACAGTTAACGCTTTCCAGACGACCATTTGACATGGTTGTTGACAGCTTGACGCTGTCATTGCTTGGAATGAGCCCGCTCAACGGCGCGGCCAGGAAGCGTTCACCCCGAACAACCGTGCATCAACACCATCGTCTGATGTACTGCACGCCAGCAATGACGTCATGATAAGGGTCGGTTTTGATGTTCTCCTCTATGTCGCTAACGGCATACTTCTCCTGGTCTTCAATGACCTCTTTTTTGACATCAGCAGCTATAAGTTCTCCGAAGTCAGTGAGGTTGTCCTCCCGACATAAGTAATGAGATGCTCATCAACGTTGGCAGTTACGTCTTCCTCAACGTCAGCATTGATGATATGATCCCCAAGATAAGTAATGATGTGCTTTTTTCAATGTTGGTGACGACACCTCCTTGAGACCGGTAATGACGTAAACGCCGGAAGGATCTGACAAACTCCGCCCGACTGTCCGGTGCGACAGCGTTTACGGGTCCCATCCGAGTCACCTTCGAGTTACACCCGAGTCACACCGGTCTTATCCAAGTCACACACCCGAGTCACACACTCAACTCACACACCCGAGTCACAAACCCGAGACACACACTCGCGCCACACCGGTCTTATCCAAGTCACACGTTCGAGGCACGCGCCCGAGTCACGTACCCGAGCCACATACCCAAGTCACAAAGCCCGACTCACAAACCCAAGTCACACATTCAAGTCACGCACCTGAGTCACACATACGAGTCACACACCCGAGACACACACACACACACAATTCACACCCAGTCACACCCGGTCGTACTCGGTCACATCTGAATCCCACCCGAGTCACATCTTAATCCAACCGGTCACACCGTCACATTCAAGTCACATCCGAGTCACACCTGAATCACACCCGGCCACATCCGCGCAGCGGCTTCAGCTGCTTCGGCTGCTTCGGCTGAGACGCAGTCCACTGCTTCGATGGCTGGGGTGGCACGCCGCTGCGGGGGCCTGCTCAGTTCATGGCGGGCTTCCCCGGTGCGGCAAGAGCAGTCCGCTGCTCCGATGCCGCGGGGCGACGGCACGAGCGCGGCAAAAATGGCGCAGCTCAGACGAAAGGACAGATGAGTGGCCGGGATGTTTGGGCTGGAGCCTTGTTAAGGCTTTGCTTCGGTGGCACAAAGGGATTGCTATCCGTTACAGCATGGTTTGAGCTAGAGGCTATTTAAGACCATGTTTTGATGGAACAGAGCAATGACTGTACGGTGACAGCAATGTTTGTTCCCACGCTTCAGGTGGCGCGATAGGCTGCGAAACTGATGGGGCCATGTCGGGTGCATGCGCCACCTGCGCATTCGAGCTTGACTTAGATCATCAGGAGATGCTTCAGAGGCTCAGCAAACAAGTTTGATCGACACGGACAGACGGCAAACTATGCTGCAGCAATTCTGGTGCAGCGGAGTTCGTCGATTTTTGAGCAGAGCTGGATCCGTGATGTGTTTGATATAAGAAAGACGGAAAGAAATGTGTTCAGCTCCTCGTTTCCGACGTCATGAGTTCAGGTCTTTATGTAGAGTTAACGACCCTCAATGTTCCAGGAGATGCTCGTTAAACAACATTGTAGTGCCTATAACAAATTAATGTAGTAATATAATCGTTACCTACCGCTGCAAAGTCGTCTAAAAAACATCACCTGGTAGACTGAAGGCCGTTAACACCAAGTAAAAACTTTGGCTTGCTAATACGTTATTTGTTTTCCCCTGCCAGGCTCAGAAGCGTATGATCTATGATCTTCGTATGATCTATGATCTTCTCGACGCAATCTCCGTGCTACGCTGAGACATTCCACACGGACCAGTAAGCAGAGGCGCTCTCGTCTTGCCGGCGAATGACAATGCCATTAATTCTCATCATTCGTAAACCCGTTCTCACGTCCGTCGTTTTCCCAGACGTCCATTCATTCGGAATGGAAAATTCTGGTGGAAACGGGTTGTGATGTAGCGGGCGTGATCTGCCATGTGTTTAGTCAGTAGTCCTGATCAGCATTTTAAAGCGGACAAAGTACCACATGTGATAGAACGCCAAGCACATTAATTGGACGGCAAGTCGGTGGGGCATGCTTAGGCTGTCCTGTCAGATCGTGGCACGCCAGGCGAGGCTGGGTGAGAGGGCCAGCCCAGGTAAGGTCATCCAAACAAGATACACGACTTGCAAAACATGAGCATCTCGGGATGGCGACAGGAGTTTAGTTGTTGTCCGCACATCAAAATGCCTAAATACCACCTAACTAAAGACGCCATCTAGCCTAAACATTTCCACATATCATCGCTTCTTGGGTTCGAGCCTCATTGCGCTTCTTTTCATTCATCATGCAACCTAAACGACAAGAGGCTGTTCCAAGGCGGTCATATATATTTAGCCTGCTGATGTCAAAAAATGACCAAAAGCAATTAACACCAGATGCACTCGTTGCATTCATCCAACTTTAAACGGCATACAATTCGATCGCATTTCACTTCCGACACATGCTGGCGGTCAATGTAGCGTGATAAGCGTTGGCGAGGCAAGATTACGAGCACGCAGTGCATTGTAAGGTATTTGGAACACCTATACAAAACATTTCTGAACTGCGTGCTTTTCAACAGCGGAGTATGCTGCTACCCACGTGCTATCTCGTCAATCTTACGAGGGGGAGGGTGGACCTGGTTATATCGTGCATCCGCATCGCCCATCACGCACCCCTTTCGTGTCCCTCATCAAATTCCACTGACTTCAACAAGAAAACATTGTGCGTTCCACAGAGACTGTAACGCCGTCATATCTACCAGCCCCCCCCCCCCCCTCCCCAATTACCTCCAAACGAAAACAAAGCATGCTGCTGCTACGTTGGAACCGTGATGGAGCCGCGCTTCGTTGTTGCCAGGATGCCACGCTGCCATGTTGCCATGTTGCAGACTTAGCCAGGAGTGCCGCTAGACCTAAAACAAGGAGGCCTCTCGCTTCTTCTGCGCCTTCTTCCACGCCGGCAGACGTTGGAACTCCTCCCGCGTCATGCCGAACGCGTCCTTGAAGTCTTCCGGCGCCAAATACTCCTCGCGTCGCGCCGGATTAACACCCTCGGGCGGCCGGCGCGCGCGCAGCGCCTCTAGCGGGAACACCGGCAAGCTCTCGCCGGCGTCCTCTCCCGTCGTCGGCGGCGGAAGCGGCGCGGCGGCCACCTCCTGCTGCACGGCCGGCCAGGTCGGCTGCGCAGCCCAGAAGTCGGCGTCCCATTCGGCGAAGCAGCCGGTGAAGATGGGCGGCTCGGCCTGCTGGTGCACCCGGTACACGGGCGTGTCCGTGCCACGGCCGGCCGGGTCGGACCGGAGGTATTCCAGCGCCACCGTCTCGCTGCGGCGGCGCTCGGCGCGGTTGGCGCGCACGCTGAGCCACACGAACACGGCATCCCACGTGTCCAGCAGCATGACGTCATCCTCGCCGAGGTCGGCCTGGTCGAAGTCGACCACCTCCTCGACGCGGAAGCGGCCCAGCGGGCTCGAGCAGTGGAAGAGACGCGGCGGCATCCGCGGTCGGCTCGCGGCGCGCGGCTCGTGGCTGTACTCGCCGCGCCCACCCAGCGCCTCCCAGAACGGCGCCGGCTCTTCGGCCTCGTCGACGACGACGGGGTGAGGGTCGAGCTGATGGGCGACGGCGCGCGCCGCCTCGCGCTCCTGCTCGCCGGAGCCGCGTCCGCACCACGCGAACACGCAGGCGGACGTGGACAGGACGAAGGCGTCGTTGGAGTGAAGCGACGCCGCGCAGCGCGGCACTTCGCACGCCCTCGCGCCGTGGGGGCCGACGCTGGCGATCTGCAGCAGGTATGCGTCTCCGAGAGCCCGGTCGTCCGCTTCGGTCGCGCTCCTCGCTTCGCCATAGGCTTCCGCGTCGCCAGCGGCAGCGGCAGCGCCGCCATCGCGAACGACGATGACGCCGCCGAACATGGCGACGAAGTGGGGCGGCTCCCTGCTCTGGACGATGCGCACCAGCACGGCCCTGCCACCCACCTTGCCGTCCAGCTCAGCAGCCTTCTGGGACGCTACAGCGCGCGCCTCCTCGTCGCTCGCCGTCCCCAGCCAGTAGTAGACGATGTAGCGCTCCCGGCCGGCCACGCGGTAGCAGTACTGCACGACGTAGCAGTCGCTGGAGAGGAAGGTGCCGTGGTCCCGCACCGGCAGTGGCGCCAGCTCGCTCCCCTCCACTCGCCAGACGTCCTTGTAGCCCGAGCCGTCGTCAACCATCTGCGTCCGCGCGGCCAGCGCACTGTTGTTGTGCAGCATGGCCGCGTCAAACTTGGTGAGCACCGGCTTAATGACACGGCCCGGCGACACCAGGTCGTCGTCGTCGACCCACGCGGCGAACAGGCTCCTGAACTCGGCCGGCTCGGAGCCGTCGACGACGCGGCAGAGGGGAACGTCGGCCGACCGGTCCGTCTGCGCGAGGTAGGCCTCGGCGGGGCGCAGGTCCTCCGCTCGCTGCTCCTTGACGGCGCGCCGGCTCACCCAGAGCCAGACGACGCTGCCGGCGTCGACGACGTAGACGTGATCGGGCGAGAGGTCGCCCTGCACCAGCCCGCCGGTCTTCTCCAGCTGCAGGCTGACCTGACCGCCGTCCTCCGTGCAGAGCCAGAGAGAGACCTCCTCCGCAGGGCGCCGCTGCGGCGCGCTGCCCAGGAGCGCCTCATCGGTCTCGCGGATCACCCTCTCCGTCAGAGGCAGGAGCGCGTCGAGCGCCACGCGCTCGTCGCCCGTCAGGGATCGCTCCTCGCCGCTGGCGACGATCACGACGCGACGAGCCCGCCCGCGCCGCGCCAGCGACTGCGCCAGATACGCCGCCTGGATCTTCTCCAGCCCGTTGGCCGTGCGGCCGCACCAGACGAAGACGAAGCGCTCTGCGTCGATCACGAACACGTCACCGTCGTTGACGTGCTTCCAGGATACCTCTGGCGTCTGGCTGATGACCGCCCTCCGCTTCCCCTTGACGTGGAACATGCGCGGCGTGAAGCTATCCTCCACGTGGCGCAGGCCGCTGCCGGTGCCCGCCTTCGAGGTACCGGATCCCGCCACGGAAGTACACCGGAACCGGTGCTCTCGTACCGCTCCCTCTCCCTGTGCAGCACCGGGCGCCCGCCAAGCAGCTGGTCCAACTGCACCGCCATCGCCGACGCCACGCCCATCTCGTCCGGAGAGGTCTGCGACCCGAGCCAGAAGTGGATGTGGAGCGCCAGCGCGCCGCGTGACCTCGCAACCTGCGACCAACTGCTCGGCGGCCGAGTACACCAGGTACGAGTCGCCGCGGTGGAACAGGCCGTGCTCCCCGGCAGGCACCTCGCGCAGCTTCAGGACGCTCCACGCGCCACACAACGAAGGCCGGCGTGTTCGGGATGACGCAGGCGAAGGCTGGGTCGGTGCTGGCCATGGTTCTCGCGCTGCTGCTGCTGATGGGGAAGGTCCGGGCGGGTCAGCGACTTAGGCTGCGCTGGCGTCGTTGTCAGACGACTGGTCCGAGCAATTCGACTTTTGAGTATCCTCCGGTTTGAAGATTCTTCTTCCGCGCGCTTCTTCACAACGACTGCAAGTCGAGAGCAACCCACCTGTCTCGACGACTTTTCAACCACCTCCTTCCGTTCCTTGGTGTATCGGACGTGAGCTCCTTCAAAGCTGACCACTTTTCAGGCGCAGGAGCCGGCAGTTGGCGCTCGCACTGTCACGCCGACGGACCTCTCCTCTCAAATGACTCGATCTTCCCTGCCGAGCCGCCTCCTAACCACTATCAGTCCCGCGTCTTCCTGCCGGCCGCCAGTCTCCGTGGAACGCCGGACATCCCGCCGACAGCCGCCGAGACGGACAGTTCCGGCGAAGGCGCTGTCCGCGTGCGCGTCCCAAACATAGCACGCGGCTGCAGAGTGGTGCCAAGACTCGTGAGTGCGGCTCACGGGGCTCGGAAAGTCCCGTTGCTCGGGAATCACGGTAGCGTCACGATTACGTAGCCGACGTGACCGTCTCAGCCGCGCCCCGTCAAGTTTAACGACCGCGCCTTGCTCGAAATCCGACCATTCCCTCGTGCGGAGAGACGTGTGGCGCCGCCGCTGCCGGGCTTTCCAGCGGTAAAAACTCTGGCCAATAACGCATCAGGCAAATGCGGGCACGACAGGGAGTGCCGCTTCGCGTAACCAGGGGAACCGGTGCCGCTCGAGGGCGCGGCGGGGGCGTAACCGAGCGTGTCCGTCCGCATCCCTGAATCGGCGGGCGACGGCCGCTGCGCTGCGCCTGAGGTGAACGCATCCTGGAATGACGCCCTTATGAGCGCCAGCAGTGTGTTTTCAGCGAAGTGTACAACGACGGCAAAGGTGCTTCATGCTGGGGCAATGTCTCTATTGAACAACACCGCTCAT
>NW_023596805.1:7212005-7228873 GCF_011947565.3 Pollicipes pollicipes | reverse complement strand
TGGAACATTTTCCAAGACCACTAACTGGATAAGACCAGGTGCACATTGGAACGCTTCATTCAAAATGAATCCCCTTGTGCTGAATCGCCCAGCCTGCATTCGAGGCTGCCCTTCCATTTAGCGCATTTGCATTATAGTGATGGGCAGAACGAATATGTAATTGCGTACCCAGAAGCTCAATCCAATCTTGAACGTTGTTTCTTCGGTATTCAGCGCTTGGAGCACGGGGGTGAATATGCATGCCAGTACAAGAACGTCTATAGATCTTTAATGCAGGAATAGTTTCCGAAGCTAAATGGCAAACAATTTCCATCATTGCACCGGCGTGCATACCAAACAGATTGCGAATTGCAACAACTTGTGAAAAATGTCTGGAAAGCTAAGTTGATTGTGTTGTTGCTATGGTAACCTTGTCCTTGTCCATAACAGTGACGTCAAAAAATAAAATTCCTGCAACGTCATACGCCTAATTAATTTGGCCTTTTTTGGTGGAAGGGGCCCTATCCGCCTCCAATGTTTGTCTCGCTCGCATCTTTAAAACAGTGGACCCTATTTTTGTTAAGGAATATGCTTTGCCACACCAAATCAATTCGTAAACCCCCATTAATGCTTATCGCTGGCTTTCGTCCCATTTCCAATATCATCTTGAAAGGCTTCTTAAATTGAAGAAAAAAAGCATATACATGCCACTCATGCATGGCATTCAATGCAGTCTCAGGCTCAGTCAAGACCACCATCTGTAACTGCGACAGGAGCCGACTATTCAGAAGCGAACGTGAGGACGTTTGCACTGAGCAGATCTGCGGAACAAGCGAAAGACAAAGGTCGTCTGCCCTTCTGCTTCCGGTAGCGCGGCCGGCAGGTGACCTTGAACGACCAGTTTCACCGTACGCTGCACCCCCCCCCCCCCCCCATGCAGCATTCTGCTGCCGTCGCCCATGACCGACTTTCCCACGCGGCGTCTCCCCACCGCTTCCCGAGGCTCGTCTCTGCCCCCTCGAATGAATGAGCGCCACCTGCCCGCGCGCCCCTCCACTCACCCTCCGCCATCGGTCATGAGCCCCAGATAGCAACGACCGGGCGGCGGCGGCGGTCAGCGACCGCGTCAGGTCGGAGACCAGTTTGGAGTCCATCGGCCGAGCGCCGGGCGCGGGGTGATGAACTGAGAACGAGGCCGGCGCCTCCGCGGGCGTCGCGCGCCCCACCCCGGGGCCGGCGTCCCGCCACGCGCCGGTCCGGTCCCCGGTCCCCGGGCCCGCCACTCAACCCGCGACTAGGTGGACGCTGCGCCCCACCCGCGTGCCCGAAACGCGCTCCGGAGCCAGCCGTGACCCCCGAGCGGCCGTTTTTGCCGCGCCGCCGCCGCGGCCTTGAACTTGACAAGTCGCGGCCGCTGCTCAGCTGATGCGCCGGCGTCATCGGCGCTCAGTATTGCAGCGGCAGCCGGCGGCGCCGTGTGTGTCGTCCGTCGTTCGGCCGGCTCGACCCGGCCCGGAATCCCCCGCGCCCGTACGGATACCGCAGGTCAGCAGGCGGGACGGGTGCGCGTTTGCTGCGGGGGGATTGCGGCGGTGGTGGTGTTGGTGTTTTGGTGTTGGTTATTTTTGGGTGATGTTGCGTTCGGAATCGTGACGGAAGTTTATGGCGTCGGCCGAAAAATGCTGTCCCGGGCTGGGTATTTTGAATTTCGAATACTTTAACTTAGTCATTTGAATACGGTGCCGCTAGGGTTTGACTTCATTACTTTGCATTAGTACCTACAGTACGCCTTAACTATTCTCAGCCTTTTCTTAATAAGTTTTATAGTCGTGATACTCCGGACTGGTGAGAAAATTATCGTTGTTTTCTCACCACCTTGTACAAAACCATGTCACCGATATCCTTTATCGTCAAACACTGTGTTCCGCACAGAAGCAATGTTTTAAGAAACTACCATGGTTTTGGTCATTTTCCCACCGGGCTGTTCAAGGTGACTGTTGAAACCATTGCCCGGCGACGCCTTCAAGAAATCGTTAGAGTATTTTCTTCCTCCGGTAGGAAATCATCGTCCACTGTGCTGGGAAATGTGACAGTTGTTGGCTCGAATGTTTTATAGTCGGCTGTTGCAAATCGCATCCAGTGTTCTGCCACTTTGCCCCTTCAACAGTGATGGATGCTGTTTGCTTCTTCAAAGCTATTGGGCCCCAGCGGCCAAGTTCTTCGCCAATGTAATGAAGTATCCACGGCGAATTTTTTAGGTGGTCATTTGTCTAAAATGTCTAATATAGTTCAATAGCATGATAGATCACAGCACGCATTGATGCTGGATGTGATCGATTGTCAAATGTGATTAATTGTCGAAGTTAAAAGTATGGAGGCAGGTAAATTTGACCCAACACAGTGGAAAAGGTATGGCTTCCTTTCATTTCACTGAATGGTACTTTTAGGGAAGGGTACTGCAACGCCCAGGCAGAGAAATTATACCTATGTTTTGTTTGATTATATCGTTTTCTTTTACAATTCTGGACATAATGAACGCAAAGTCTGAAAAACAAACGAAACGGTGAATACAGAATAAAATGACTTAGAGGAAACGTACACCGGGCATTCGGGATAAAGCTCTTCACGTTCTACAGCGGAAACACGTTTACTTCTTTAACCACTTTGGGTATGGATCATGTCAATCCACTGTGCTTGCGACACATTTTGGAATATCCTCTGCTTATCGGTACAGTTGGTCAACCGGATACAGCAACCCAGATTTGGGTCGACACAAATGCCGACATTTGTATGCTTGCTCTATCGCTTGTTTACCGGCGTGAACGACTCTGTAGCGTCCTGTAAAATCGTTACCCCTGCATAGTTAAGAGCCACAGGCAGCACTATCTCCAGCTACCGAACAGAACAAATCCAGCACCGAAGGATCGATGCCTGCCCGGCCGCTTGCGATTCATAGCAGCGTTGGCCCGCGCCGGCATCCGGCACTTCCATACCGGCCGCACCTCCCCGGCAGCCAGAGCTCCATCCAGCACCTGCACCACCCTAATCACATTCCGGTGCCTGTACGCCGGTGCGAATATGCAACAAATTTGTGAAAGGCTCTCGCGCCGAACTGCGTGCACCACCTCCGCCCTCCGCGCCAGCCAACGCTGACGCGTGAGGGAGGGCGCACCAGTGGGCTGAAGCGTCTGATTCCTCCCGCTTGACTGATTGGGGACGGTGCCGGGGAAGGCTATGGCTGCACCGACCTACCGCGGGGTCGATCCGTGCCTCGCACCGGTCGATCAGTCACCACTCCAGGTGCACTCCAATCAGGTGTCGACACGGGAGGGTAACTGGCTGGGTCGCTGACTGTCATGCTGTGACTCAGGGAGCGTGGCTGTGCTCGCGGCCACACGGTTCGGTTTGGTTTCATAGACGAAGGGTAATGCTGACGCTGCATGTGGTTCTACAGTATTGGATAGCGAAGACAATGACATCGTTTTTCAAAAAGCTATCTCGACACCCAATGCATGACTCCATAAAATGCTAGTGGATATCAGGGACACAGTCAGGACCTCGTGAGGGGGTGGGTGGGCTCAGTGAAATTGCATCATTCTGATTGCAACTTTCTGTTCACAGCCATCTATGATGAACAGAGAAAATGCGGGCATGAGAGGGGGGGCGGGGGGGGGGACACCGCGCTACTCTCCTCGGCCGCGCCTGTGGCGGGTATTGTCCACAATACGATGCGGTCAAGTCTGGACTCTGGACTCCGCTGTTTGAGCTGACCCTGGGGTGGAGTCTGGGCTCTGTCAAGTCGGAAAACGCTGTGCGAAGCTGGGTCCATAGTCATGGCGCGCTGTACGTGGTTTGTAGGGGTGGGACCAAGTATATCCGTCGTCACAATGTTGGTGGCCGGCACATTCAGCGGAACACAGACGTGATTCAGCTGGGGTGCGATCTTCACTGCACGGTGTCCTACATGGTACACAATTTATTCACCACGTACGGTCCACCACCACCACCACTACCACCATCATGCACGGTCAGCAGTGGATGTAGCAGGTCGAGGAAACAGGCACCCAGCGATGTAATAGCAGATGCGTCATTTATCTCAACACGCTCGTTACAGTTAAAATCGGCCATCTCAGCAAATGTCTTAAAAGAGCCTCTAATTTGCTCCGTCCTTCCCTTCCCTGGACGTGCCTCCAGAGCTGTCTCCTCTCCTTCCTCCTGACCCCGCGCCTCCAGAGCTGCCGCCCCTCTCCTTCCTCCCTGGCCGCGCCTCTGGCGCTAGACCTGTCCACTGGCAGTCCCTGGGAGACGCATGACTGTAACATATGGGGGTAAGTTGCGGCCACAGCGGTCTCATTTCGACCGTCAGAGGGCGCCAGCTGACAGCAGCGCCTCCGCGGCTCGTGACGGCTCCGCGCGACAGCTGCCTTGTGGCTCCAGGAGAGGGGTTCTACCGGCCGCCAAACCCGAGACGAACGCCGAAGGGTTGGTCCAGTTGAGGGGAAGGAGTCCTGGTGGTAACGGAGGAAGAAGTGGTGCCAGGAGTCGGGGAACCTGTCCAGATCGGGTCCAAGTTTCAAGTGTTAAGTTTGAGGCGCAGATTTCACAAATGCGCTACACAAACCAAGATTCGAGCCAAGCGCAACACGTGGGTGATGCTGCAGGGGAGGTAGACAGGGAGGACTTGACGACCCGTCTCTGCTAGCAGGGCACAGGCTGACCTCATACTGACACTCACCGTCGGGTAGTGCGGGGTCGGGTCGAGGTGGCATGGCCATACACGCAGCTCTGCATGGGTGTTTGCGCGATAACCGTCGACTCACCAAGCGCTTAGTATTTGGTGGCGGATTGAAAGGGGCCGTACAGTTTGAAATGCAGCTATTCTGTACCATTGTACCTCTCAGACATACCAAAAAGCAACAGATTTTGACTGATGTCCAATACCACAAGCCCCGCTGGTAAAACTTGGTCCGCCGTTGAGATGCATGGGGGCGGTGAACCGCACCTCAATTCACCTCACCATAACCCAACTCACCTCGCCCCCACCTCACCTTACCTCACCTCACCTCACCTCACCCCAACTCACCTTACCACCAACTCACTTCAGCTCGGCTCAGTTCACTTCAGCCCTCTTCAGCTCACTTCAGCTCACTTCGCCGCATCTCACCCCACCTCACCTTACCTTACCTACCTCACCTTACCTCACCTCACCTCACCTCACCTCACCTCACCTACCTTACCTTATCTTATATTACCATACCTTACCTTACCTTACCTCACCTCATCTCACACCTCACCTCACCTCATCTCACCTCATCTCCCCTCACACCACTCACCCCCACCTGACCTCACCTGACCTGACTGACCTCACCCACCTCACACCACCTCACACCACCTCAACACCACCTCACCTCACACTCACCTCACCATTCCCCGATCGTTCGGCCCTCTCGATCTCCGCGAAATGGGCTGACCTTTCAGCGCCGCAAAGGTGCTGATGTATTGGCTCCGAGCCTTGCGGAGCTACGCAGTGGTTGCCAGGCACAGACATGTCCACTACTGAGGCGATCGCGGCGATCGATGTAGTGCACCACTCTCCTCTTCATGTGTAAGTCTTTCCTTCGTGACTGATGCACGGGAAAAGCCGAACACAGCATTGCAGTTGTGTGAGGGCGAGAGTTACGGCACTGTTAAACGGCACTGTTAAACTTACCTCACCAAGCTGGATCTGTGCGTTCAAAGTGCAATGGGAGGATGCCTCGGTCAGAGGTCATGAGGCACGTGTGAAGGCCGATGGTGACGTGGCTGTTCGCCTCGCAGCCGACTGGAAGCGGGAGGAAGCATCGAACGTCGCCGACCCAATGCCACGTGGCTTGACCCTCAGGAGCTGAAGAAGCATGTTCAAACACAGGCGCGGATGACAGTGAAGCTCGTTTGCGTTTCCGAGGTAACTGCAAGAAACTGCTTGCTCTGATGAGGGCTGCAAATGGGCGCAGGAACCTCGCGCGGAGGGCCACGGCAACCAGCTCAAACGACCGTCGTCGCGCCACACCCTCGTCGAGCCAGCTTTTTAAAATGCCGTCCACACTCGCTGCAACGCACTCTCGTCAATTCCCACCCGTTTGGATGCCGCGCACATTTCCGCGTTATGGGGGCACAGAGCACGCGGCAGAGCTGGATGCCGCTTGGAGGGCCTCCTCCTGGCCGCCGAGGTACTTGGAAAGCGTCGCTCGCGCGGACGGCGGGGCCATCGTCTCGAGAGCGTGCCTAAGCGGCGGCCAACGTCTGAGAACAATGAAGCCTTTTAGCGGGCTTTATAGCCTGGATGGAATTCAGATCGTGGTCCGGAGTGGCGGCGCTGCAGCCATGGGCCCGAAGCCGGCAGGTTGGCCGGCGTCGGGGGCGCCGAGACGTGCTGACTCAGCGTCCCGGTCCCGTGACGTCATCGGAGAGGTCTCAACACTGGTGATTCGACACCCAGGTCCGAGCTGACCCGTGTCACATCCAGAGCAAGGTCTGCCGGCATGGGCTTTGCGGTTGCACCTACGTGGGTGCATGATGGTGTTACGCTGTCGGCAAATGACAAGCAGTCGTTGTCAGGAAGCAGAAAGGAAAGTTTTCGTCCTGGAATTGTGTGTGGTAGCGGTAAACGGTTTCGGTTTCATAGGTGTTGTGGAGACTACCGCAAGGTTTTTCGCGATATATCTTGGCACGCGACAGGCGGTCACAGGCACCGGAAGTTAGTGCGGCGTTGATGTGACCTCCGTAGCAGCGAAAGAAGACTGATCAACCTTTGTAAGTAGCGTAGACAACGACAGGTGCTGCCGCTCAACCGGTGCCGTTATCGCGTGACCGGTTGCCGTGGGCCGCAACTGTAGACGGAGGACAGACCGTGACTGTAAACGGAGGACACACCATGACTGTAGACGGAGGACACACCGTAACTGCGGAATGGGGGACGCAACGTAATTGTAGACGGAGGACACACCGTAGCTGTGGATGGAGGACACACCATAAATGTAGACGGAGGGCACACTGTAACTGTAGACGGAAGACACTTAACTGTAGACGGAGGACACACCGTAACTGTGGACGGAGGACACATCGTAACTGTAGACGGAGGACACCACCGTAACTGTAGACAGAGGACACACCGTAACTGTAGACGGAGGTCACACCGTAACTGTGGACGGAGGTCACACCGCACCCGGTGTAGCATCGCCTGGAATCACCAAATGACCAGTGTTACCAACGGGTGGCTTCATGGGGCCAGCGTTTCCATCGGAGAACTTTCCATTTCCGTCGGAGAACTTTCCATCTCCATCGTCGCTGGTTCGTCGCTGACGCGTATTAGCTTTCGTCGGGCCCCCAGATCGCCCATCCGTCTTGCCTCTCCCTGAATTGCACCGACTGCACATCTACCCAGATATGACTACGCGTGCGACGGCAGATTCGCACGTCAGAGCGATCGACTACTCAGAACGTGTCGAACCGAATTTGGGATCATCGTCTTCTTTCGTTGTGAACAGCTGGGGCCTAGGGAAGAAATCTTAGAGATATCCCGCTGGGCCTGGTC
Organism: Pollicipes pollicipes; assembly: GCF_011947565.3. NCBI lineage: Eukaryota > Metazoa > Arthropoda > Thecostraca > Pollicipedomorpha > Pollicipedidae > Pollicipes > Pollicipes pollicipes. The sequence goes on along the minus strand of NW_023596805.1, from coordinate 7,221,321 downwards.
GTCCCTCGCTTTCGCCGGGTCCGCCCAATCCCAGCACGCCCCCAGCGCGCTCCACATCGTTTCCCAGGTCGACTCGTTGTCGACCCCAACTCGCCCCAGGTCGTCTTCACTTCGTCTTCATGTTGCCCTCAGCTCTCCGCACGTTGTTCTCAGCTCGTCCCTAGCTTGTCCCCAGCTTGACCCCAGCTCGTCTTCAAGCCGTCCCTAGGTCGTCCTCAGCTTGACCCCAGGTCGTCCCTACGTCATCCCTAGCTCGTCCCCAGCTTGTCCTCAGTTCGACCCCAGGTCGTCACCAGCTCGTCCTCAGCTTGACCCCAGCTCGCTCCAACTCATCCTCACGTTGTCCCCGGATCATCCCGGTGCGACCTCAGGTCGTCCCCAGTTCGACTCCAGGTCGCCCCCAGCTTGTCCATAGCTCGTCCCCAGGTCTCACCAGGCGTCAGATCGCAGATCGATGGCACTCGCCTCAAACGGGCGGCCGCTCGTGTCGCAGATCATCGCGCTGACCCCTCCCCTGCTTCGATCCCTTCCTTCCTTCGACCTCCCCCTCCCCTCCCCCCTCATCGACCGGGCCCTGGTCTGTTGTCGCTACTCAGAAAGACCCGTCATGCATATTGCATGAAAAGCCTGCGCGCGTCGCCAGTGTTTGCCCTGAGCTCTGTCGCCGGTCGGTGTTTGTTGTAAGAATGTGCGTTACAGGCGCGCCGGCGGCCGTGACCGGGCTTGGCATCCAGTTGGTGAGGGCCGCGAGGATCTCTGAGGTCACAGGCGTCTGAGTGTCTGTGTGTGTGTGTGTGTCGGATCTCTAAGGTCACATGGATCGGAACGGATCTCTGAGGCCAGAGGTGTCTAGTCACAGGTGTCGTCAAGTGCATGTGTCTCGGGTCAACATGTGAAAAAGCAACCAAACCCGGGTTAGATCGGTCCCGCTAATCAAATGCATGACTCTCCAGCTGAGATGTTGCTCAATACGCTGAGCACACTATGTTAAGCCTATCCAAACCAGGTCAAGCCCTCGCATGGCCCAGTGCGAGTGCGTTGGGTTGTTATGTTGAGTGCTCTTTCAGCACCGTCCCAGAGAGCATACTAATAACGCAAGACCGCCAAACGGCTACAGGCGGGTATACGCCTGCTCGGCTGGGGTGTTGCTGCAAACTGCTGGTCTGATCGTCAAGCTCTGCTCCACACATGTGACGGTTCTGCCCTTGTCAGAGATCTTTTATGGCACATTTCCCCTATTTGACAGCTGTAAGTATTCCATGACTTCACAATCGTTCCACATATGGGACCCGCCTTGGCCAGCTGTCTTACTGATGCCCCTCAACGTCCCAAAACGGGTGCACTGGACCAATTTGGTCATCCTGCATGTCACCGTCACCCAGCGTGCGACGCGCGTGCTGGTACGTCATCATGGTCAATATCTTCGGCTTCCGGGCAGATGGATGAACTTGATTAAAAGACAGCTACCAAAAAGAGCGTTCTCCGTGCACACGCCAGTAAGGACCGCTCCTCACGCACGCGTCAGGAAGGACCGTTTCTTGTCCACATTTCAGTAAGGGCCGTTTCTCACGTACACGTCAGGAAGAACCGTTCTAGGTCCACGCTTCAGTAAGGACCGTTCTTTGCGCACGCGTTAGGAAGGACTGATTCTCGCCTACGCCTCAGCAAGGGCCGTTCCTCGCGCCACACCCACATGCCATTGATCGGCGTTACTCTTTCAGTAGAGGTCATCGCGTGTGACTTTCCAGCCTTGGAGCCGCGGGGCTGATGTGTCGCTGAAGCCGCGCGGCGGGCGAGGGGCTCATCAAGGGCGTAGTTTGACAAAATGAGTAGTGGGGGGGGCGCGGGGGGGGGGGGCTGAACAATCAAGGAAGGTGCAACCTTCTCCCAAAACAGCCAACACACGGTTTCTTCCCGGGTTTCCATCCACTGTGTTCTCAAAGTTGGGGAGGGGGGGGGGGGGGGGCGGGCTAAAGCCTTCTAATTGAAAAGGGGACGTCAACCCTGGAACTCGCCGACAATGGGGATGGAGCACGGATATTTTGATTTGTACCCTGCCATGCTCCACCACCCGCACTCCCTGTCACGGCCAGTTTTGTAAATGAGGGTGGGGAGCGACCAAACTCAAGTTCCTGGCGTTCAACACTCTTCCGAAACTCCCGGCGTTATCGCATCTGTAGACAGGAGTCTTCGGCCTTAGTCGTTGCCATCGATGGACGGGAGCCTTCGGCTTTGGTTGTGTGGGCAAGGCCGAAAATGTTGCTACGAGCGCTATAGCGTTGCATTGGACTTCGAACCCTCCGAAATGACCCAAACTGAGTGCAGCGAGGAGAGGTTTTCTTGAATAGCTGCTCAGATTTTAGCAAGGCTGTGCTACGATATTAAATACAATAAAATAATCGTCAGGCAAGTCCATAAGCTAAGGTTACGACAGGTCAGAATGACTGGTTTTTCTGGCTTAATGACCCCCAAATGACGCTTTTTGAGGCTGCTTTGTACGTATGCTGATGCATGGTTAGTCTGTTCCCTATGCGATTTAGGAGTCATTAACTTCAGAAAGATAAACATGACGCGGAAGCAGCCGCTGCAACCCGGCTTGCCTTTCGCCTTTTCGTCTGCTTCTTGTTATCGGTGACAGAGCGTGTTTTATACCTACTCTATGCGGGCAGTGAGTATTATCCGCCTGGACAGGCAAGCCACGCTTGGCGTGGATGCTCAATAATGTACGGCTTGTGCCGACGCGTTCTATCCCAGGCGTGCGTGGTATTCAGTTTCGCTCTTGATTCTGTGGGTAACGGTGTTACAAGGGCCAACCCGGGCGATGCACTGTGGGTAACATGGTTACAAGGGCCAACCCGGGCGATTGCACTGTGGTACAGTGTTACAAGGGCCAACCCGGGCGATTGCACTGTGGTAACAGTGTTACAAGGGCCAACCCGGACGATTGCACTGTGGTAACAGTGTTACAGGGGCCAACCCGGGCGATTGCACCGTGGTAACAGTGTTACAGGGGCCAACCCGGGCGATTGCACCGTGGTAACAGTGTTACAAGGGCCGACCCGGGCGATTGCACACTCTCTGCCGCAGTCAGCTGTTTGAGATCCCTGTCAAGCTGAGCCAAACGTAACAGCATTCCTTTCCTCAAAAGAGCGTTTGGTCGTTGAAGTGGTGCGAGCCTGAGCAGTGCAACGGGCTTGTCAGGTGGCAAATATAGCGCAAATGTCCTCAGGCTGCCTTTTTGATGCATTTTGCGAGTGGCTGCGCAAATTACACAACCTGTTCATTTTACACCCAAAAGGCATGAGGTTCTTTGTTGGTACAAGCGTCAAGTCTTGATTATGATGATGTGACTCATTGTGTGGTTTTGGTCATAAACGTTGGGAAAGTTGCAATTCGGTATGACGTTAAGTTGCTAAGTTGCAAGTTGAAGGTAGTTGCCTTTAATCGCGAAAGTTATGAGCATTTTACACGCTGTGCCCTGAAGTATTTTCTTCAGGGGCATTTCTATTCCCGTAATCGCCAAGAACCTGCTTGAACGACACATTCTCCGGTAACAAGTGTAAAACCTGCCATTTGTTCTGCTGTCAATTTTATAATAATGTAATTGTGAGAAAAATCCTTAAGGATATAGTTTCTGCTGTGAGTATTGTCATGATTAACAATACAAGAAGCGTATTTTGAAAATGCTCACGTTTTTATTGAAGCATTTAAAGACACCTTGAACATTAATTTTGACATTTTTACAACGCCATATGAAGCCTCTCTGGATGCCGGCTCGCTGCCGAACATTCCAGCCGAAGCACCGCCACCGCCCCCGGCACCTGATCAGTAAGCTGAACAGATGTGGCCTGGCCCGTCCCCAGCCAGACAGATAAGGTCTGGCCCGTCCCCAGCCAGACAGATATGGTCTGGCCCGTTCGCAGCCGGCGCAGCTGCCCTTGCACCTGCTTAATCACGCTGCGGCGAGCGGTCCGTTCGCGGCTCGGGCTAGGTTTACCACATCGACGCCTCCGCAGTGAAGGCGCCTAGTCTGCGATCACGCACATGCCGGATTGGCTGTTCGGGGAAAAACCTCCGCGCTGGGGTGTTCGGCTCAGCGTTGGTTATCATCCCTGTGTGGTTCGCTGCCTGCGCATTTATTATGTATGTAGTGTGTGTTGTTCCTTGAATCACGTAGATTTAGGTTGTGGGGAATAGTAGCCTGATTTTTGCGTGAAGTTGTTTGCAGTATTGTTCATGAACCTGGTGAATTATCCTGAATTTCGAGAAGGTCTGGAAAGGCCAGATGCGCGATGTTCCATTCTAGGCCATCTAAGCTCATAGTAATGGCTAAGGTCGGGTAGAAGCCTTTGTAGTAGAAGTAATGTCACACATAAGTAAAGTGTGCATAAGATTTTGCAGTAAAATTAGTGGCGGGTATTAGTTTCTGAAGAATACGTTTTGTCGTGTAGCACTAATGTCGCCTATAAGTTTTTGCAGCAGAAGTAATGTCGTCTGTAAGAAATGACTGTTGCTGTTTGCTGTTGAAGTAATGAAGAGCATAACACTTTGCGGGATAAGTGTTGCCGCGTACCACTTATGTCGTGTATAAGTACTGCCAGCAGAGATAATGTCGTGACACTCCTGTTAGTAGGAGTTTGTGTCGTACCAGTGATGTCGTGGAACCCGACTTCTGCGGGAAGGATTCCTCATGTTCTTGATGTATTCTCTCAGTCACCTAGCGGCTTGAAGCAATACAGTGTGGAGGATGAATAGGATGGATATATAGGGCATAGCGTGGTGAAACCTACACCAGCTGCACTGCCTGGCTATTGATGCACTCGTGTGTCGAAGAAGACGACTTCCGCGGCCAGGAAGTCGTCTTCTTCAGATGTGTCACAAATAAGCAGACGAGGCTTTCAGGAATTCGGCCGTTCGGTCGCTCCCGGAATCGCGGTCAAAGCTTGTTCTGGGCTTTTTAAAGTTCGTAAATCGGTGTTAGAGGCTGGCATCAGCAGTGAGACCCTTGAATCGTGTTCGTAAATGAGGCTATAGGCGGGGCAAGCTATCCATTTCCAAAGCGTGGTCCACAAGTAACAGGTCATCAGTCTTTGGGTACGCGTCTGGATAAAGCTCGGGAACATGTCGCGACAGATCTTGTTTAGGGGATTAGTAACACAATTTGCAGGAGAATGAGTTAATTAAAGTTGTCCCATTCGCGTGAGTTATTTTGCCTCGGAAAACCTTACGGCTTCTACGGTGTCCGTTGCTGTTGTCCCGTCGCTTACAGTTTACTGCGATGCCTGCAATTGCCTACCAAATACAAATGTCAGGCAGGCACTACATTTCTGCACAGTCACCTTATATGAAGGTGAAAAATGTAGTCAGTACTCCGCTGAGGACACGCTGAAAGTCACAATTTCTCCATGAACTCGGCACGCGGCTCACACTTCGCCCGCAGATAGACAGCCTCGCCCTTGAGACTTTTTCGTCGAACGCCCGGCAGCAACACAAGGACCATCTCCTTACAGGGAGTGCGATTGCCGACACAAATGGCCACTCGATATACCGCGGAAGTCACGCAGCAGCTCGTCAGGCGATCGCCAACCCGCACCTGATGCACCGGATAAGCTGCCGCTGCACGAGATCCCTGGCAACCGCTTAGAGACGGTGTCTGGTAGCCCCTCGGAGACGGCGTCTGGCAACCCCTGGGGGACGCCGTCTGGCAGCCCCTTAGAAGCGGTGTCTGGCAACCCCTTAGAGACGGTGTCTGGCAGCCCCTCGGAGGCGGCGCCCGGCAACCCCTCGGAGACGGCGTTTGTCAACCGCTTGGTCTGGCAACTCCTCTTTGTGCGGGAGTCTGGCGACGCCGAGGGCAGCCTGTTTCATGTCTGGTGACCGGACAACGGTGTGGACGGCGTATCATCGCCGTGTGGCACAGGGGCGGATCCAGCGCTGGGGTGGCGCGTTGTCTGGCGCGAGTTCACGAGACAAGCTCAGAGTTTGGAAGCGCTGGGGTGATTGCGTGCACTTGCTTTCGGTTTGCAACAATGCGCAAATGTAGTTTTTAGATGATATACACAAAATAAGCTCTTTGACGGTGCAAACAAAAGCAGCTTTTAAAAAGTCAGGAAAAGCAGTCGCTGCATCTCCATGCGTTTCCGTTTCTACCGCCTTTGGGCCATCGCTCACGCGCATTGTGCAAGGGTGTGGTATGCCGGATAATATGGGGTCAGACTCGTTATCCGGGAGCATCATAACCGGTTTTAAAGCCCGAATCGCCCTAAGGTCGTCTAGCGAGCAACTTTAGGTCATCATGCTACAGGGTTAGCCCATCTTTTGAACACGTTTTAAAATAAAGTGGCAGAATCGCTGGGGAAGTGAGATATAATCCCTGAAATATTCATTCAAAAACACTTTTTGATGAGCATGTGTAACATTTTTGCGTGACTTTCTTCGGGGCTTTTAGGCGTTGGATCTGCGACTAAGACGGACCATAGCTGATTGCGTTAAAACCCATTCCCGGCATATTTAAGATCCGGTGAACAAACTTGCACCAGCTGGATTCGCCCCATTTTCTTCCCTCTTAGAATCTCATCGAATTAAGTGGTATCAGCATCTTGGGCGCAGGTTAAGCCGGTTATTGGGCAACAGGTGTTACTGTTGCGGCACTGTTGTTACTGTTGGTGTTACTGTTGCGGCACTGTTACTGTTGCGGCACTGTTACTGTTGAGGCACTGTTGTTACTGTTGGTGTTACTGTTGCGGCACTGTTACTGTTAAGGCACTGTGTTACTGTTGGTTGTTACTGTTGCGGCACCGTTACTGTTGCGGCACTGTTACTGTTGAGGCAAGCGGCGTCCCAGACCTGGCACGATAACATGGGCGTTCGTTGAAACGTGTGCCTATAGCTGAGATCAAGCCATCGTGCTTTTCCGTCAATCAGTTTTGTATTGCCCTTCTTACTACATCTAAACCCCAGCTGACTATGCATCTTGCTTGGCTGCAGTCGCTGAAGGAGGCTCAGAGCATCAGCTTGTAATGTTGTGCACTTTTATGAAAACGGTGTTCTGAGGGATTAAACCGGGCGCAACTAGATTCATGTGGTCTGGATTTGCTCAGTGGTCGTCTTGTGAATTTTCAATGCAATTTATACCAAATGGACGGAGCTCCTCTTCAGTCATTACGTTCATACCCGGCCATTAGTATGACGCCGTAAACATATGTGAAGAAAAAACAAAACAAAAACATTAAGAGCATCCGCAAAGTGATCATCATCGTCATCAAGCTTTTTCAGAAAAATCCGCTAGATTCTTGTTCAGCTCAAGATGCTTTCGCGGTTCAAATACACACGGCCACAAAATTTTAGCGTTTTCAGACGTGTGACGGCGTCTTCTTGACATCAACAAATGTTTTGGGCAGAATGCGTCTTCCTTCTAAAATATTTTCTGGCTTCCATTTACGCTGTAGCGGAATACAGGAGGCCTGTTGCGCCGGAATGTGGCTCTTCAAGCATATTACTTTCATTTATTGCGGACGTAGGTGCCCTAATCTGGCCGCGATTGTCTCGCTAGCGCTCTAATGGGACTGCTATTGGTCCCAAGAGTGCTCCAATAAGGGTGTCATGGTGCCAGCGGTGCAAATGCAGGAGCAGTTGCTCGGGAATCACCGTCGCGTTTATGGAAATGGGAGTGCAACGACCTGTCTTCCATTTTTGCCGCGCAATTACGCAGCAAAATGCCAAGACGGCTTTTCCAAACTTACTGGCAGTGCCAAACAGTACATGACGGTATTACTGTAATACCGAACCAAAATTCGGAGGAGCCGGCGGCCACGGTTCATGGGATGTATAACAAGCTTGTACGATAATTAGAGTAGCGTATAATACATTTTGAGGCCAAGCCATGAGCATATTTCATCGACATGATTTTCGGATATGCTGATGGCTTGGCACGTGTACTGAACAGTTAACATTCATGGTTTGGATCGGCTTGCACTGCTATGCGTCTGGGACACCAGAGGTGCGGGGCTCGATCCCCCGCAGTGCCCGCCCTTCCTGCCAGGGACGGAGGGAGGCGACGCCGTATAGCCTCAGCAACTGGGTGCGTGTTAAAGCACCAACGATGCATGAATGGTTTGCTTTCCTGTTCGGCACGTGGCGCCGTTTGCTATGCTGTAAGTGTGTTATCTACAGATGCACGCGTCTGGCTTTGTTTCTTAGCCTTCCACTTCTTTCTCGTTTTTGTTACAGACGAAAACTTTTTCTCAGCAGAGTTTGGTTGACCTGCGGGAGCGTGACCTCCCCACTGGGTGTAGGAGTGCTCGTAGCGCTCCCACCGAAGGCCATTCACAACTCCACCGAAAAAAATACATGCAGTATGCATGATGGCTTTTTGTCCAGATGCTATTTGAGCTTTGGACTGCCCCTCATCTACCTGTCATGGACGCGGTAATTAATGACGTGCTTTGCGGATAAAGCAGAGCTAAGTTACGCTTCGCATCAGTGCTAAATGGGCCTTCCACTTCTAACAAGACCTCGTTTTGGCCGCAGCGAGACATCATTAGGCGATGTTTCGATCGCACGGGACACAGCAGCCCCAGATATCCTGACTTCGCGTTGTCTCGCGTTGTCACGCGTAATCTCGCTTTAGCGTGACCCCTGAAGGTCAATGATCGCGGGCGCCGGTATTTGAAGCGCTAATTCATGGCTTGAAGTGATGTTCGACAGCCAGTGTAGACGAAACGGATGGAAGAACAAAGCCTCAGGCCTGAGGCCATGCGCAGACGCGGGAAGAAGTGCTAATCACTGCTAGCGCAGGAAACATTAGAGACATGAGCTGGAAACAGTAACGCCCGAGACGTGCTACGCCTATACACAAGCAGATGATCACTGCCTGCTGTTAAACAGCAGCTTTTACGATTCTCATTTACATGTCATAACACCACCCCATGCTACAGATGGAGACGAAATTCTCATGCAATTATCAGCGGTCGTATCACTGTATAGCCGACAGTACATGATTTCATCTGACGCCAATTTTTCCTAAAGCGGTAAATGGCGCACGCGAGGCTACTGGACATGGACAAAGCTCTGGACCGGTCTCCCGTCTGTTAGCAACGAGCGCCACTGCGAAAGCAGGAACATTGCATATCTAACAGCACAATATATATATATATATATATATATATATATATATATATATATATATATGTATATATATACATATATATGTGTGTATATCAATCTATATGTTTCACCATATATAGAAACGTTGACAGGGTACTTAAATGATAGTGACTGCTGACTTTTGGGATTTTATATATATATATATATATAT
>NW_023596805.1:7111385-7211069 GCF_011947565.3 Pollicipes pollicipes | reverse complement strand
GGCGGGGGATACTCAGGTGAAGGAGGAGGAGGACACGGTGGAGGAGGAAGTGGCCTCTCAGGAAAGGGGGGAGGAGGATATGGTGGAGACGGTGGAGGAGGGGGATTCTCGGGAGGAGGAGGAGGAGGAAGCGGATATGGTGGAGGCGGCGGAGGTGGATACTCAGGAGGTGGAAGTGGAAGTGGATACGCAGGAGGTGGAGGTGGAGCCGATATCGTTGTAGGTGAGCTTGACCATATGCTATGGAAAGCCTAGGTGGCATTGGTGAACCCAGTTTGCCTGGAAAATTTACGACTTGTTATGCAGTGGCCTCCTCACAGGTGGCTCTCAGGGGTTTTCCTGCAAAACTCAGCTGGCTTTTAGCACCATCACGCGTCATTAGCCCAACCGGATATTTGAGGAACCTTGAAAATACTCAATGACGCAGGTGGTCCACCACGCCACATCGCAAACACTGACCCGACCTGATCTTGTCTCAGGGTACGGAACGCGCCGGCCCCCTCCTCCGGCTACTCAGCGCCGGCTGGTGGCGACTTCACATCGCCGTCGGCCTCCTACGGCGCTCGGTCAGCATGTACATTGTGCCGGCGCCCGATCTCAGCCAGGGGCCTACCGGCGGATACAGCGCCCCTAGCGGCCAACAGGTAAGTGGAGTTTCGTATCGTGATGGGCGAGGTCACTAGTGTCAGTTGCTGGCGTGCGGTCATCAGACGTTGGGAATGTTCGCTGTTAGCTTAAATGTGTGCTTTCGGATGTTCTCTCTTTTCCAATGAGCGATTTCGTGAGACTTCTGAAATAAATCGTAAATAGGTACAAATTCCTGGTCAACCCGATGGCGGAAAGTTTGTGTACATTGTGTACCTCACGCCGAAATGCTCCTGTTTTGTTGCAGGGGAGTGTGGGGCAGTCCTACGGCGCTCCGTCTGCAGGCTTGGTCAATCCTACAGTGCCCATCCCAGTCGGCAGGGCAAAGTCCTATGGCGCTCCGTCTGCAGGCGTTGGTCAATCCACAGTGGCCCATCCCAGTCGGCAGGGCAGTCCTATGGCGCTCCGTCTGCAGGCGTTGGTCAATCCTACAGTGGCCCATCCCAGTCGGTAGGGCAGTCCTATGGCGCTCCGTCCGCAGGCGTTGGTCAATCCTACAGTGGTCCATCCCAGTCGGTAGGGCAGTCCTATGGCGCTCCGTCTGCAGGCGTTGGTCAATCCTACAGTGGCCCATCCCAGCCGATTGGGCAGTCCTATAGTGCTCCAGCGGTAGATTTGGTCAGTCTTATAGTGCACCGTCTCAGTCAGCGGGACAATCCTACAGCGCACCATCCCAGCCAGCGGGACAATCATACAGCGCTCCATCCCAGCCAGGGGGACAATCCTACAGCGCAACCATCTCAACCGGTGGGACAGTCATACAGCGCACCATCCCAGCCAGCGGGACAATCCTACAGCGCACCATCTCAGCCGGTGGGACAATCATACAGCGCACCGTCCCAGTCGGCGGGACCGTCCTACAGCGCACCATCCCAGCCAGCGGGACAATCATACAGCGCACCATCCCAGCCAGCGGGACAATCCTACAGCGCTCCATCCCAGCCAGTGGGACAATCATACAGCGCTCCATCCCAGCCAGTAGGACAATCCTACAGCGCACCATCCCAGCCAGCGGGACAAACCTACAGCGCACCATCCCAAGCGAGTGATTCTCTCAGCAAGCCGCAGCTGGTCGGTGTAGTCTACAGTGGAGCGACGTCGCCGGCGGCCAACAACTACGTGGACGTGGGAGGGGGCTCCGGGGCCGGCCCGGGTCAGGAGTACTCCGCGCCTCAGCCCCAGCCGGCGACGGGCCCTAGCCAGGACTACAGCGTGCCGCTACAGCAGCAGGTGGGTGAGAACGCACACCGAAAGCCATGCTTATGATGTTATCCTTATGATGGCAAGCCATGTAACTAATGACATTAAGGATAGAGTCGAACAGCTTGTTAATGCAATGACGATAATGATACAATGATAATTATTATACAAACATGATAATGATGTTGATGATGATGATCATGTAATGACGATGAACAACTGATAATATATCAGCGATATAATGCTCATTGCGTATGATGCAAAACGACATTCGTGATTAAATGAAATTATTCAAATAATGGTTGCCATGATAATGTGAAATAATGCAAACGATGATAATCATGAAAATGCCACACAACATGAATCATGGCAATTAAAATAATGTCAAATAGTGCGACTAATGAGATGAAGCTCAGGTGTATCTGGAGTGTCGCTTTTATATCCTGTCAGTCAAAAGTGTAGTTTCCGTATGGTTTGAGTTGTGATGGGCTGTAGGGAGGGTAGGTTCAGTTTGCGATGTGGTTTGAACAGGGATGAGGACAGGTGGTGGAAAAATCGGGGTGTACTTAGGATGTATCTGAGATGGCATAGCATTACGACGTGTGCACGTTTGCGCGTTGCGCAGGTTTGCTTGCGCACGTTGGAACGTTTGAATGTCCCTGATAGGGGCCCTCACAGACCCGCGTAGTGCCTGCGTTTGCGACCATATCGTGAAAAGAGGAGTAGGATTTCGATGCCGAGACCGGCACGCGATGTTAAGTCGCCGAGTGATGCCTGGTCTGATACTGAGATAACGTAGCCGATACCACGAAACGTGTGCCTGCGCTGAGGACATCATAAACTGGTACAAGCATCGGCACAGCGACACCTTTGTTTCCGGGCTCACGATCGTGTGTGACCCTGGGCTTTTATCCATAGGCGCGAACTTTTAGTTTGGATTACCGTTGACAGGTGGCGTTACTGGCGTCCAACCTTCCTACCGCGCTCGCCCAGAACGACTACGGACCGCCGTCAGATGCCGTCAAAGTACAGGTTTGTACCAGCCCCTGGCATGAGGAAGGGGTGCTGTAATGATGAGAGAAAGGAGAGAAAGGTGACAGAGCAACCTCTGTGTCTATGGCAATCAAGCAAGGACTATCAATGGGCTGTCAAAGTTTGCCGTGTCTGAATGCTGAGTCTGTGCGATTTTTGTATTCCTTTCCAAAAAGATGCAATATATTTAGAGCGTGGAAACATTCGAAAACCGATGCCATCATGGGGAAATGTGTTCAGGCCAGTCTTGATATGTTCAACGCTGTGGTATAGCGCTGAGGGCAAGAAAGGTACTCGGAATGCATGCTGCCCAGCGGGTAGGTGGGAGATGGGCAGTTGGCAAAACAAAAAATGAGCCTCTCGATCATCCCGGAAGCCATGTATTTTTATGCTCGTGGCCATAAGCGTCACAATTATTCCTAACAACTTTTCGGTAACCCAAAAGAAGGACATAAAAATGCTATTTTTATTATTTCAGGCTCCGATCACCACGCAAATCGACAACACTTTAGTGCGAAACACGTTACCGAACATCGGCTTGGACGGAGCGCCACCTATCGGGGATGTTGGCGTCGCAACCTACCAGTGACGGCCGTATCAAGGTGAGGACGCCACCAGCCGCACAGTGCGCTCTGGCATCGACATACAGCAGCATGGGATTAAAACCTTGGTGAAAATGATGGACACCCATCATGCAAATATCTAGATATGAAGGTATCGGTTTTATGTTGAAATAAGGGTAGGTGGTCTGCTACCAGTAGCCGCCGCTAAGGGAAACGTGGGCAATTCAGCTCAGAAGGGGGATTTTGGGTTACTAGTCCCAAATAATTTCAAACCTATAACAGACACCGGATTACACACGCACATAGAAGAAGAACAAACGCACACATAAACTTTGTAACTTGCAAGACTAAGATGCTTGGGGCATGCGTGTTCCAAACACAACGAAGTCGTAAACTGTGACGACGCTGGACATGCTGGCTAATAAATACGCTGCTAGTCAAATACTCTTTAACGTGCATTGTTTTATTTGAGGGCGTGATGATAATCATCTGTGTTGTGCTAATGGTCGTTTACTTAACAGAATTGTGGGTGCTTCATTTCAGTGCCGTGGCATAAACTGGTACGTCGGGTGCATTCTCCGTTAGAAAGTATTCCGCCCGTACGGGCCACCTCAAGCAGCGCGGAGTCGCCACCGTCACCATGGTTACCACGAGTGATGCTGCCCGAATCCGTCTCGAACAGTGTGGAGGCAAGATTGTCGGCTCCCGGCGCCATGACTGCCAGTGATTTTCGAGCGGATTTGCCAGCAGATGATTGGCGGTCTGCTCTCGCGCGGTCGCAAAACATGCCGAGGTTATTATTGCCGTGCGCGCGTGCCCGACAGTCATTGCATGCCGATGAGACTGGAGATGGTTTGTGTTTGCCAACCATGTGTATCGAACTTATCGTGCTAATATTGATTAGAATGTTACCTGATTTGTGAGGCATGTGGGGAGCAGTGGGCTTTGTTTATGAATATGTTGTTGATGCCAACTCGATTTGGAAAACACTTTACTGATATGGAGCATTGCATCACATCGCTGACGCAACCAGTAGTCTTGCTTTGATTCACGTGATTGCCTGTCTGTTTTTTTTCTTGTCCTGAACTCAGAGTACCTCGTCAGAATTTCAGACATGCAATCCATGAAAATATGTTTTTTTATTATAAATATGTTAGGCTGTATGACGGAAAATTAAGCTGCCGTCACCAATTACTTTACCAACCTGCTTAGGCATGGATTTTGTTTAGACGGCGCCAAAGTAGCATTTTAATTGCGACACATAAATCCTACAAATTGTCCAGTCATGTGGTGTCGGAGGCCCTTTTTACCTGCGGCGAAACGTGCGTTTCTCCATTAAAGATACACTTTAGGCCTTTAAGCCAACTAAAGCAGCAGCCTCAAAAGTATGCTCCGAGCAGTTTTCAAAACCGTAGATGACGTTGTTACGTCCGGTATCATTTAATGCATGCTCTGACCTCAATACTAAACGCATTTGCAACGTCGCTTTTGCTGTCACCAGTGGTGCAATGTAGCCATACATGTCGAGGCCGCGTGCATTTTTCCGTTTATTTGTTGCAATAGCTGCGCTCTGACTAAGTTATAAACATTAATAGGTGTCCAAAATAACTGTATGTTGTTGAGAATACTACGTCTGCTGGGAGCAACGCGTGGTGCCAAGAATAATGCGGTTGCAGAGATGATGGCGTATTATCGAAGCATGCGTGCTTTCGAGACAAATGTGTGCTGAAGTTGGTGCTCCTTGTGTCTTTGTGTTTGGAAATGTGCTTGCTGGAAATCCTCGCGAAATACAGCTGTCGAAAGAGATGTGAAGAAGCGTATTGGCTGCGTCCATTGGCGCCCTAAGTTAGTCACATGTGATTAATGTGTAGCCCAAACGAGAAAGAAATCAAGCTATATGCGCCCAATACGAAATTTAGGACATACGGCTAGTATGGGGTATTAGTCATATGTCCTTACCCGACCGCAGCCAAATAAAAATGTTATGACTCTGTTGAAAAAGCGTCAACAGCTTATGAAAGGGCTCATGTTTTAGAGGATGGCGATGGTGAGCCTGACGTCCACCAAATGTCATTGTAGTTTCATCAAGTCCCTGGTCAGCTTATATTGCCAAGGAATGTATTTCTGCCCTGAGAACTTTTGCGAAAGGGAATCCGATGACGTCCTCGATCTTTCCAGATACGCTCCCACTGATTTAAGATATCATTGGCACGTCCTAACAGCACGATCGGTATCGATTTATAAGTGACTCCATTGAGGTGGACAAAAAATCGATCCTGGTTGATAAATGTAGGATCAGTTAAAGCATGCTATGAGCTTGGATATGACCATGGATGTGTGGTATGCAGAGACGCAACCACGCGACAACCGTCAGAGAGGTCGATTCCGTTTGGTGGCATTTCTTATGGTTAAAAATGTTTCAACCTACTAAATGGCTACTGAGGCTCAGACCCTGCCGGTCGCACTGATGTGAAATGTGGTTTCATGACTAATTCAATGTTTGGCAAAGTTTAGAAGTGCTGACACTAAATACTGTAGCGGTATGAAGGAGATTGACATGAGAAGTCACAGCAACATTGAAATATAATTTCACCTTGCTTCCAGTCTCCATGATTTGTGATGGGTCTGTAGACTATTACAAACACCAATGTTTTGGTGACAGTTTAAAATCCAACGCTTACTTCTTATTTGCTGAAACTTAGTGTCCAGTTGGTGCCGCAGGAGATGAAATTTCTTCGTCACTCAGGTCACGTGAGTTCACCGTTTTACCGTGCTGCCAGATCTCTTTTCTGACGACAGAAGTTTTGCCATAATTCCGACGGTGTGCCTGATGGCGCCGACGGTCACTGTTTTACGTCAATTCAAAAGAAGAAGCGACGCCGATTTGTTTGTGGACATGCCAGGTCAAGAGCATTACATCTCACGTGCCTCCTCAGCCTGGGGTTTTAGAATTGCTGAGATTTTTATTGCTGTTATGGAAATGAAAATGCTCCAGTGAAGATGAGTGAAAAAACTGAGTGGGAAAAAGTTGAGCAGAATTGCTGGCGTTTTGTTCAAAGATCATGGTACGTTTCCTTGTTAGGGTGCCAATCTGGAAAGATATTTTCGCTTGAAATGTGTTCAATGCCCGAACCCCAAACCGGTTTCAACGACCTCGGTCACAGCGATACCCACGTTACGCACAGGAGATGAAAGTTCACTGCCTAGAAAAGGAGCTAGACTTTTTGGATAATCCAGGGAGAAAGGCCATTCTAATATAATCAAATGTTCGTTCAATCCGTGGCTGTCATGCCGTGTTATCACTCGTGGTATAAGTCGATATTTGAGTTATTCGCGGCATTCATGTGACCTCACGACTCTGCCCCCACATGTCTGGATCGGTACGAGGTTACAGAGGGGCTTCGCAAAAAGAAGAAATGACAAGGAATGTAGATAAAGGACGCTGGCATCATGTCCCTATTGTACCTAACTTTATTTTTCCTTATCATGAGGCATTTCCATATCCTTATTAGTATCATTCAATCTAATGAAATGGTTCTCGTTTTCAACAAAATTACGTCATTGTCACATCTTCTTTAATCAGTGTCATTTATTTTCCATATTTGACTGTCCACGCTGTTCCGTTGCACATGACCGCGGGCAAACTGCACACTAAGGCGGTCGGACTTCGGCTAGCGCAAGCACCGTGAGCGAGTCGGCCGCTTCCAGCCCAGCAAGAAAGACGGCAATCACCCGAAAAGCCACACCATCCGGAATTTCATCAAACACGTTTCCGATGCGAGAAGGTCTTTGTGGAGAGAGCTGAAATCGCATCGCGTTGGAGAGAGCAGCTTTGCTCGGCAACAGAGTCACAGAAACATCCAGAATGCCGAGGGAGTGCCTGAAGTGTTTTAAATCTATTGACGTGACGTAACGTGACCCACGTGACGCCACATAATTCACGCTAAATCCGTTCGGAACGAGTAGCTGCAGTCATTCATCCCACATTGTCCGGCTACGGGGCCTGTTGCCTCACCTGTTTCGCCGCCTTGACTTCTCTTGAGCGCCGCCTTGGGCATTCTATGAGGCCCGGCGCTTTTCTAAAAGCGGATCTAGCCAGACACCTGATTCAATTATTCAACAAAATCCACGTCAATATCAATCCCGCGCGCAATACAATCTCACAGGTCCCCGGCTGGCGAGTCTGCTGAATTATGGGAGCCATAGATTTGACGCCGCCTTCCAGAACCCGTGTCATAAACTGGAACGAAACGACGCCGATGCGTCCCGTTTATCCCGTGGCTCATTCCAGCGGCGCAAATCTCGACGACTTTGAGCCTAGCCTGCCTTTGCGAGACGTTAGTGAAAAGGTGGGTTGATTCAGGAATGCTGGGACTGAATGCTGGACACGGCGACGTCTCACAGAGGCTTCAGAGATATACATAACTCTTGTATGTATGTGTATATACATATATATATATATATATATATATATATATATATATATATATATATCGACATTTTTCGGTGAAAAATTGCAGCGCTATTTCAGCCCACATCAGTAACGACGAATAGCTCTTGCCATTACCTACCGCCGAAACAGTGATCGAGATATATGCATTACATGTGGGACAGCTCACACCTAAGGCACTCCTTTACGCCTTTTGTACACCAAATTTTGTTTTTACGTGACGCCCCCTTAGAAGATGTGATGTTTTTCATCAGAGCGATTCATCTTCTCTCTCCCTCTCTCTGAGCCTCCTACCTGCATATCACGCTTTTTTCTCCACACTTTCTCCAACCTAACAAATGTTGCGTCGTTAGTCGAGTGGCCCAGCGATTTAAAGTAGATAGATACGGTTTAGTCCACCGATGCTTTTTCCGTCCGGATGTTGATAGATGGTTTGCCGATCTGGTATATGGAGCCTTCCTGTCTCTCTGGCATAGCGAACACGTATCACGCTGCTTGTTTTACAAACAGTAGTTCGATCAGACGTACACGGCATTTTTGCGCTCTTTACTAAATCATGCTCATTGTGAATACGCCGAAGACGACACAAATTTTCACACTCCTGTCTTCCCCTCCTCAGGCCGTTCATAAGCTTTTTTGTCTTTGCTTGTACCAACCGATCCTTCAGGCTCACTCCCTCCGGTAAGATATGAGAGGTTGGCTGGGAAATACTTCCCCAAGTGTCTGAAGCGGTCCATGACGTGTTCTTTATTTTTAAGCAATTGTCTAATGTTGGGCAGATGGTTATAGAGAAGGTTTTGATGAACGGGACCAAGATTAACATTTTGACGCTCTTGCTCCGTCTATGCTGCAAAAAAAAATTGTTTACGCTTGGTTTTTTCAACCATTGTTCAACTATGTTTAATTGCTCCTTGGTGATAGCCCGCTTTTGAAGCCTAGCTTTCAGATCTCACTATGTCGGATGCAGTCATTTTGACCGCTACAGCCTTTTTCAACCGCATAGCTGATCCTGATAGCGCGGCCATTTTGGTGTGGTTAAGATGGTTTGATGAAAAATGTAGATAAGTTTTGCCGTTTGATGTCTTGAGAACACATCAGTTTGGATATGTCCAGCTTGTCTTACAATCACGTCTAAGAATTCCGTGTTAGTTCTGGAAAAGCCAAGGTCATCTCGAATTTTGGGTGTATGTTGTTCGTAACGCAATGATACCTTCCTAATGGCTCCTAAACATCAATCACAGATCTGGCCTCAAATTGTTGGCTTAACATACATATACCGATTATTTTTTGTCATTGCTGCGTGGTCACCTTTTGGTGTAACAAATATATGATAATGTAAAAACATCATAACTAGCAACGCCCTGAACGTCCGTGAGCTCATAATACAAAAAAGAGTGGCTGATGATCTTCCTTGCCCAAAGCAAATCATTCCTCTCCGAATAACACCTGCCGCAGTTGCACGTCGTGCGTGCGTGCGTGCGTGTGCATGTGTTGCGCTGTGCGTGCGTGCGTGCGTGTGCATGTGTTGCGCTGTGCGTGCGTGCGCGCGTGCGTCTACATCATCGATTTCAATGGACGCCGAGCGAGAGCGGCACAGCCTTGCCACTGCTCTGGAGCCATGTTCCGCTCTGGCGCCGGAAACTCGTCGCGGTATCCGCCGCAGACCCAGCGTGGCGCCAACAGGAAGCCGTCCAATCAGCCGAGCCGGATACGCCTCCCCTCCCCCCCCCCTCTGACCCGACGATGCCTCGCCGCGGCGGTCCTACGATCGCAGGGGTGTCGAAACGGCTTGCGTTGGCACTACAGGGGGGGGGGGGCTAAAAAGTATGCATGCGTACATGTATGCCTGACGTATATATATATATATATATATATATATATATATATATATATATATATATATATATATATGTATGGATATATACATCACTGTACGTAATGTTTATATAAAACACTCGAGTACAAAGACAATGTTGAAACTGCCGTTAAAAATACCGTGGTTGCTATATCAGGGCGGCGGAGGGCGACATCCCTTCCATTTCTCGCAACACTTTGGCAATAATTTTATGGTAGGAAATCAAAAATTGGCTTGTTAGTATGCTTTCCGTAAACACAATTTCTTTGAATTTTCTTCCGTAAGCAGCGATGCAATGGGATGAGTGCTAAGAATGCGTTATCAGCCACTTTTTATCAGGCGCGTTTGCGGTGAGGAAGAAAGGGAAACTTCGTTGAAATATTGTGCGAAGATGGCTCATACATATGGGTGAATCAAGTACACGGCACGAACTATTTGTTTTTTTGGGGGGTTTACGCTTATGGACAGATACCCGGTCTCAAAGAGTGGTAGTAAGAACTCTGTCGCCATTACAGCGGATTATGCACATGCCATTTACATTGATTTTGACCAATGGTGAGGTAAGAATGCTGAGTGTGATATCGCGTATAGCGCACCTTAAGGAATATTTGTGTCCGTGGTTCCTGTTCTAAGGCCTTTATCTCGGAGGCCTTTTGTTCGCCATGTAGATATTTGAATGTGCATTGCCTTGAAGGGAATGTCCCACTTTTGGGTATGTCTCAAAAACATAATCTAGTGAAACCTCCGAACAAGTTAGTCTAATAGCTGTCACTGGGTAGCGTCACTGCAACACCGTCAACACGTAATAAGAATACCAATTTAAATCATTATCGAGTCCAAATTACGCTGTCAGCGCTTAGTAACAGCACTACACTTTTTCCCTGCAGCCGCGGCCACCGTAGTCATGACAACGATCGTGCGCACCGCTACCAATGCGAGAAGAACCTTTGTGATTGGTCCAGCAGGCGAGAGTCTGTTACCGAGAAGTTGGTTTGTTGAGTTTTTAACCCGCGTGTTACATGGGTCACGTGATACTTCCATTCCTACAGCCAAAAAGTTCCTCGAAAAGAGCCTTTCTTTTTAACGCCATGAGGAGAAGTCAAAGCAACAGCATAAGGTTTTGTTGAATTCGCGGGATAATAGCATCATGTTTGCATTTTGTTTTCAGTCATGATCATTCCACGCCAAACCGCTCTTCTCTTCGAAGATAAATGCCTCCGCTGACAGTGTCAAGGTCATGCAAAAAGGAATGAAAGACTCGCACATATCTGATTGCCGCGCTAGGGAGTGAGGAGATCCGTACATCCTTGATTGCTGCGCTAGGGGGTGAGGAGACACGTGCATCCTTGACTGCTGCGCTAGGGGCTGAGGAGTCTCGTGCATTCTTGACTGCCGCGCTAGGGGGTGAGGAGATTCGTGTATCCTTGACTGCTGCGCTAGGGGGTGAGGAGACTCGTGCATTCTTGACTGCCGCGCTAGGGGGTGAGGAGATCGCGCATCCTTGACTGCCGCGCTAGGGGTGAGGAGACCCGTACATCCTTGACTGCTGCGCTAGTGGGTGAGGAGACACGTGCATCCTTGACTGCCGCGCTAGGGGTGAGGAGACTCGTGCATCCTTGACTGCCGCGCTAGGGGGTGAGGAGACCTGTGCATCCTTGACTGCCGCGCTAGGGGGTGAGGATACACGTGCATCCTTGACTGCCGCGCTAAGCAGGCGGCATCAGGCAACGACTGCACAGTTGGGTGCAATACCACCTGCAGAGAACAGCGCACCGCCGATAACGTGCGCAAGCGCATGTTGTTAAAAGTCTATATTTCTTCATAAAAAGAACACTTTTTCGAATAAGTAACAAGCAGCTCGCAGCAGTCGACAGACTACGTCATGCACTCATCCGTGCTGGCATGTGATATAAATCATCGCTCCTCAATTTGCATTGAAATAAGACATTTAGGATATGTTTTGTGATTGATTTAACGAAGCAAATCAATCGCTGGGAAGCTTGTCTCGTAAACAGACAGATAGTGAGAGAATAGTCAAGCACAAGAAGCAATGCACCCCTGCTTAAGCATCAAGCTTCAAGCCTTAAGCCTCTTTGTCCACTAGGCTCCAACGCCCACGAGTGGATTATTTAGATTTGAAGGACTCTAATGTTCACAAGTGGACATCAGATTCCCTCCGCGCACAAACCGGTCTAGTTCACTTCACTGTCGGTGACTGGGTCCGGTTCGCAGCTGAAAATCAAAAATGCATCCCTCGTCGTCCGTTCGCCTGGTTGAATGGGGTATTCTCACAGTGAAATGGCATGCAATCAAGCCCAACGGTCCGGAGCAACTCTCCCAAACTGGATATCTTCATCCGCCAAAAGTCAACATTGGACATGAATTTGACCGAAAATATTTATATCCTGGGTAATGTGTTTGAACACATTAGTGTTTTTGTTTACGAGGATGCCTTAGATGCATTTTGCAAAGCAGCCGCTCATTGTGCCGGGATGTATTCACGAACCAAAGCTTATGAGAATAAAAAGTTATCATATTATTACGCAAACATAACAATCACCACGGTACGTCACTGAGTGGAAGGGAGTGCTTCATCTCTAAGACTATCAAAAGATGACGAAACATGATTTAAAAACGCTTTCTGGGCGCGGTCATGCTGTTGAGTTTTGCAAACTAACTCTGAGAGTACCTAGCTATGACAGAATTTGCTCCTTTGATTAGCACATGATATCACATCCAGTCACCAACCAACACGTCGGTGGTTGGAAAGGTCGCTGACCTTAGATGACGGCATTCCTGATCACGTGACACTTCACCAATGATGTGAAAATTTGGGAAATTGTAAATGTCGTCGAAAAGTCACATCCAAGCATAATTCAAGTGGCATATGCTTTGCAACCGCCAGAATCTCCAGCCTCACGGTGTTTAGTCCAAAGTGGGCTGTAAAGGCCTAGACGCAGTGGGATGCGCGTTCATTCACATAAGGTCTTCTTGCAAATATATGATTAATGTAGAACATTAATTAATTGATAAATGGAGCCACGCTTGAGCATCAGGCGTTTTCCAAATGCCCTTAAATTTCTTCGGCTTGGTACAGTTTTATGTAGTACTTCTATAGTTTGCCATTGCTTGGCCGTTTTTCACAATAAGAATAACTCATAACTACGAGATAACTTCGTTAAAGCACGAATGGGCGCTTGATTTTGTAGGCCAGGCCTTTCCACTTGCAATTTCAGAGCGATGTCAATATAAGGTTTGGGTAGTTGAAGGCTTTAACAGTCGTTAATTTGATGCAATACCGCACGCTTAACAGATGCTTTAGATTGTGAAATGCGAATTAAATACGGATGTGAAAGAATGTGGTTGGTGATAGTGCGAAATACCAAAATTCGGTGTACATCGTCTTTCCTCTAACCTCCAGGAACTGAACAATGCCGTAAAGTACTGTAGACATTGCTGTAAAGTAATGACTTACTTAAATTAGCAGTCAACAGCTAAGGCTTTCAGACAGCATTACTTTATCACCATGCAGTTTCGGATTCCATCTATACCATGCAGCATGTGGCATTGATTTCCGAACGCTCCACATGTTCAAAATGGGCCTGGCATTTCCGCCGAGGCCGGCATAGCTTGCTGCCAGTGTCTCGTAAGCCCTCTCGCAAGCACGGCGCTATAGCATAAACGACCGTAGAGTGGATACCCAGCGCGATAACCAGGGCTTTAAGCGGGGCAATAGACCAAGTAGATTACCAGAAATGCAGTCGTTCGGACCTGATCAAGTTTAAGGACTCGCTCGACTCACCGCGTTCACGAGCGCCGTCGATAGCATGCCGTGTTTGGAGCATCCCGAATTGTTCCAGGACGCAGGCCATGACCGTAACAAGGCAGGCTGGCTCACTTCAGCGGAGTGCTGGCAGCGATGCTTGCTGGAGAATTGTAAGAGCGTAGGACTATTCATGGCAGACCGAGCTTCGCAAGGCTGCAGTCACAGCAGCCGCGACGCAAACGTCATCTACCAATTCCATTATCAAGAGGTCCAGCTTGAACGTCACTGTATTTGTTTTTGCAGGGATGAAACCAAACATTATGCTTCGCGACTTCTTTCGTTTCGCTTCTTTTGTCTGTTTTGTTCAGCTTGCGTGGATTAATAAGCTGATAACTGTGTGCCTCTACAGTTGTGTCATTCTCAGCCCCAAGCAAGCAATGCAAAAGCGGAGTTTTGTCCCTGGTCAAAGGCTGGGATGGGATGTCCCGGGATGCGATCGGATCCTAGAACCATCAAATGGGATATCCGAGGACGCGGATGAGCTTTTTCCCACACCATGCTCGCGTTCTCGGTGTCTATTTCCACATAGTTGGAGCGCGGCCGTGTGCTTTCCCACGTTGCCACCACGAGGGGCAGATTCCCTGCCCAAAAAGCATATATTCTGCGTAACCGGACGGCGTAACCGGACGGCTAAATCTGTGCGCACAAATTGCCAAGTGTCTCACTTCGACTTCAAATAGCTATCCCCAGACTCTGAAGCTCCGAATCAATCAACAGTTAACGCTTTCCAGACGACCATTTGACATGGTTGTTGACAGCTTGACGCTGTCATTGCTTGGAATGAGCCCGCTCAGCGGCGCGGCCAGGAAGCGTTCACTCCGAACAACCGTGCATCAACACCATCGTCTGATGTACTGCACGCCAGCAATGACGTCATGATAAGGGTCGGTTTTGATGTTCTCCTCTATGTCGCTAACGGCATACTTCTCCTGGTCTTCAATGACCTCTTTTTTGACATCAGCAGCTATAAGTTCTCCGAAGTCAGTGATGTTGTCCTCCCGACATAAGTAATGAGATGCTCATCAACGTTGGCAGTTACGTCTTCCTCAACGTCAGCATTGATGATATGATCCCCAAGATAAGTAATGATGTGCTTTTTTCAATGTTGGTGACGACACCTCCCTGAGGCCTGTAATGACGCCGGAAAGCCGCCGGAAGGATCTGAAGGATCCTTCTAAACGCCGGAAGGATCTGACAAACCCCGCCCGACTGTCCGGTGCGACAGCGTTTACGGGTCCCATCCGAGTCACCTTCGAGTTACACCCGAGTCACACCGGTCTTATCCAAGTCACACACCCGAGTCACACACTCAACTCACACACCCGAGTCACAAACCCGAGTCACACACTCGCGCCACACCGGTCTTATCCAAGTCACACGTTCGAGGCACGCGCCCGAGTCACGTACCCGAGCCACACACCCAAGTCACAAAGCCCGACTCACAAACCCAAGTCACACATTCAAGTCACGCACCTGAGTCACACATACGAGTCACACACCCGAGACACACACACACACACAATTCACACCCAGTCACACCCGGTCGTACTCGGTCACATCTGAATCCCACCCGAGTCACATCTTAATCCAACCGGTCACACCGTCACATTCAAGTCACATCCGAGTCACACCTGAATCACACCCGGCCACATCCGCGCAGCGGCTTCAGCTGCTTCGGCTGCTTCGGCTGAGACGCAGTCCACTGCTTCGATGGCTGGGGTGGCACGCCGCTGCGGGGGCCTGCTCAGTTCATGGCGGGCTTCCCCGGTGCGGCAAGAGCAGTCCGCTGCTCCGATGCCGCGGGGCGACGGCACGAGCGCGGCAAAAATGGCGCAGCTCAGACGAAAGGACAGATGAGTGGCCGGGATGTTTGGGCTGGAGCCTTGTTAAGGCTTTGCTTCGGTGGCACAAAGGGATTGCTATCCGTTACAGCATGGTTTGAGCTAGAGGCTATTTAAGACCATGTTTTGATGGAACAGAGCAATGACTGTACGGTGACAGCAATGTTTGTTCCCACGCTTCAGGTGGCGCGATAGGCTGCGAAACTGATGGGGCCATGTCGGGTGCATGCGCCACCTGCGCATTCGAGCTTGACTTAGATCATCAGGAGATGCTTCAGAGGCTCAGCAAACAAGTTTGATCGACACGGACAGACGGCAAACTATGCTGCAGCAATTCTGGTGCAGCGGAGTTCGTCGATTTTTGAGCAGAGCTGGATCCGTGATGTGTTTGATATAAGAAAGACGGAAAGAAATGTGTTCAGCTCCTCGTTTCCGACGTCATGAGTTCAGGTCTTTATGTAGAGTTAACGACCCTCAATGTTCCAGGAGATGCTCGTTAAACAACATTGTAGTGCCTATAACAAATCAATATAGTAATATAATCGTTATCTACCGCTGCAAAGTCGTCTAAAAAACATCACCTGGTAGACTGAAGGCCGTTAACACCAAGTAAAAACTTTGGCTTGCTAATACGTTATTTGTTTTCCCCTGCCAGGCTCAGAAGCGTATGATCTATGATCTTCGTATGATCTATGATCTTCGTATGATCGTATGATCTTCTCGACGCAATCTCCGTGCTACGCTGAGACATTCCACACGGACCAGTAAGCAGAGGCGCTCTCGTCTTGCCGGCGAATGACAATGCCATTAATTCTCATCATCCGTAAACCTGTTCTCACGTCCGTCGTTTTCCCAGACGTCCATTCATTCGGAATGGAAAATTCTGGTGGAAACGGGTTGTGATGTAGCGGGCGTGATTTGCCATGTGTTTAGTCAGTAGTCCTGATCAGCATTTAAAAGCGGACAAAGTACCACATGTGATAGAACGCCAAGCACATTAATTGGACGGCAAGTCGGTGGGGCATGCTTAGGCTGTCCTGTCAGATCGTGGCACGCCAGGTGAGGCTGGGTGAGAGGGCCAGCCCAGGTAAGGTCATCCAAACAAGATACACGACTTGCAAAACATGAGCATCTCGGGATGGCGACAGGAGTTTAGTTGTTGTCCGCACATCAAAATGCCTAAATACCACCTAACTAAAGACGCCATCTAGCCTAAACATTTCCACATATCATCGCTTCTTGGGTTCGAGCCCCATTGCGCTTCTTTTCATTCATCATGCAGCCTACATGACAAGAGGCTGTTCCAAGGCGGTCATATATATTTAGCCTGCTGATGTCAAAAAATGACCAAAAGCAATTAACACCAGATGCACTCGTTGCATTCATCCAACTTTAAACGGCATACAATTATATCGCATTTCACTTTCGGCACATGCTGGCGGACAATGTAGCGTGATAGGCGTTGGCGAGGCAAGATTACGAGCACGCAGTGCATTGTAAGGTATTTGGAACACCTATACAAAACATTTCTGAACTGCGTGCTTTTCAACAGCGGAGTATGCTGCTACCCACGTGCTATCTCGTCAATCTTACGAGGGGGAGGGGGGGGGACCTGGTTATATCGTGCATCCGCACCGCCCATCACGCACCCCTTTTGTGTCCCTCATCAAATTCCACTGACTTCAACAAGAAAACATTGTGCGTTCCACAGAGACTGTAACGCCGTCATATCTACCAGCCCCCCCCCCCCCCCCCAATTACCTCCAAACGAAAACAAAGCATGCTGCTGCTACGTTGGAACCGTGATGGAGCCGCGCTTCGTTGTTGCCAGGATGCCATGCTGCCATGTTGCCATGTTGCAGACTTAGCCAGGAGTGCCGCTAGACCTAAAACAAGGAGGCCTCTCGCTTCTTCTGCGCCTTCTTCCACGCCGGCAGACGTTGGAACTCCTCCCGCGTCATGCCGAACGCGTCCTTGAAGTCTTCCGGCGACAAATAGTCCTCGCGTCGCGCCGGATTAACACCCTCGGGCGGCCGGCGCGCGCGCAGCGCCTCTAGCGGGAACACCGGCAAGCCCTCGCCGGCGTCCTCTCCCGTCGGCGGCGGCGGAAGCGGCGCGGCGGCCACCTCCTGCTGCACGGCCGGCCAGGTCGGCTGCGCAGCCCAGAAGTCGGCGTCCCATTCGGCGAAGCAGCCGGTGAAGATGGGCGGCTCGGCCTGCTGGTGCACCCGGTACACGGGCGTGTCCGTGCCACGGCCGGCCGGGTCGGACCGGAGGTACTCCAGCGCCACCGTCTCGCTGCGGCGGCGCTCGGCGCGGTTGGCGCGCACGCTGAGCCACACGAACACGGCATCCCACGTGTCCAGCAGCATGACGTCATCCTCGCCGAGGTCGGCCTGGTCGAAGTCGACCACCTCCTCGACGCGGAAGCGGCCCAGCGGGCTCGAGCAGTGGAAGAGACGCGGCGGCATCCGCGGTCGGCTCGCGGCGCGCGGCTCGTGGCTGTACTCGCCGCGCCCACCCAGCGCCTCCCAGAACGGCGCCGGCTCTTCGGCCTCGTCGACGACGACGGGGTGAGGGTCGAGCTGATGGGCGACGGCGCGCGCCGCCTCGCGCTCCTGCTCGCCGGAGCCGCGTCCGCACCACGCGAACACGCAGGCGGACGTGGACAGGACGAAGGCGTCGTTGGAGTGAAGCGACGCCGCGCAGCGCGGCACTTCGCACGCCCTCGCGCCGTGGGGGCCGACGCTGGCGATCTGCAGCAGGTATGCGTCTCCGAGAGCCCGGTCGTCCGCTTCGGTCGCGCTCCTCGCTTCGCCATAGGCTTCCGCGTCGCCAGCGGCAGCGGCAGCGCCGCCATCGCGAACGACGATGACGCCGCCGAACATGGCGACGAAGTGGGGCGGCTCCCTGCTCTGGACGATGCGCACCAGCACGGCCCTGCCACCCACCTTGCCGTCCAGCTCAGCAGCCTTCTGGGACGCTACAGCGCGCGCCTCCTCGTCGCTCGCCGTCCCCAGCCAGTAGTAGACGATGTAGCGCTCCCGGCCGGCCACGCGGTAGCAGTACTGCACGACGTAGCAGTCGCTGGAGAGGAAGGTGCCGTGGTCCCGCACCGGCAGTGGCGCCAGCTCGCTCCCCTCCACTCGCCAGACGTCCTTGTAGCCCGAGCCGTCGTCAACCATCTGCGTCCGCGCGGCCAGCGCAGTGTTGTTGTGCAGCATGGCCGCGTCAAACTTGGTGAGCACCGGCTTAATGGCACGGCCCGGCGACACCAGGTCGTCGTCGTCGACCCACGCGGCGAACAGGCTCCTGAACTCGGCCGGCTCGGAGCCGTCGACGACGCGGCAGAGGGGAACGTCGGCCGACCGGTCCGTCTGCGCGAGGTAGGCCTCGGCGGGGCGCAGGTCCTCCGCTCGCTGCTCCTTGACGGCGCGCCGGCTCACCCAGAGCCAGACGACGCTGCCGGCGTCGACGACGTAGACGTGATCGGGCGAGAGGTCGCCCTGCACCAGCCCGCCGGTCTTCTCCAGCTGCAGGCTGACCTGACCGCCGTCCTCCGTGCAGAGCCAGAGAGAGACCTCCTCCGCAGGGCGTCGCTGCGGCGCGCTGCCCAGGAGCGCCTCATCGGTCTCGCGGATCACCCTCTCCGTCAGAGGCAGGAGCGCGTCGAGCGCCACGCGCTCGTCGCCCGTCAGGGATCGCTCCTCGCCGCTGGCGACGATCACGACGCGACGAGCGCGCCCGCGCCGCGCCAGCGACTGCGCCAGGTACGCCGCCTGGATCTTCTCCAGCCCGTTGGCCGTGCGGCCGCACCAGACGAAGACGAAGCGCTCTGCGTCGATCACGAACACGTCACCGTCGTTGACGTGCTTCCAGGATACCTCCGGCGTCTGGCTGATGACCGCCCTCCGCTTCCCCTTGACGTGGAACATGCGCGGCGTGAAGCTATCCTCCACGTGGCGCAGGCCGCTGCCGGTGCCGCCTTCGAGGTACCGGATCCCGCCACGGAAGTACGACCGGAACCGGGTGCTCTCGTACCGCTCCCTCTCCCTGTGCAGCACCGGGCGCCCGCCAAGCAGCTGGTCCAACTGCACCGCCATCGCCGACGCCACGCCCATCTCGTCCGGAGAGGTCTGCGACCCGAGCCAGAAGTGGATGTGGAGCGCCAGCGCGCCGCGTGACCTCGCACCTGCGACCAACTGCTCGGCGGCCGAGTACACCAGGTACGAGTCGCCGCGGTGGAACAGGCCGTGCTCCCCGGCAGGCACCTCGCGCAGCTTCAGACGCTCCACGCGCCACACAACGAAGGCCGGCGTGTTCGGGATGACGCAGGCGAAGGCTGGGTCGGTGCTGGCCATGGTTCTCGCGCTGCTGCTGCTGATGGGGAAGGTCCGGGCGGGTCAGCGACTTAGGCTGCGCTGGCGTCGTTGTCAGACGACTGGTCCGAGCAATTCGACTTTTGAGTATCCTCCGGTTTGAAGATCTTCTTCCGCGCGTTCTTCACAACGACTGCAAGTCGAGAGCAACCCACCTGTCTCGACGACTTTTCAACCACCTCCTTCCGTTCCTTGTGTATCGGACGTGAGCTCCTTCAAGCTGACCACTTTTCAGGCGCAGGAGCCGGCAGTTGGCGCTCGCACTGTCACGCCGACGGACCTCTCCTCTCAAATGACTCGATCTTCCTTGCCGAGCCGCCTCCTAACCACTATCAGTCCCGCGTCTTCCTGCCGGCCGCCAGTCTCCGTGGAACGCCGGACATCCCGCCGACAGCCGCCGAGAC
The DNA here is from genome assembly GCF_011947565.3 of Pollicipes pollicipes. NCBI lineage: Eukaryota > Metazoa > Arthropoda > Thecostraca > Pollicipedomorpha > Pollicipedidae > Pollicipes > Pollicipes pollicipes. The sequence goes on along the minus strand of NW_023596805.1, from coordinate 7,190,874 downwards.
GGACAGTTCCGGCGAAGGCGCTGTCCGCGTGCGCGTCGCAAACATAGCACGCGGCTGCAGAGTGGTGCCAAGACTCGTGAGTGCGGCTCACGGGGCTCGGAAAGTCCCGTGGCTCGGGAATCACGATAGCGTCACGATTACGTAGCCGACGTGACCGTCTCAGCCGCGCCCCGTCAAGTTTAACGACCGCGCCTTGCTCGAAATCCGACCATTCCCTCGTGCGGAGAGACGTGTGGCGCCGCCGCTGCCGGGCTTTCCAGCGGTAAAAACTCTGGCCAATAACGCATCAGGCAAATGCGGGCACGACAGGGAGTGCCGCTTCGCGTAACCAGGGGAACCGGTGCCGCTCCGAGGGCGCGGCGGGGGCGTAACCGAGCGTGTCCGTCCGCATCCCTGAATCGGCGGGCGACGGCCGCTGCGCTGCGCCTGAGGTGAACGCATCCTGGAATGACGCCCTTATGAGCGCCAGCAGTGTGTTTTCAGCGAAGTGTACAACGACGGCAAAGGTGCTTCATGCTGGGGCAATGTCTCTATTGAACAACACCGCTCATAATTCACCCCATTGGAGGGCCATCTTCGGTCTTTTGTTGACGTCATGATGACGTGTATGAGCCTTACGTAGGGTGTGATGCAAGCATCAGGAGAATGCAACGAGAGTAAGCGTCGATGGAATGATTACGTAAGCTGCCAGTCCCGGCGGATTCAGACAACGGGTGCGAATTGGGGCAGGAAAACACATAATCATCAGCAATTTTGTGAAATTTTCTGCACTTTATGGTGAAAAACACACCCCGGCTTGATGACGGTTCGTTTGATGATAACTCATTAGAAGCTTTTCGCATGCACATCCTAAAAGATCTAGGTGGTCAGTTGTTCATCACTGTGCACGACTGCCATTGCTGTAATGTATGTGTGTATTTGCGCCAGAAAAAAATCTTGCACTTGGCATTTTATGCAACATCCGTTTCAGGAAACGGAGGGTTCATGCAACCAGCTGTTATAGCAGTGACTAATAGCGCATGAAAGCAGGATATCGGTCTGCCATCTAGCGGTGGTGAATGAAACCTCGGGTTGAGTGGACTCTGCGGGTGGGGCGAAGGTCAAGAAACGAATCGGCGATTCACCATTCTATTGACGTTGTGAAAGATCCCCCCCCCCTCAATTTAAAGTAAATTTCCCAGAGATAGGACGGCATAAAACCTAGCTTTAAGACACTTAGCTGTTTAAAATGTAGTTGTAAAAGATGTGACCGATAAAGATTTACCTAACTCTGCGAGTCTATCTGGGGAAACTGGCCCAGCGGGGCGGGACGGGATTTTGGAATTTGGCCGCCGGGCGGGTGCGGATTATCCCAGTCTCAAAAACGGGCAGCTCTCCTTTATATAAACTTGCTTGGTGCTTCAGAAGCGTTATAGGAAAAGACGCCATGTTTTGAGTTTAGTGTTGTGTCTAAGTCAGCGACTGGTTTACCCCATGATATAATATAATCTGACCATGGATTTGTTTGCGAGGTCCTACTCATACTTTTCTAGCTACTTCTATCATTTCATGCATACCAGTATTCTAGGAACTAGTTTGGGTGTAGGGTGACAACCTAGGCCTCCAAGTCCAAGCTCTGGCCTTTTCAAGCACATCTTACCGTGAACATGGGTTTTCAACTTGAAATTGTAGGCACTTCGAGCACCTGGCTTTCCTTCTTCAAAAGACGGTTTTTCCTATTGGGGGGGGATCATTTAGGCCGGGGCCTCCCTCCCCCCCCCCTTTACGCCGGAGGCCTGTCACTCATGCGGCATACGGTCCGGTTCGTCCGGTTCGTCATTCGTCCGCATTCTGTAGCCGACTTTGGTTCCGAGTGACACTCATCGGTTTTGCACGCTGGGTGGGCATGTGCTTTGGGCCCAGTGTGGTAGCATGAACAGGCCCCAATTCTTCATCAGATTCAGAGCCAGACAAAAATCCCTTGACCTTAACCTTGGGTGCAGACTGCAGCGAAATGTGCACCATTTCGAATGGCGTTCTGCCTCATGTCAACTATAGGCACACATGTGCGCGCCCAAGGAGTGTGTACTCACCCACGACACACCCGTTCCGACATGCTGACGTTTTCTTGAACCCACCAGAGTGCCTCGGGCAACATACAACTCAAACAAGCCGCGCTGCGCCCACTCAAAGCATCACGCTCTGCCCTCATACCTTCGGGGCCGATCAGCTGAGCGCACGCGCACCCCATCCCCGCTTCCCCCCTCGTCCGGCCAGACGTCGGAGAGCGGTAACGACCGTCAGGGGGCTGGTCTGGCCCCGGGCCGCGGGCCCAGCGGCGCCTGGGGGCTCGGAACTGGCCGCCAGCGTAGCGCGCGCGCCTTGCATGTTTCATTGACGGGGATGGGTAGGCGAGAAAGTCGAGCCGGGCGCGGTAGCCAAAGCAGCCGAGGCTTAGGCTGGGAGACGCGATGCGGCTCTAGACGCAGATTTTAGACATGCATTTGTTGCATCAGTGAAAGAACTACGAAGATGGTTGTCGAGGAGAAAGCGATACTAAACCTAAATCTTACTTTTAAATGCTCTTATTTCCCATGTTTGTGTTCAAAAGCATCGGATACCCTTGCTCCTCGAACTTATGATAAATCACTTCTAAATACGCTTAGTTCCCGTGTTTCTGTTCAAAAGCATCGGATACCCTTGCTCCTCGAATTTATTATAAATAAATTATCAGTCTTGTGGCGCTGGCCGCTGTTGGCCACGCCCAACTTCCGGCTTCCGTCCAACTTGACGTCCGGCTGTGAAAACAAGCCCGTCCATTCGCCCGCTTTCCTGTAGACGACTCTGGATGGGGGATAACACCCGCCGGTTTCAAATGCTCGGTGTGCCTGTACATTGGGTCCAGCGTGGCAGGATGAACAAGAGTCCGTTACATTGGCATCTCGACATGAAGGCGGCCAAAGAGCGAGCAGCTCTAGAGCGCTGTCTGACCCGCCTGCGTGACACGCACACATACACACACACACACACACACACACACACACACACACACACACACACACACATATATATATATATATATATATACGCGCGCACGCACGCTCGCACGCACGCACGCACGCAGGCACGGCGGAGCGCGTGGTAAAAGGAGTCGCATTGTCGCGGCGGCGGGGGAAATCTTACACGATTAAAAAACGTATGCTGCTCTGGTGCGCGGCGTTGCGACAGCCTGTGCAGTGCGGTGGTTGGGCATTTGGTGACGAGTAGGCCCATTCAGGTCATAGGGACCCTTCCAGCCCAGCGGATAAAAGTAAAGTCCGAGTAACTCATCCCACACTCCCACAGTTCCACAGTTGGAATGATCTCACCGACTGCTTGAATGGGGGCATGTTTCAAAAATGTGCTCCGTTGAAACCTTAAGGCCACTTATGTGTAGTCATAGCCATTGCATCACAATATACAATAGGAAAATATTCTTCGGCATTTTCGAGCCAAACTATAGCCAACATTCCGGCACAGCACTCTACTTTTTCTATCCTTGAAGCCCAGATTTCCGTTTTGGGCATGGACGATCTTGGCGCATACAAGTCATTCAAGCGCGATAATGATCCTAACCTCGAAGACAGTGCACGTAGTTTCTTAGCCGATTTAGCCCAAAATTGTCGCGGCAATATTGACATTTTAAAGAGAAAAGGCTACCTGGGAACGACCACAACCGAGCTCTCAGAACAAATGAAGTGTGCTGGTCAGAAGGCCCTCCGCCATTTGTGGGCGTGAATGACGTCAGAAAACATGAGCGTTTATTGGCGCGGCGGACTGCTGCACTCTAGCGGCGAGATCATCTAAGCATCGCACTCATCATCTAAGCACTAGCGGTAAGAGCTTCACGTAAGCCACCCAGCCATAACAGCACTGGTAAAAGCTTTAGCATGAGCGTCACTAGCCACGGGATGTGTCACGGGTACAAGTCGCGTATATGGTACACACGGTATTAAGGCAGCCTTACAATGCACAGATCATCCAAAGAAGATAACGTCTTCCGAAGCCAAACTGCCCTTCGAAAAGCCTCACTGTGCTGTGGCACGGCATAGCCCTATGGAGACCATGGCGTGTGTGCTAAACGCATAGCCCTGTGAGAGAAATCAAAGTCATGGCATGACTTTCGGTGAGACTACGTGATAAAGCCGTCATATTAATATCGATTTTCCCTACATGCTGTGTTTCACGCTCTCATGCTGTTAAGTGGTCAAGCACGTTGGCCACCTAGTGCCTTGCGAACGTTTCATTACACGCATGTTGGGAACGGAAAGGTGAATGCCTTTATTGCCTTTATGGTGGTGAACAGGTGCTCCGGCGCTATTTTTTCTGTCGCAGTGGTTACTGCAAATCTGAGTTGATTCAGAAAGACTTTAAAAAGCTGGCATCACAGAACGAATCGGACACGTTTGGTCTTACTGTGAGTTAAAAATACTTTAGATGGCAAGCTCTTAAAAAAAACGTTGAAAATGTCGTCCATATTGATATGCGCGATATGCATAACTTTGAACATCTTGCAACACGGTTTTAGCACACAGAACATATTCCTAATATCCCTGAGTGCTAATATGGCCAACGAAGTCCCTGGCACTCCATACAAGGGCGTGGCAACGTACGTCGCGTTCCTTTTTTAAAGCTTGTGTCGTCAGGTGGTAATTCACGTGTTCTGTTACGCAAAAATCTGGCATCGAGGGGCAAGTCTACCTTTTATGGCGACGACATGAAGAAACGTACCTCCAAATTTTCGCTCGCACGCACCCAGTTTTATTTCCTCACCTCCTGCAGCCCGATCCGTATCATGGCGTCGTTTGCTCGCGGGAAGCTTACGCACTGCGCCAGGGGAGTCGATTTTCCGCAAGTGAAGATATCGCGTGTTAAAATGAATCATACCAGGCCATTGTGCAGGAGGTTGCTAGACAATGAAGGCCACCTGGACTCCCTAGTCACGCCGTAAAATGTTCGTGTCCATTGGTGCGACGCATGCTTTAGCGGGTTTACCTATTGCGAGCTTTTAACGTTGTCTAAACTGACACCATGCGTACGAGGACGCGTAGTTTTGTGGCGCCATAGATTACTGATAAGTTGGAATAAATGAGTTGATCTTGTTTCAACTAATCGGAGTTGATGTTATCCTATTTCGATTCCCATCACTTCATCATTAATCTGCTCACACCGGCATATTATTTTGCCGATTAGTCGTCCGCATAGCAAACTTTTTTGATGCATGCCGTTCCGTTTACTTGAGCTTTGTTAAGGAGTTCACGAATTTGCAGAAACCACGACTGAGACTTCACTGAGGCAGTAGCTCTCCTTGATCCATATTGAAAGCCTTATGCGAAATATATTCGCCTCACATTTTCATGAATCTGGTCAGGCTTTGCTTCTGACAACGCTGTCGGCAGCACAATACCGATGCCTCGTTTAGTTTTCAGGAACCGCGCTCTCGAAGCTAGCAAATTGACAGCCCGTGGAAACAGTCTGAGCTTGGTCGTGACGTCGTGCGATGCGCCCTGCGCTGGGTCACTCATCACGGAGCAACCTTTCCAGCTAGTCTGCTGTGCTCTATCGAGTCTTCGTCGACACAAAGGCCGGCATGCCCGGTCTCCACAACCGTTTGACGGTGCCATGGCTAGTTTTTTTGGCGAGCAGGGGCCAGGGTAGGCGCCATCCAGCGACCTGTGAAAAGATCGACCGTCGCTGCGTTATGGTTCATATGGTTGACACGCCAAGGACAGAAGCACGAAACAATTTAAATACACTTGACAACTGCATGGCTTAGCAGCGAGAAACACTGCATGTGGATGTTAATGCTGGGCCTAATGTAGACCACCATCGACCGAAAAAAAAATGTGAAATTCTGTCCGCATCCAGACATAACAAGTTATTGCCTGTCATACAGGTTTTTTAGACCTAGTTGGTACAGAGAACATATTCTTCCAGTAGACCTCAATATTGTAGGATGATCGTCTTCTTAGCAGCCCTTGACCACAATCGTAAAGAAAGAATACAACCGCGACGTGACGGGAGAGACAAAGGAAACGCCGTGGAATACAAATGTAATTGAATGACACGACCCCACTGGTCATACCGCGGTGGTTCTTTTGTGTTCAAGCGATTGCATGCTCTTTGTTTCCTTTATTCCATGTACGTTTTTACGTTTCAATGTCAAGGCAGTCGAAATGTCAGCGCCTGGCTCTGTCATTTTGACATGAGCTATGTGACAACAGACCGCTGAGAGTTTTATATAGATTGAATCAGAATCGAAGGCTGCCCACAGGGTGTAGAGGGACGCTCGCCCTACACGCGCGTTTACTCGGCGTTGAACTCCATGGGACAATGGAAGGCAACGCAGGTATGCATTGTTTTTGCCCGTGCAAACTTTTGACTGACTCTGACGATAGCTGGGGAGGCAGCTTCGCTGGCTTCCGCGGCGTCGGTCGGGGCGCTGGCTGCTGTGGGACCGTCGGCTGCTGTGGGACCAGCGGCTGCTGTGGAACCAGCGGATGTTGTGGGACCGTCGGCTGCTGTGGGACCAGCGGCTGCTATGGGACCGGCGGCTGCTGTGGGACCAGCGGCTGCTGTGGGACCGGCGGCTTTTATGAGACCGTCGGCTGCTGTGGGACCGCCGGCTACTGTGGGACCGTCGGTTTCTGTGGGACCAGCAGCTGTTGTGGGACCGGCGGCTGCTATGGGACCGGCGGCTGTCCCAGGTCCCGCACAGATGAAGTCTACCCTGGCCGTGGCTGTACACAACACACACCGCGCCGTCTCTGGCGGGACCGGTCGTTGGGTACGTCGGGACAGACCGCCGCACTGGTTCCATGGAGTTCGGTTGCTGTACTGGATGTAGTGGGATGGGGCGCGGCGCTGGCTTTGGTGGGCCGGCCTCCGCTCTGGCACCAGCAGCGGGGACTATGGTTGCGGTTCAGATGGGGTTGTTGCGCCAGCTCTGGTTCAGATGGGGCCGCTGCGCCACCTCTGGTTCAGATGGGCCGCTGCGCCACCTCTGGTTCAGATGGGGTCGCTGCGCCATCTCTGGTTCAGGTGGGGCCGCTGCGCCACCTCTGCTCGACGTGTCCGCTGCGGAGGCTGTCTCTGGGGCGATCGCCACACTGCACCTCCGCTGGCACCAGCGCTACGCTGCTCGCCAGACGCTGTGCCGGCTCTCGAGTGGCCAGTCGTTTTCTCGGCTCTGTTTCTCGTTAGGCCAGTCGCTCTTTCGGCTCCGGCTCTCGTGAGTCCAATCTTATCCCACGGCTTCTCCAGATCTAGTGATAAGACATTTGCCGACCCAAACACGATTCGGATAGCGTTCTGGGGCTCCAATACGGTGACAGCATCTTATTTGGACTACATCATCACTGATAGTGACGGTTGTGCGTTTGCTAGTCAGGAATTACCTTATCCGTCAATAAAACGGTGATAGAGATGGCAGTAAACGTTTGGTTTTTTTTGCGCAAAGGAGATAGAAGTAGTTGACCTCAACGTCGGAAAAAGTAGGAAAGCTGCGGGGGTCTTGACCGGTCTCTTATTTACATACTAGTGCAAAAGAGGACTGAGAAATGCGTTCAGCTAAAAAGAAACTAAGCTAAGCTTGGAACAAAACGCTCTAAAGCTTCAAAAACCAGGATGCCGCATCTAAAACAGATGCGTCAAATTACATCACTGGAGTTTTGCAGCTACGTGGGTAGATGTTATGCTAAGAGGCAAAATTTTGGTTTACAAGTTTTTGGAACCCGCACAGGCTAAATTACGCGACCGACGTGCTCACTTTCCCGTTAAAGTGATCCATCCTGGGAACATAGAACTAGGATACAGGTAAATAATTACATGTTGAGAGGCAACACCGCAGGAAAAGGTAAATGACATTCCTTACCCTTCGAACTGTGACTTTTAAGGTGGCTTTAGTGCTTGTTTCCACTGCTTCCGTAGTCATCGATTTTTACGACGTAAAAACGTAAAGCATAAAAGTGCTGCGAATCTTTGCGTGTCAGTACTGGTGTGTTGGACATGGTCCGTCGGAAAGTCCATGTTTGTCGAATGCATTTATTCCTCGTCAGTTTCCATGCGAATGTCAAAAATCGCCGATGTGGCTGTGTTAGCAGGTCGCTGGCGTAATGGAACCATGGCACGGGATGGCGAACTTTGAAGGTGAATCCTCCCGTTTTCCTCCGAGGACGTACTGCTTGTAAAAAACGCACCTACAACGAGTAAGCGGAGACTTCTTCACAGCAACCACGCCGTCCAAGCCACATCTTGCATACACGCGGGAGGAAAACCCGTCATTTTTGCGACGAAAGCAGCTGGCGCACGCAATTTGTCATTTTGAGCACCTGTTGCCATCTCACATGAGCTAACAAATCCTGTTTTTTAGCAGGGCGGGCCCGACATCTATTACCCGACATCCAAAACCGCGGGAACCGGGGGAGGAGGGGGCGGGGGGAGGCGCGGGAGGTATACCTGTCCCTCAACTTTTTGATTGGGGGCAGTGCCCCCTACTCCCCCCCCCCCAATTTTTGGGATGGGCTTATCTAATGGGCTTCATGCACAAGATGGAGCTATTTTCTCACACAAGTCTTTGTAAAATGTAGATATATTGGGGTTTGATAAACAAGTTTCGGATGTTTTTGTTTTGCTTCAGATTGATTTGGCGTATGTGAATATTATTTTCTTTTAAAATGGAGACAACAACTCAGTTTGGTAAAAGTTGACTATTTGTGGGTCCCTCTTCAAAATGACACATTGCCAGCAATAAATAACTTGCGCATTGTTTTACTTGCATTTAAGCTAAGGCCAAGCTCAGTTAACTAGTAACAAGAGAAGGATCGACAGAAGTTACGTACCAGTTTATTAGTTACTCATTGCGATTAGAAGGTCCATGTAACATATGTGTGTAGGTACAGAATAAAATGAAGTCTGCTGTCCGCCCCATATTGATCATGAGTTCGAATATGCTACCACCTTGACAAAGGATCTCGCATAGAAATGCGCCATCCCCCCCCCCCCCCACCAACACTCTGGATTTCGGCAGATTTGATGCTCGTATTTTGATTCAGTTTTACGTGGGGAAATGTTTCCTGAGCTCAGCCATGGAGGGCCAGGCATAGTACGGACGCATGCTGAGCGCCTGTTCCTCAGTGCCCAGAAAATTTCGTTATCTTGAGGTAAAGCTACTCGGAAAAAAGATGGCGAAATGCGGTAGGATCGGCCTGCTAAATACCGTCAACCTGAATCACGGTAACTGATCCTAATGACAAGCTATCGTTGTTCATGGTAAAATCGCCGGATGAACAAAACAAAATAGGTCGCTGGGCTTGCATAGTGACTAGTTCAACGCAAAAGCAGCAGCTTTCGCCTCGATTCCAAGCATGATTTTTGACGACATGATGTGACATCACATGAAGTGAATATTAAGATGCCGGTGGTGGTGGCCGACAGTGGCGAAGGCAGCTAAATTTTGAGAATTTTGTCGAACATCGTCTTGCATTGAAATAAATGGTCAACTCTTTGGAGAGTGCAGCAATGTTTCCTGTGTCGTGAAAATGGGAATACGCACATCATGTACTACAGGTTTTGGCTACAACGACGAAGTAAGAAATTGATAACATTCGCATTGTGTTATGAACGTAATTCCAGGGATGCATACGTTCTATGGGTGTCACGGCTACCGAGGAAACTTAAATTTACCGTGCCGCTTGCGCGCAAATGATCCCAGGTATGACGAATTAGACATTATCACTTATCTTATGTTATCATCTTAGGTATTAGGTAAGCGATCTTGGGATTTTAGAACTGCAAATATTCTTTCGAAAATGGGGTTGCTGCCATACGTGACAAATCTGCCAAAAATCATTCCCTTTGGTGAGGGCTTTTCGTGAGGACTGTGAGGACTTTTCCGTCTTAATTCATTTATTCACGCTCGCACCTAGCTAAGGAAAATCATATGGCACGTACATTTTGGTCGTGACGTAGACTTACGCTTACTCTTTCCGTCCGAGTGTTTCGGGCGTCCCCACAAAATGTGACACTTAGACTTATTACATTATACGACACTTGTTGTCAGATTTTTGCACATTTTTAAGATAACCGTGCTATTTTTCAAGAATAATCCGCATGCAGAGAACTTACCACGGTATGCAGTTCCAAAACTTCGGTTAGCACTGCAGTTATGCTGGTTAAGATTTGGTCACCTATCGAGACAAAACCATTTTATGTAGAAAATGTGCAAGAACTTAATAGTTCCAACAGCTCGCTTGGAGCTTGAATGCTGCTTTGGTTTAAAGGACAGCGCCACAATTCGAGCAAGGCTATTCATCGGGAAGAGCAAAATTTCGCCGAAATATCAACTCGAAACGTCAACTCGAAGTATCAACTCGAAATATTAACTCGAAATATCAACTCGAAATATCAACTCGAAATATCAACTCGAAATATCAACTCGAAATATCAACTCGAAATATCAACTCAAACGAAAGCCGCCGCCTGTCACGGCGTCCGCCGCACGGGTCCCAAGAAAACGCCTTCGCCGTGAAATTAAAAAAAAAAATAATGGAACTACAAGTACACCACGTAGTCGTGTCTCCTAAAGTCGAACTTGAGGACATGCAGGAACGTGTGACGATACGACAGTGGCCCATTGGTGAATCTTAATCAGGAATCATGCTTTCCTGGACATCTCTGGTTTACAACTGGTACGCTTTTTTGTTCTGTGGCAGCGGCAACTCAAAAAAACAAAATGTTCTGTGGAGAAAACCAGCCCGATACTATGTTGTAGCGATGCCTGCTTCCAGAGAAGTGCATCGCACGCATGGTGATGTTCAGGTATGGTCTTATCAGCAATGAATATGCAGCCGCAGTCTAAGTCTTGGGAAAAGTCTGATAGAGCACGCACGTGCATTCGTGCCAATGAATGTCTTCAACAGAACAGGGCTACACCTTATTGTTCTCAAGAATCGATTATCACCAGAGTGGTTCTAGAGTCACTTCAGTTCCAAAATTCCAGCTGCCCATTGACGTGGAATGTATGTTTTACTACCCTGAGCCGTCACTTCTGTGGAGGAAAGGTATCTGACGTATCTTGTCTTTGAATGTATGATGCGGACAGTTTCTGAGATCAAAGCGGCAGAAGAATAAAAGATCCGAATTCCGTCAAGCACCTAACGGTGAGTTTGAGCCGTTATGGTCAAAATTTGAGGATGTGATAAATAAGTCCTTAAATGAGCACAAGATGTATAATCATTGCGTAATTTAGTCAGCTAATACCTCAATGCAGATCATTCTAGACGCTGAGTGAAAATTTGACATTCCTAGCTCAAGAGGCGAGCATCACGCATGCATGCGGAACCAACATCATGACTGCAAGCTGCGAGCGGCTGCATGGATGAACGGTAGCAATGTAATAGCGTACCGATCCAAATGTGATGTGTTTTTCAGACCAAAACAGTCAATGCAGTGGTCGGCCGTACGCTGGTCGTGATCGCCAGGGTCAGAAAAAAAGAAAAAAATGTTCGCCAGTCCCTGCATGAATGACACAGAGTCCCTGCCTGAGTTGCCTGGTGATTGGCTCAAGCATAAAGGGCCAAGAATTTGCCAAGATCGATCAAGGACTCCATGACTCTGAGCTCATGGCTAACTTCAATACAAATTGCTTAAGGTCCGAAATTTCCAGCATCTTTAATTATTTACTAACTATCGTGATCATGAAAGGGAAGGCACGGTTGAAAAAGCATGGATGTTGCCGCATGTTGATGAGGGATGATTTTCTACATCATCGTGAATATAGAGCCTAAATGCAGTTGCAATGCAATGTTGCATATAAAACCAAGATAATGCATCAATGCTAGAATGCCACAAATCGAGGGAAATAGATTCAGTGGTGAGTGTTCTTTTATACTTGACAAAACACTTGAGCATGGAATGGTCGAAATCCGGGGAGAAAAACAGGGACCAGGCAAGCCCTTTTTTGCTTTACCCCCCCCCCCCCCCACACACACACCAACTCTTGAAACACTCCCTGGCCCTGATGACAGTGTCACAGCAAACGTTCTCAAGTACATTCCGGAGCCTTGCAGCTCCACTTCGATTGTGGAACATTTTCCAAGACCACTAACTGGATAAGACCAGGTGCACATTGGAATGCTTCATTCAAAATGAATCCCCTTGTCCTGAATCGCTCAGCCTGCATTCGAGGCTGCCCTTCCATTTAGCGCATTTGCATTATAGTGATGGGCAGAACGAATATGTAATTGCGTACCCAGAAGCTCAATCCAATCTTGAACGTTGTTTCTTCGGTATTCAGCGCTTGGAGCACGGGGGTGAATATGCATGCCAGTACAAGAACGTCTATAGATCTTTAATGCAGGAATAGTTTCCGAAGCTAAATGGCAAACAATTTCCATCATTGCACCGGCGTGCATACCAAACAGATTGCGAATTGCAACAACTTGTGAAAAATGTCTGGAAAGCTAAGTTGATTGTGTTGTTGCTATGGTAACCTTGTCACTTGTCCATAACAGTGACGTCAAAAAATAAAATTCCTGCAACGTCATACGCCTAATTAATTTGGCCTTTTTTGGTGGAAGGGGCCCTATCCGCCTCCAATGTTTGTCTCGCTCGCATCTTTAAAACAGTGGACCCTATTTTTGTTAAGGAATATGCTTTGCCACACCAAATCAATTCGTAAACCCCCATTAATGCTTATCGCTGGCTTTCGTCCCATTTCCAATATCATCTTGAAAGGCTTCTTAAATTGAAGAAAAAAAGCATATACATGCCACCCATGCATGGCATTCAATGCAGTCTCAGGCTCAGTCAAGAGCACCATCTGTAACTGCGGCAGGAGCCGACTATTCAGAAGCGAACGTGAGGACGTTTGCACTGAGCAGATCTGCGGAACAAGCGAAAGACAAAGGTCATCTGCCCTTCTGCTTCCGGTAGCGCGGCCGGCAGGTGACCTTGAACGACCAGTTTCACCGTACACTGCGGCCCCCTCCCCCCCATGCAGCATTCTGCTGCCGTCGCCCATGACCGACTTTCCCACGCGGCGTCTCCCCACCGCTTCCCGAGGCTCGTCTCTGCCCCCTCGAATGAATGAGCGCCACCTGCCCGCGCGCCCCTCCACTCACCCTCCGCCATCGGTCATGAGCCTCAGATAGCAACGACCGGGCGGCGGCGGCGGTCAGCGACCGCGTCAGGTCGGAGACCAGTTTGGAGTCCATCGGCCGAGCGCCGGGCGCGGGGTGATGAACTGAGAACGAGGCCGGCGCCTCCGCGGGCGTCGCGCGCCCCACCCCGGGGCCGGCGTCCCGCCACGCGCCGGTCCGGTCCCCGGTCCCCGGGCCCGCCACTCAACCCGCGACTAGGTGGACGCTGCGCCCCACCCGCGTGCCCGAAACGCGCTCCGGAGCCAGCCGTGACCCCCGTGCGGCCGTTTTTGCCGCGCCGCCGCCGCGGCCTTGAACTTGACAAGTCGCGGCCGCTGCTCAGCTGATGCGCCGGCGTCATCGGCGCTCAGTATTGCAGCGGCAGCCGGCGGCGCCGTGTGTGTCGTCCGTCGTTCGGCCGGCTCGACCCGGCCCGGAGTCCCCCGCGCCCGTACGGATACCGCAGGTCAGCAGGCGGGACGGGTGCGCGTTTGCTGCGGGGGGATTGCGGCGGTGGTGGTGTTGGTGTTTTGGTGTTGGTTATTTTTGGGTGATGTTGCGTTCGGAATCGTGACGGAAGTTTATGGCGTCGGCCGAAAAATGCTGTCCCGGGCTGGGTATTTTGGATTTCGAATACTTTAACTTAGTCATTTGAATACGGTGCCGCTAGGGTTTGACTTCATTACTTTGCATTAGTACCTACAGTACGCCTTAACTATTCTCAGCCTTATTTTCTTAATAAGTTTTATAGTCGTGATACTTCGGACTGGTGAGAAAATCATCGTTGTTTTCTCACCACCTTGTACAAATCATGTCACCGATATCCTTTATCGTCAAACACTGTGTTCCGCACACAAGCAATGTTTTAAGAAACTACCATGGTTTTGGTCATTTTCCCACCGGGCTGTTCAAGGTGACTGTTGAAACCATTGCCCGGCGACGCATTCAAGAAATCGTTAGAGTATTTTCTTCCTCCGGTAGGAAATCATCGTCCACTGTGCTGGGAAATGTGACAGTTGTTGGCTCGAATGTTTTATAGTCGGCTGTTGCAAATCGCATCCAGTGTTCTGCCACTTTGCCCCTTCAACAGTGATGGATGCTGTTTGCTTCTTCAAAGCTATTGGGCCCCAGCGGCCAAGTTCTTCGCCAATGTAATGAAGTATCCACGGCGAATTTTTTAGGTGGTCATTTGTCTAAAATGTCTAATATAGTTCAATAGCATGATAGATCACAGCACGCATTGATGCTGGATGTGATCGATTGTCAAATGTGATTAATTGTCGAAGTTAAAAGTATGGAGGCAGGTAAATTTGACCCAACACAGTGGAATAAAGGTATGTCTTCCTTTCATTTCACTGAATGGTACTTTTAGGGAAAGGGTACTGCAACGCCCAGGCAGAGAAATTATACCTATTGTTTGTTTGATTATATCGTTTTCTTTTACAATTCTGGACATAATGAACGCAAAGTCTGAAAAACAAACGAAACGGTGAATACAGAATAAAATGACTTAGAGGAAACGTACACCGGAGCATTCGTGGATAAAGCTCTTCACGTTCTACAGCGGAAACCACGTTTACTTCTTTAACCACATTTGGGTATGGATCATGTCAATCCACTGTGCTTGCGACACATTTTGGAATATCCTCTGCTTATCGCAGTACAGTTTGTCAACCGGAATACAGCAGACCCCAGATTTGGGTCGACACAAATGCCGACATTTGTATGCTTGCTCTATCGCTTGTTTACCGGCGTGAACGACTCTGTAGCGTCCTGTAAAATCGTTACCTCTGCATAGTTAAGAGCCACAGGCAGCACTATCTCCAGCTACCGAACAGAACAAATCCAGCACCGGAGGATCGATGCCTGCCCGGCCGCTTGCGATTCATAGCAGCGTTGGCCCGCGCCGGCATCCGGCACTTCCATGCCGGCCGCACCTCCCCGACAGCCAGAGCTCCATCCAGCACCTGCACCACCCTAATCACATTCCGGTGCCTGTACGCCGGTGCGAATATGCAACAAATTTGTGAAAGGCTCTCGCGCCAAACTGCCTGCACCACCTCCGCCCTCCGCGCCAGCCAACGCTGACGCGTGAGGGAGGGCGCACCAGTGGGCTGAAGCGTCTGATTCCTCCTGCTTGACTGATTGGGGACGGTGCCGAGGAAGGCTATGGCTGCACCGACCTACCGCGGGGTCGATCCGTGCCTCGCCCGGTCGATCAGTCACCACTCCAGGTGCACTCCAATCAGGTGCCGACACGGGAGGGTAACTGGCTGGGTCACTGACTGTCGTGCTGGGACTCAGGGAGCGTGGCTGTGCTCGCGGCCACACGGTTCGGTTTGGTTTCATAGACGAAGGGTAATGCTGACGCTGCATGTGGTTCTACAGTATTGGATAGCGAAGACAATGACATCGTTTTTCAAAAAGCTATCTGGACACCCAATGCATGACTCCATAAAATGCTAGTGGACATCAGGGGCACATCCAGGACCTTCGTGAGGGGGGTGGGTGAGCTCAGTGAAATTGCATCATTCTGATTTGCAACTTCCTGTTCACAGCCATCTATGATGAACAGAGAAAATGCGGGCATGAGAGGGGGGCGGGGGGGGGGGGGACACCGCGCTACTCTCCTCGGCCGCGCCTGTGGCGGGTATTGTCCACAATACGATGCGGTCAAGTCTGGACTCTGGACTCCGCTGTTTGAGCTGACCCTGGGGTGGAGTCTGGGCTCTGTCAAGTCGGAAAACGCTGTGCGGAGCTGGGTCCATAGTCATGGCGCGCTGTACGTGGTTTGTAGGGGTGGGACCAAGTATATCCGTCGTCACAATGTTGGTGGCCGGCACATTCAGCGGAACACAGACGTGATTCAGCTGGGGTGCGATCTTCACTGCACGGTGTCCTACATGGTACACAATTTATTCACCATGTACGGTCCACCACCACCACCACTACCACCATCATGCACGGTCAGCGGTGGATGTAGCATGTCGAGGAAACAGAGCACCCAGCGATGTAATAGCAGATGCGTCATTTATCTCAACACGCTCGTTACCGTTAAAATCGGCCATCTCAGCAAATGTCTTAAAAGAGCCTCTAATTTGCTCCGTCCTTCCCTTCCCTGGACGTGCCTCCAGAGCTGTCTCCTCTCCTTCCTCCCTGACCGCGCCTCCAGAGCTGCTCCCCTCTCCTTCCTCCCTGGCCGCGCCTCTGGCGCTAGACCTGTCCACTGGCAGTCCCTGGGAGACGCATGACTGTAACATATGGGGGAAGTTGCGCCACAGCGGTCTCATTTCGACCGTCAGAGGGCGCCAGCTGACAGCAGCGCCTCCGCGGCTCGTGACGGCTCCGCGCGACAGCTGCCTTGTGGCTCCAGGGAAGGGGTTCTACCGGCCGCCAAACCCGAGACGAACGCCGAAGGGTTGGTCAGTTGAGGGGAAGGAGTCCTGGTGGTAACGGAGGAAGAAGGGGTGCCAGGAGTCGGGGAACCTGTCCAGATCGGGTCCAAGTTTCAAGTGTTAAGTTTGAGGCGCAGATTTCACAAATGCGCTACACAAACCAAGATTCGAGCCAAGCGCAACACGTGGTGATGCTGCAGGGAGGTAGACAGGGAGGACTTGACGACCCTGTCTCTAGCAGGTCACAGCTGACCTCATCACTGACCTCACCTCGGGTAGCTGGGTCGGGTCGAGGGTGGCATGGCCATATACGCAGCTCTGCATGGGTGTTGCTCGAAACCGTCGACTCACCAAGCGCTTATTAATTTGTGCGGATTGAAAGGGCCGTACAGTTGAAATGCAGCTATTCTGTACCATTGTACCTCTCAGACATACCAGAAAGCAATAGATTTTGACTGATGTCCAAATACCACCAGCCCCGCTGGTAGAACTTCCGCCGTTGAGATGCATGGGGCGTGAACCGCACCTCACTTCACCTCACCTTACCCAACTCACCTCGCCCCACCTCACCTTACCTCACCTCACCTCACCTCACCCCAACTCACCTTACCCCTAACTCACTTCAGCTCGGCTCAGTTCACTTCAGCCCTCTTCAGCTCACTTCAGCTCACTTCGCCGCATCTCACCCCACCTCACCTTACCTTACCTCACCTTACCTCACCTCACCTCACCTCACCTCACCTTGCCTTACCTTATCTTATATTACCATACCTTACCTTACCTTACCTTACCTCACCTCATCTCACCTCACCTCACCTCATCTCACCTCACCTCACCTCATCTCACCTCACACCATCTCACCCCACCTGACCTCACCTGACCTGACCTGACCTCAACCACCTCACACCACCTCACACCACCTCACACCACCTCACCTCACCTCACCTCACCATTCCCGATCGTTCGGCCCTCTCGATCTCCGCGAAATGGGCTGACCTTTCAGCGTCGCACAGGTGCTGATGTATTGGCTCCGAGCCTTGCGGAGCTACGCAGTGGTTGCGAGGCACGGACATGTCCACTACTGAGGCGATCGCGGCGATCGATGTAGTGCACCACTCTCCTCTTCATGTGTAAGTCTTTCCTTCGTGACTGATGCACGGGAAAAGCCGAACACAGCATTGCAGTTGTGTGAGGGCGAGAGTTACGGCACTGTTAAACGGCACTGTTAAACGTACCTCACCAAGCTGGATCTGTGCGTTCAAAGTGCAGATGGAGGATGCCTCGGTCCAGAGGTCATGAGGCACGTGTGAAGGCCGATGGTGACGTGGCCGTTCGCCTCGCAGCCGACTGGAAGCGGGGAGGAAGCATCGAACGTCGCCGACCAATGCCACGTGGCTTGACCCTCAGGAGCTGAAGAAGCATGTTCAAACACAGGTCGCGGATGACAGTGAAGCTCGTTTGCGTTTCCGAGGTTACTGCAAGAAACTGCTTGCTCTGATGAGGCTGCAAATGGGCGCAGGACCTCGCGCGGGCCACGGCACCAGCTCAAACGACCGTCGTCGCGCCACACCCTCGTCGAGCCAGCTTTTTAAAATGCCGTCCACACTCGCTGCAACGCACTCTCGTCAATTCCCGCCCGTTTGGATGCCGCGCACATTTCCGCGTTATGGGGGCACAGAGCACGCGGCAGAGCTGGATGCCGCTTGGAGGGCCTCCTCCTGGCCGCCGAGGTACTTGGAAAGCGTCGCTCGCGCGGACGGCGGGGCCATCGTCTCGAGAGCGTGCCTAAGCGGCGGCCAACGTCTGAGAACAATGAAGCCTTTTAGCGGGCTTTATAGCCTGGATGGAATTCAGATCGTGGTCCGGAGTGGCGGCGCTGCAGCCATGGGCCCGAAGCCGGCAGGTTGGCCGGCGTCGGGGGCGCCGAGACGTGCTGACTCAGCGTCCCGGTCCCGTGACGTCATCGGAGAGGTCTCAACACTGGTGATTCGACACCCAGGTCCGAGCTGACCCGTGTCATATCCAGAGCAAGGTCTGCCGGCATGGGCTTTGCGTTGCACCTACGTGGTGCATGATGGTGTTACGCTGTCGGCAAATGACAAGCGGTCGTTGTCAGGAAGCAGAAAGGAAAGTTTTCGTCCTGGAATTGTGTGTGGTAGCGGTAAACTGGTTTCGGTTTCATAGGTGTTGTGGAGACTACCGCAAGGTTTTTCGCGATATATCTTGGCACGCGACAGGCGGTCACAGCACCGGAAGTTAGTGCGGCTTGATGTGACCTCCGTAGCAGCGAAAGAAGACTGATCAACCTTTGTAAGTAGCGTAGACAACGACAGGTGCTGCCGCTCAACCGGTGCCGTTATCGCGTGACCGGTGCCGTGGCCGCAACTGTAGACGGAGGACAGACCGTGACTGTAAACGGAGGACACACCATGACTGTAGACGGAGGACACACCGTAAATGCGGATGGGGGACGCAACGTAATTGTAGACGGAGGACACACCGTAACTGTGGATGGAGGACACACCATAAATGTAGACGGAGGGCACACTGTAACTGTAGACGGAAGACACGTAACTGTAGACGGAGGACACACCGTAACTGTGGACGGAGGACACATCGTAACTGTAGACGGAGGACACACCGTAACTGTAGACAGAGGACACACCGTAACTGTAGACGGAGGTCACACCGTAACTGTGGACGGAGGTCACACCGCACCCGGTGTAGCATCGCCTGGAATCACCAAATGACCAGTGTTACCAACGGGTGGCTTTATGGGGCCAGCGTTTCCATCGGAGAACTTTCCATTTCCGTCGGAGAACTTTCCATCTCCATCGTCGCTGGTTCGTCGCTGACGCGTATTAGCTTTCGTCGGGCCCTCAGATCGCCCATCCGTCTTGCCTCTCCCTGAATTGCCCCGACTGCACATCTACCCAGATATGACTACGCGTGCGACGGCAGATTCGCACGTCAGAGCGATCGACTACTCAGAACGTGTCGCACCGAATTTGGGATCATCGTCTTCTTTCGTTGTGAACAGCTGGGGCCTAGGGAAGAAATCTTAGAGATATCCCGCTGGGCCTGGTCGTCCCTCGCTTTCACCGGGTCCGCCCAATCCCAGCACGCCCCCAGCGCGCTCCACATCGTTTCCCAGGTCGACTCGTTGTCGACCCCAACTCGCCCCAGGTCGTCTTCACTTCGTCTTCATGTTGCCCTCAGCTCTCCGCACGTTGTTCTCAGCTCGTCCCTAGCTTGTCCCCAGCTTGACCCCAGCTCGTCTTCAAGCCGTCCCTAGGTCGTCCTCAGCTTGACCCCAGGTCGTCCCTACGTCATCCCTAGCTCGTCCCCAGCTTGTCCTCAGTTCGACCCCAGGTCGTCACCAGCTCGTCCTCAGCTTGACCCCAGCTCGCTCCAACTCATCCTCACGTTGTCCCCGGATCATCCCGGTGCGACCTCAGGTCGTCCCCAGTTCGACTCCAGGTCGCCCCCAGCTTGTCCATAGCTCGTCCCCAGGTCTCACCAGGCGTCAGATCGCAGATCGATGGCACTCGCCTCAAACGGGCGGCCGCTCGCGTCGCAGATCATCGCGCTGACCCCTCCCCTGCTTCGATCCCTTCCTTTCTTCGACCTCCCCCTCCCCTCCCCCCTCATCGACCGGGCCCTGGTCTGTTGTCGCTACTCAGAAAGATCCGTCATGCATATTGCATGAAAAGCCTGCGCGCGTCGCCAGTGTTTGCCCTGAGCTCTGTCGCCGGTCGGTGTTTGTTGTAAGAATGTGCGTTACAGGCGCGCCGGCGGCCGTGACCGGGCTTGGCATCCAGTTGGTGAGGCCGCGAGGATCTCTGAGGTCACAGGCGTCTGAGTGTCTGTGTGTGTGTGTGTGTCGGATCTCTAAGGTCACATGGATCGGAACGGATCTCTGAGGCCAGAGGTGTCTAGTCACAGGTGTCGTCAAGTGCATGTGTCTCGGGTCAACATGTGAAAAAGCAACCAAACCCGGGTTAGATCGGTCCCGCTAATCAAATGCATGACTCTCCAGCTGGGATGTTGCTCAATACGCTGAGCACACTATGTTAAGCCTATCCAAACCAGGTCAAGCCCTCGCATGGCCCAGTGCGAGTGCGTTGGGTTGTTATGTTGAGTGCTCTTTCAGCACCGTCCCAGAGAGCATACTAATAACGCAAGACCGCCAAACGGCTACAGGCGGGTATACGCCTGCTCGGCTGGGGTGTTGCTGCAAACTGCTGGTCTGATCGTCAAGCTCTGCTCCACACATGTGATGGTTCTGCCCTTGTCAGAGATCTTTTATGGCACATTTCCCCTATTTGACAGCTGTAAGTATTCCATGACTTCACAATCGTTCCACATATGGGACCCGCCTTGGCCAGCTGTCTTACTGATGCCCCTCAACGTCCCAAAACGGGTGCACTGGACCAATTTGGTCATCCTGCATGTCACCGTCACCCAGCGTGCGACGCGCGTGCTGGTACGTCATCATGGTCAATATCTTCGGCTTCCGGGCAGATGGATGAACTTGATTAAAAGACAGCTACCAAAAAGAGCGTTCTCCGTGCACACGCCAGTAAGGACCGCTCCTCACGCACGCGTCAGGAAGGACCGTTTCTTGTCCACATTTCAGTAAGGGCCGTTTCTCACGTACACGTCAGGAAGAACCGTTTCTAGTCCACGCTTCAGTAAGGACCGTTCTTTGCGCACGCGTTAGGAAGGACTGATTCTCGCCTACGCCTCAGCAAGGGCCGTTCCTCGCGCACACCCACATGCCATTGATCAGGCGTTACTCTTTCAGTAGAGGTCATCGCGTGTGATCTTTCCAGCCTTGGAGCCGCGGGGCTGATGTGTCGCTGAAGCCGCGCGGCGGGCGAGGGGCTCATCAAGGGCGTAGTTTGGACAAAATGAGTAGCTGGGGGGGGGGGCGGGGGGGGGGGGGCTGAACAATCAAGGAAGGTGCAACCTTCTCCCAAAACAGCCAACACACGGTTTCTTCCCGGGTTTCATCCACTGTGT
The DNA here is from genome assembly GCF_011947565.3 of Pollicipes pollicipes. Classification (NCBI taxonomy): domain Eukaryota; kingdom Metazoa; phylum Arthropoda; class Thecostraca; order Pollicipedomorpha; family Pollicipedidae; genus Pollicipes; species Pollicipes pollicipes. Next base: position 7,169,297 of record NW_023596805.1, on the reverse strand, counting down.
CCTCAAAGTTGGGGAGGGGGGGGGGGCGGGCTAAAGCCTTCTAATTGAAAAGGGGACGTCAACCCTGGAACTCGCCGACAATGGGGATGGAGCACGGATATTTTGATTTGTACCCTGCCATGCTCCACCACCCGCACTCCCTGTCACGGCCAGTTTTGTAAATGAGGGTGGGGAGCGACCAAACTCAAGTTCCTGGCGTTCAAACTCTTCCGAAACTCCCGGCGTTATCGCATCTGTAGACAGGAGTCTTCGGCTTTAGTCGTGCCATCGATGGACGGGAGCCTTCGGCTTTGGTTGTGTGGGCAAGGCCGAAAATGTTGCTACGAGCGCTATAGCGTTGCATTGGACTTCGAACCCTCCGAAATGACCCAAACTGAGTGCAGCGAGGAGAGGTTTTCTTGAATAGCTGCTCAGATTTTAGCAAGGCTGTGCTACGATATTAAATACAATAAAATAATCGTCAGGCAAGTCCATAAGCTAAGGTTACGACAGGTCAGAATGACTGGTTTTTCTGGCTTAATGACCCCCAAATGACGCTTTTTGAGGCTGCTTTGTACGTATCCTGATGTATGGTTAGTCTGTTCCCTATGCGATTTAGGAGTCATTAACTTCAGAAAGATAAACAATGACGCGGAAGCAGCCGCTGCACCCGGCTTGCCTTTCGCCTTTTCGTCTGCTTCTTGTTGTCGGTGACAGAGCGTGTTTTATACCTACTCTATGCGGGCAGTGATTATTATCCTGCCTGTACAGGCAAGCCACGCTTGGCGTGAATGCTCAATAATGTACGGCTTGTGCCGACGCGTTCTATCCCAGGCGTGCGTGGTATTCAGTCTCGCTCTTGATTCTGTGGTAACGGTGTTACAAGGGCCAACCCGGGCGATTGCACTGTGGTAACAGTGTTACAAGGGCCAACCCGGGCGATTGCACTGTGGTAACAGTGTTACAAGGGCCAACCCGGGCGATTGCACTGTGGTAACAGTGTTACAAGGGCCAACCCGGACGATTGCACTGTGGTAACAGTATTACAGGGGCCAACCCGGGCGATTGCACTGTGGTAACAGTGTTACAAGGGCCGACCCGGGCGATTGCACACTCTCTGCCGCAGTCAGCTGTTTGAGATCCCTGTCAAGCTGAGCCAAACGTAACAGCATTCCTTTCCTCAAAAGAGCGTTTGGTCGTTGAAGTGGTGCGAGCCTGAGCAGTGCAACGGGCTTGTCAGGTGGCAAATATAGCGCAAATGTCCTCAGGCTGCCTTTTTGATGCATTTTGCGAGTGGCTGCGCAAATTACACAACCTGTTCATTTTACACCCAAAAGGCATGAGGTTCTTCGTTGGTACAAGCGTCAAGTCTTGATTATGATGATGTGACTCATTGTGTGGTTTTGGTCATAAACGTTGGGAAAATTGCAATTCGGTATGACGTTAAGTTGCTAAGTTGCATGTTGAAGGTAGTTGCCTTTAATCGCGAAAGTTATGAGCATTTTACACGCTGTGCCCTGAAGTATTTTCTTCAGGGGCATTTCTATTCCCGTAATCGCCAAGAACCTGCTTGAACGACACATTCTCCGGTAACAAGTGTAAAACCTGCCATTTGTTCTGCTGTCAATTTTATAATAATGTAATTGTGAGAAAAATCCTTAATGATATAGTTTCTGCTGTGAGCATTGTCATGATTAACAATACAAGAAGCGTATTTTGAAAATGCTCACGTTTTTATTGAAGCATTTAAAGACACCTTGAACATTAATTTTGACATTTTTACAACGCCATATGAAGCCTCTCTGGATGCCGGCTCGCTGCCGAACATTCCAGCCGAAGCACCGCCACCGCCCCCGGCACCTGATCAGTAAGCTGAACAGATGTGGCCTGGCCCGTCCCCAGCCAGACAGATAAGGTCTGGCCCGTCCCCAGCCAGACAGATATGGTCTGGCCCGTTCGCAGCCGGCGCAGCTGCCCTTGCACCTGCTTAATCACGCTGCGGCGAGCGGTCCGTTCGCGGCTCGGGCTAGGTTTACCACATCGACGCCTCCGCAGTGAAGGCGCCTAGTCTGCGATCACGCACATGCCGGATTGGCTGTTCGGGGAAAAACCTCCGCGCTGGGTGTTCGGCTCAGCGTTGGTTATCATCCCTGTGTGGTTCGCTGCTGCGCATTTATTATGTATGTAGTGTGTGTTGTTCCTTGAATCACGTAGATTTAGGTTGTGGGGAATAGTAGCCTGATTTTTGCGTGAAGTTGTTTGCAGTATTGTTCATGAACCTGGTGAATTATCCTGAATTTCAAGAAGGTCTGGAAAGGCCAGATGCGCGATGTTCCATTCTAGGCCATCTAAGCTCATAGTAATGGCTAAGGTCGGGTAGAAGTCTTTGTAGTAGAAGTAATGTCACACATAAGTGAAGTGTGCATAAGATTTTGCAGTAAAATCAGTGGCGGGTATTAGTTTCTGAAGAATACGTTTTGTCGTGTAGCACTAATGTCGCCTATAAGTTTTTGCAGCAGAAGTAATGTCGTCTGTAAGAAATGACTGTTGCTGTTTGCTGTTGAAGTAATGAAGAGCATAACACTTTGCGGGATAAGTGTTGCCGCGTACCACTTATGTCGTGTATAAGTACTGCCAGCAGAGATAATGTCGTGACACTCCTGTTAGTAGGAGTTTGTGTCGTACCAGTGATGTCGTGGAACCCGACTTCTGCGAGAAGGATTCCTCATGTTCTTGATGTATTCTCTCAGTCACCTAGCGGCTTGAAGCAATACAGTGTGGAGGATGAATAGGATGGATATATAGGGCGTAGCGTGGTGAAACCTACACCAGCTGCACTGCCTGGCTATCGATGCACTCGTGTGTCGAAGAAGACGACTTCCGCGGCCAGGAAGTCGTCTTCTTCAGATGTGTCACAAATAAGCAGACGAGGCTTTCAGGAATTCGGCCGTTCGGTCGCTCCCGGAATCGCGGTCAAAGCTTGTTCTGGGCTTTTTAAAGTTCGTAAATCGGTGTTAGAGGCTGGCATCAGCAGTGAGACCCTTGAATCGTGTTCGTAAATGAGGCTATAGGCGGGGCAAGCTATCCATTTCCAAAGCGTGGTCCACAAGTAACAGGTCATCAGTCTTTGGGTACGCGTCTGGATAAAGCTCGGAAACATGTCGCGACAGATCTTGTTTAGGGGATTAGTAACACAATTTGCAGGAGAATGAGTTAATTAAAGTTGTCCCATTCGCGTGAGTTATTTTGCCTCGGAAAACCTTACGGCTTCTACGGTGTCCGTTGCTGTTGTCCCGTCGCTTACAGTTTACTGCGATGCCTGCAATTGCCTACCAAATACAAATGTCAGGCAGGCACTACATTTCTGCACAGTCACCTTATATGAAGGCGAAAAATGTAGTCAGTACTCCGCTGAGGACACGCTGAAAGTCACAATTTCTCCATGAACTCGGCACGCGGCTCACACTTCGCCCGCAGATAGACAGCCTCGCCCTTGAGACTTTTTCGTCGAACGCCCGGCAGCAACACAAGGACCATCTCCTTACAGGGAGTGCGATTGCCGACACAAATGGCCACTCGATATACCGCGGAAGTCACGCAGCAGCTCGTCAGGCGATCGCCAACCCGCACCTGATGCACCGGATAAGCCGCCGCTGCACGAGATCCCTGGCAACCGCTTATAGACGGTGTCTGGTAGCCCCTCGGAGACGGCGTCTGGCAACCCCTGGGGGACGCCGTCTGGCAGCCCCTTAGAGGCGGTGTCTGGCAACCCCTTAGAGACGGTGTCTGGCAGCCCCTCGGAGGCGGCGCCCGGCAACCCCTCGGAGACGGCGTTTGTCAACCGCTTGGTCTGGCAACTCCTCTTTGTGCGGGAGTCTGGCGACGCCGAGGGCAGCCTGTTTCATGTCTGGTGACCGGACAACGGTGTGGACGGCGTATCATCGCCGTGGGCACAGGGGCGGATCCAGCGCTGGGGTGGCGCGTTGTCTGGCGCGAGTTCACGAGACAAGCTCAGAGTTTGGAAGCGCTGGGGTGATTGCATGCACTTGCTTTCGGTTTGCAACAATGCGCAAATGTAGTTTTTAGATGATATACACAAAATAAGCTCTTTGACGGTGCAAACAAAAGCAGCTTTTAAAAAGTCAGGAAAAGCAGTCGCTGCATCTCCATGCGTTTCCGTTTCTACGCCTTTGGCCATCGCTCACGCGCATTGTGCAAGGGTTGTGGTATGCCGGATAATATGGGGTCAGACTCGTTATCCGGGAGCATCATAACCGGTTCTAAAGCCCGAATCGCCCTAAGGTCGTCTAGCGAGCGCCTTTAGGTCATCATGCTACAGGGTTAGCCCATCTTTTGAACACGTTTTAAAATAAAGTGGCAGAATCGCTGGGGAAGTGAGATATAATCCCTGAAATATTCATTCAAAACACTTTTTGATGAGTATGTGTAACATTTTTGCGTGACTTTCTTCGGGGCTTTTAGGCGTTGGATTTGCGACTAAGACGGACCATAGCTGATTGCGTTAAAACCCATTCCCGGCATATTTAAGATCCGGTAAACAAACTTGCACCAGCTGGATTCGCCCCATTTTCTTCCCTCTTAGAATCTCATCGAATTAAGTGGTATCAGCATCTTGGGCGCAGGTTAAGCCGGTTATTGGGCAACAGGTGTTACTGTTGCGGCACTGTTGTTACTGTTGGTGTTACTGTTGCGGCACTGTTACTGTTGCGGCACTGTTACTGTTGAGGCACTGTTGTTACTGTTGGTGTTACTGTTGCGGCACTGTTACTGTTAAGGCACTGTTGTTACTGTTGGTGTTACTGTTGCGGCACCGTTACTGTTGCGGCACTGTTACTGTTGAGGCAAGCGGCGTCCCAGACCTGGCACGATAACATGGGCGTTCGTGAAACGTGTGCCTATAGCTGAGTAAAGCCATCGTGCTTTTCCGTCAATCAGTTTTGTATTGCCCTTCTTACTACATCTAAACCCCAGCTGACTTATGCATCTTGCTTGGCTGCAGTCGCTGAAGGAGGCTCAGAGCATCAGCTTGTAATGTTGTGCACTTTTATGAAAACGTGTTCTGAGGGATTAAACCGGGCGCAACTAGATTCATGTGGTCTGGATTTGCTCAGTGGTCGTCTTGTGAATTTTCAATGCAATTTATACCAAATGGACGGAGCTCCTCTTCAGTCATTACGTTCATACCCGGCCATTAGTATGACGCCGTAAACATATGTGAAGAAAAAACAAAACAAAAACATTAAGAGCATCCGGAAAGTGATCATCATCGTCATCAAGCTTTTTCAGAAAAATCCGCTAGATTCTTGTTCAGCTCAAGATGCTTTCGCGGTTCAAATACACACGGCCACAAAATTTTAGCGTTTTCAGACGTGTGACGGCGTCTTCTTGACATCAACAAATGTTTTGGGCAGAATGCGTCTTCCTTCTAAAATATTTTCTGGCTTCCATTTACGCTGTAGCGGAATACAGGAGGCCTGTTGCGCCGGAATGTGGCTCTTCAAGCATATTACTTTCATTTATTGCGGACGTAGGTGCCCTAATCTGGCCGCGATTGTCTCGCTAGCGCTCTAATGGGACTGCTATTGGTCCCAAGAGTGCTCCAATAAGGGTGTCATAGTGCCAGCGGTGCAAATGCAGGAGCAGTTGCTCGGGAATCACCGTCGCGTTTATGGAAATGGGAGTGCAACGACCTGTCTTCCATTTTTGCCGCGCAATTACGCATCAAAATGCCAGGACGGCTTTTCCAAACTTACTGGCAGTGCCAAACAGAACATGACGGTATTACTGCAATACCGAACCAAAATTCGGAGGAGCTGGCGGCCACGGTTCATGGGATGTATAACAAGCTTGTACGATAATTAGAGTAGCGTATAATACATTTTGAGGCCAAGCCATGAGCATATTTCATCGACATGATTTTCGGATATACTGATGGCTTGGCACGTGTACTGAATAGTTAACATTCATGGCTTGGATCGGCTTGCACTGCTATGCGTCTGGGACACCAGAGGTGCGGGGCTCGATCTCCCGCAGTGCCCGCCCTTCTGGCCAGGGACAGAGGGAGGCGACACCGCATAGCCTCAGCAACTGAGTGCGTCTTAAAGCACCAACGATGCATGAATGGTTTGCTTTCCTGTTCGGCATGTGGCGCCGTTTGCTATGGTGTAAGTGTGTTATCTACAGATGCACGCGCCTAGCTTTGTTTCTAAGCCTTCCACTTCTTTCTCGTTTTTGTTACGGACGAATACTTTTTCTCAGCAGAGTTTGGTTGACCTGCGGGAGCGTGACCTCCCCACTGGGTGTAGGAGTGCTCGTAGCGCTCCCACCGAAGGCCATTCACAACTCCACCGAAAAAAATACATGCAGTATGCATGATGGCTTTTTGTCCAGATGCTATTTGAGCTTTGGACTGAACCTCATCTACCTGTCATGGACGCGGCAATTAATGACGTGCTTTGCGGATAAAGCAGAGCTAAGTTACGCTTCGCATCAGTGCTAAATGGGCTTTCCACTTCTAACAAGCCCTCGTTTTGGCCGCAGCGAGACATCATTAGGCGATGTTTCGATCGCACGGGACACAGCAGCCCCAAATATACTGACTTCGCGTTGTCTCGCGTTGTCACGCGTAATCTCGCGTTAGCGTGACCCCTGAAGGTCAATGATCGCGGGCGCCGGTATTTGAAGCGCTAATTCACGGCCTGAAGTGATGTTCGACAGCCAGTGTAGACGAAACGGATGGAAGAACAAAGGCTCAGGCCTGAGGCCAGGCGCAGACGCGGGAAGAAGTGCTAATCACTGCTAGCGCAGGAGACATTAGAGGCATGAGCTGGAAACAGTAACGCCCGAGACGTGCTACGCCTATACACAAGTAGATGATCACTGCCTGCTGTTAAACAGCAGCTTTTACGATTCCCATTTGCATGTCGTAGCACCACCCCATGCTACAGATGGAGACGAAATTCTCATGCAATTATCAGCGGTCGTATCACTGTATAGCCGACAGTACATGATTTCATCTGACGCCAATTTTTGTTAAAGCGGTAAATGGCGCACGCGAGGCTACTGGACTTGAGCAAAGCTCTGGACCATTCTCCCGTCTGTTAACAGCGAGCGCCACTGCGAAAGCAGGAACATTGCATATCTAACAGCACAATATATATATATATATATATATATATATATATATATATATATATATGTATATATAAAGAGAGAGAAAGAGAGAGAGAGAGAGAGAGAGAGAGAGAGAGAGAGAGAGAGATATATATATATATATATATATATATATATATATATATATATATATATATATATATATGCATATAACACAGTATACAGCTAGGCATACCGCATCTGGGTACACCCGGCTATACCCGGGCACACCCGGCTATACCATGCGAACGACGATGCACGCAGGACGGTGGTCTGTCTTGTAGCAACAAAACCTAATGAAACCAGCGTGAGATGTGGCGTCGGCCACTTTGGGTCGTCGTGGTCTTGACTAACCAAGACGTTAGCGGGAGGTGCATAATGGGGCATGGGGCGCTTGCCAGACTCCTCACCTGGATTGCGTGACACAGGTGCTTTGACAAGCTTGCACGTGAAGCCTTTTTTAGAGAAGCATGTGCATGTGGCCAGTTCGAAGCGCCGACGACTGAGCCATGTTCTAGTGCAAAAGAAAACCTGCGATTCGACCCATTCGCTCCGTGCGACAACCGTTACACGGATTTCCACAGCGATGAAAAACCGCGACTGAGATGGCTTGTGGCTAGTGGTAGCGGCCCCTCTAAGGTCAGGTGACGTCAGAGGGCAGGACGGACCGTGCCGAGCATTGCGGCGCGTTAAGCTTTTGCCGCAGAAGTCTGCCGTCGGCCCGAAATCTCACGGTCGGATTGTGCGGTCAGGACTCACGAAAGCGAGTGTTCATCGCGGGCGCTGATCTCAGGGATCCATCGAATCGAAGGTTCAGACTAAATCTGTGTGAAAAAGGCATGCTGCACTGCTTTTGTTTCTCTAATGTAAGCTTTCGTCTCGAAAGCTTACATTAGTGTGCTGGATACCGTTGGAAAATGACAGCTCATTGTAGCTCAGGTGGCAGGTGGCAGTTTTAGCCCTGTGGTAGTGTTATGTGATCTCACAGCATTCCATGCGAACAAAATGCAGCTAGCAAATTGCATGCAATCAGGACTCCCGCGAACCAAACGTCGATTCTACTCACCGAAGACATACTGCACGATAAAAGCTTCCGGAAGGCTGTTTCACAGCGCAAATACCAGGGATTCCAGGCGTATCTAGAGGCGACTAATTTAAGTACATTGATGCGCCTACACAAGCATAAAAATTGGGCAGGTGGTGATGCGCACAGATGATAATATACCCCGGGCATTGTAATGGCTTGATTTAAAGTGCCACCTTGCAAAATGTTGGGGATGATCTAGTGTCCGAACATGGTGTTTGTCACAACATCTGCAGCTTTTCTTACGTGGGTGCAGCTCTAAAACCGGTTGCAACCGGTTAAAACCGGTTGCTCCGCCGTAGTGTTCGGATGACAGAAGACGCAACCTTTTGTCTCGTCAGTGTCACAGAACCCGGCTAAAGTTTGGCGTCTAGAATGTTCCCTGCAGAGGCGCAAGTCATTATTTTCTTAAGTGTTGGGGGAAGGTGGGGAGGATGGAGCTCGATGAGAACGCACATCGCCGATAATTAACTTCTTCACGAGCCATCTATGGTAAAAAAACGCGGGCCTAAGGGGGAGCCCCTCCCCCTTCTCTAGCTGCGCCCCTGGCTCCGTGGTCGAGTGCTGCCCAAGAGGCGCTCGAGGGACGAGCCCCAGCCCACTGAGCTGCCGCAGGAGAGCTGAGGCTGGGCTGAGCTGAGCAGCCTCTTGATGCGAGTCCGCGTCGGTGGCGCGGGTTGAAGCTTCTGAAGAGAAAGAGCGTGCCACAAGTGCCACGCTCAGACTTCGGGCGGAATGGAGACGCACGCTTCTCATCTCGGGACTTCAAACAACCTTCGCAATCTCTGTGTCTTATGCCCGCTGGGTGGAACGTTTTGAATGCGCCTCAGCCGAGACCAATGCCAGAGCCCGTCACCAAAGGCGTCTCAAATATTCGGATTTGAGATTTGTGTCGGCCGCATTGGTCCGTGGGTGTACCGTGATGCCTTCATTCTGAACCTCTGGGCTGAGTGAATATGTTGCTTTCGCACGGGCAGTCTTGTAGACTCGGGAAGTCTTTAAAGGAATTCTGGCAGCTCTCTCTCTCTCTCTCTCTCTCTTCCTCTCTCTCTCTCCTTCTCTCCTCTCGTCTTCTCCCTCTCTCTCTCTCTTCTCTCTCTCTCTCTCTCTCTTCTTCTCTCTCTATACTCTTCTTCTCTCTCTCTATCTCTCTCTCTATCTCTCCCTCTCTTTCTCTCTCTTCTCTCTCTTCCATCTCTCTCTCTCCTCTTCTCTCTCTCTTCTCTCTCTATCCTCTCTTCTCCTCTCTCTCTCTCTCTCTCTCTCTCCTTCTTCCTCCTCTCTCTCTCTCCTCTTTCGCTTTCGCTCGCCAGCCTATTTTCTATTGTTTTTGGCAGCAGAGGTGCAGTGCAGTGGCGTCCAGGCTGATCAATGTGGAGACTGGGTCAGGAAAAGAACACCCACTTTTGGCTCCTGAGCTGACAAGCACACGAAACTTTTGCGTGGTGGATAAATTAACCCAGGGTCATTCCCCAAAATGTGCGTAGCGGTCGGCGGATCAAGATCTTGGAAGGTTTGAGCCCACTTGCAGATTTCCCACCATTGCATAACGCACTCGATGAAGCTGAGCGCATGGCCCGGCACCATTAGAGCTGAGCGCATGGCCCGTGCCGTACGTTTTCTATCCATGACCGCCAGCCCGGGAAGTACGGTTTCGTTCAAGATTGACCACCGTTGGGGCTTACACGTGTCCGTTCGTGTGCTGCCGTGTCCCTAATCGCGCGTGCGTTGCTTCCTGCCACGTGGCGTTGACCCCTCCTTGGTACGTGGCGGCAGATCTCAAGGCAATGCATCGTAGCAAACGCGTTCGCGCGAAATTATGGAGGTTGTCATTCCACGGACAGTACGTTACTAGACTCGACGAATGCGTCAAGGCGCATCAGATTGTGTGATGAGTTCGAGATACGCCAGCCCCACGTGGCGTGTTGCGTTGTGAGTTCGAGATACGCCAGCCCCACGTGGCGTGTTGCGTTGTGAGTTTGAGATACGCCAGCCCCACGTGGCGTGTTGCGTTGTGAGTTTGAGATACGCCAGCCCCACGTGGCGTGTTGCGTTGTGAGTTTGAGATACGCCAGCCCCACGTGGCGTGCTGCGTTGTAAGCTCGAGACACGCGAAGCCCACGTGACGTGTTGCGTGCCATCAACGTCCCGGTAGCGGTGAAGCACTTGACAAACTACGTCACAGCCTCATTACATCCTCACAGTTATGTCACATGGTCAGGCGGCTACCTTGCAAAACGAGTTGCCGCCACGGCTGCCTGGCTGCTCTTGGTACCGTGGTTCGAGTGTAGCTTCCAGCGCCGCCGAACATGGCGCTCATCTTCTCTCTAGTGGTGTCTTTTACGTAGCATTTCTGGTTGCAAGTGGCTGAAAGCACATTGTCCGACGTTTCCTCGATACCGAGCCATTTTGTTTGCACAGCCGGGCGCTAGTGGCCACGAGTTGACATGAACCGCACAGGTCTTTGCGTTATGTCCCTTGTCAGCCGCCGGCGGAGGGCCACCCTGTTTGTTATTTTAAGGAAGTTGTTCTCGGCTTTCTCAGTGACGCCACTTCGCCCCCCAGTGACGTCACCGTCTGCCGGCCGGTCGGTCGCTTTTGGACCTTTCCAGGGTTTGGATCTTGGCGCGATCCCGTACGGAGTGATCGGAGGAGGACAAGGGCGTCTTAGTGGAAGTTGTAGATTGCAAGTAGAAGTGAATCACCCACATTTAGAAGACAAAGGTTCAGACAGTCTATCGGTCGAGTGATGGAGAACGGTGGGAAGAGAAATTATAAAAGCTTGCTACCAATACAAGGATGTAAAGATGTAAGGAGATGAACAGCGTGAAAGCGTGAAAGACGGCAGTGGTGAAAACGGCGCGACAGAAAAAAAACACAAAAGAAAAGAGGACGGCTCTCCTACCTTTAAAAATCGAACGGATATGAGCAGTTTTCAAGTATGTCGCTGTTCGCATGCGATTTTTCTGCGTGAGTTTGTGTGTCTTACTGTGTTAGTTTAGTAGAATAAGCCTAATGGTTCGATATTTTATTTCAGGCAACATACCTTTTCGTTTCAGATACCAATATCGGTGTCGTGTCAAACTGCCTTGGTGCGCTGGCTTGCGGTCAATATTTTATTATGTGCACGAATAGTGCACAACCATACTGACAGACACTAGCGGCTCATTGTATCTCCACGTTAACCCATTACAACCATGATTGGGCATCGTTTTTATTCCTTTTTCTCACCTGAGGGCAAGATTTATCCCATCATAACGATGTCCTTCACCTTTGCTGCGGTTGCTTGTTCATTTGTTGTCTAGTGTTATTTGTTCTTACATACCGATATTTCACGACGCCACGCTGGTACTTTTGTGGCCCGTGGCACGAGTGCTGCATTGGTTGAAGTGCAAACTGTCAACATGTCATGACATATACCATGACATGGTATATCAATCCTGTAACACGCCAATAGCACCCAAACGAAAAAATTAGGTGGTGGGGGGGGGGGGGGGGGAGAGAATGGCATGGGAGCTACGCCGTCCTTCTCCAACGTGTTGATCATGTGTGTGCGCGTGTCCAACGTGTCACAAACTCCACCTATGAGTTTGAAAGCTTGACCTTCAAATCCGCCTCCGCGTGGAAGGTTCAGCTCATGTGTTTCCTATTGAATTCGCGCTCTCCTCCCCCCCCCCCCCCCCTCCTTCCCCCCCCCCTTGAGGCGGCCCCGTGAACAAGCGTCGGCCGGGGCGATGACGAAGTGGCCACGTTATCCACACCCGCGCCGCCGGCCGCCCTGCCTGAGGGCAATTAGGGGTCATCAGTGCGACCCCGGTAACCCTAACTGCCGGCACTATATCACGCGAGAGTATTTCTCAGTTTGCTTTCATGGAGGAGGGGAGGGGAGGGGGACAGGATGGCGATGAATTCGGGAGGCGGGCGTTGATACGAGCCAGGCAGCTCGGAGAGAAGAGTCTGAATTATGACAATTAGCGACTACGGCGAAAGTGGGCGAGCTTATGGCGGCTCGTTTGGTTTGGTTAGCGGCTGAGTTATGTACGCGGATATATCATACTTAATTTGCATATCCCAGCCCATATCTCCAATAAGGGGCTGCTGCGTGAAAGTCATGGGCGTACTTACGGTCATCATAATCCACGGTACTTATCTTGACAGGTGGAAATCAGGAGACGCTGCACCAGAAAGCTTCGTATCAGTCCTGGTGTGGCAAACTTGAGCTAATAACGGCGCTACTCCGTGTATTCATCTCCCTCTTCTTCCGGCGTTTGAGTATTCTTAAGCATGCATCTACGTTCTGATTGTTTTGTTGCAATTGGGCAGGAATGTACATAGATGTGTATGCCTGCATATACATATACATAAATGTGTATAGTGCAAATACATAACTTATACGTATATACGTGCATACACGTGCGCGTTTACGCATTCTCAAACGTGTATGCACGTGTAAACACCAAAACCGTGGCCAGTGATACCCTCTCAGACCTTGCGTGCACTGTCAACGCTATTCATGCCAACAGCTCCGCAAAGCAGACGCCGCGCACGCCAGTGGCTGCTCCAATGGAGAGAGGCGCGCCCCACGCGCAGCTGATACGTAGTCAGCGCCGGTGCCGCCTCCGAACGTAAACAGAGCCGCAAGAGTGGCTCAAGGCTGCGAATTAGCGTACTAAGCGGCCGCGCCGACGACCAATGACCTTCAAGGGTCACCGCGCCGCGAGACAATGCGTGACAATGCGAGACTACGCGTGGCGATTGGCAGTTCTGCGTCGTCACGGGCGTTTGCGCCCCCCTGTTTCGCGACGTCCCACTGCCCCAGAACGCGGGCTGGGGTCAGGTGCACCGCGCGTCCTCACTGACCCAGAACGCTGACCCGGGTCACTTGGTGATCTTTGCGCGAAAAAAGTTCAGTTCTTCCACGCAGTGAGACATCACGTGGACATAGGCGTAGTTTCGCAGCATGCGTTGGGGGAGGGCTGAACAGTAGAAATGACAAAACATGCCCCAAAAATGCGCAAACAATCCGGTTTCTCTACGGAGTTTGCCCACTTTGTTCTCAAAGCTGGGGGGAGGGGAGGGGGGGCTGGTGCCCCTCCAGCTGTAAACTATGCATGCTTGTGAATAGACGTCGAAAAGCTCGAGTCTTGCATCCACAAAGCGTAAAAGCGTACACATATTTCCGAGATGTTTCGAACGCCTCTCAGATTCGTGCACTTCGAACCGTTAAGTGACAGGCATTCCAACGAGATAAAACGGGTCGTTCCCAGACCGTCCCAGACCGTCCCATCCAAAATGTGTCCAATGTCAGAGCTTCTTGAACGTGCCATCCCAGCCAGCAACAAACACCGGTCCAGAGCTCCTGTGCGCTTAGTAAACGCCTGGCTGGGCCCGCAGAGCACAGCCGAGGGTGCGGGACGCTCCCGCGTTTTCACTGAAAACAATCAGCTTGCTGGCGAGCATGGACCTGACCCCCCCCCCCCCCCCCCCATTCTGAACAGCCCTGAGTGGTGTCACTGGGGCTCCGTCATGTCGGTGAAGATGTTTCCGAGGCTGATGTGATATTCTTCGGCATATGTAAGTGGATAAGTGCTTGAGCGATGTTAGATATGCTGAAGGATGAAATTGAACGAAAAATGGGTTATTTAAGTTAACAAGGACTTAGTTTCACCGTGAAGTGTGTTCTTGATCGGGTGTGTTTAAAGTTCATTACAAAATGGAACCCATTAAACATCTTGAGAAGCATTTTGTTATTGCGTGAATATAATTCTGAATCATATTTTCACCTCCTGCACCGTCCAGGCGGGGAACGTGGAACATAAGAGGAGATAAATAGAGACTAGAGAGATGCATTTTCTTTCCATCGAGCTGCCGCCCTCTCGCTTCAACGACAGCTGTGCGCGGTTCGCCAATAACAAGCCGGATATGCAGCATCACCGTGCGTGGCTGAACACGTGCAGACGTCTGCACGGTGCTGGGTGGATGTTTGTCTGGAAACAGCAGAACGTTGTCCAACGGCTCCCTCGCTTCGCGCCTAGTTGAACTCGTATGGAAAATGCGGCAACTCTTGGCAGTGGTGGTTAGCTTCGAGAAATGGCACGTTTTGACATTAACATGGATCTCTGTTGTCGCAATGGCTCTCAAAGGCTGGTCCGGTGCCACCAACCATGGGCGCTTGTTCAACATATCATGGGATCAGCGGGTGCCGGGCATTTTTGTCAGGTCAGGATGCTTTAACGTACAAAGTGGTCGACCCACTGGTTTCGAAAGCTGTGTTTCCAACTAAACGATTTCAGCGAAGGTCGTACCTCTTGGTACCAACTAAGCACTTCGTGGTGTTCTCAGAACCAGCATGAAGAAACGAGCCAACCTCATGAGATGCGAATATCACTGTCACGAACGTGTATCACTGGTTTCAAAAGGAAGTTAATGAATAGAAGTAAATGAAATAATGAAATTTTAAAAATGGTAATAAATAGAAGAAAATCAGAAAGGAATCGAGAACGCGAAATCTCATCGAGCGTGAAGCCTTATCGAAACGCGAACGCCACATCGAAATGCGAAACCTCATCGACACGCTGTCAACGTTGCCTGTTCTGCTCGCACGTATAGCCCGCGTGCTCGTAAAGTCTGCGAGTCTTTCAGTCTGGGAGCCTTCTCGTTGACTAAACGATTTTTGTTTCGTGCTCACGAAACACACCGACCATGTGCCACTGGTTTGTTTTGCGTTTCCTGAGGCCGGGAGCTCCTAGGTCATTGCGGCACACTCTTTGCGGCCTTTTCGTCTACAAATATCCTAATTCAAAACAGGTTTCATTTTCCGCGTCATGCCGCGGTTTGGCGGTGTCGTCCAGCACTGTAGCGGCATGGTGGTTCGTTGGGCTTTCCACCCTCCGCAACATGCTACTGTCAGTTTGCACTATTATCGATCTTCCAATAAATGTACGCTCATTTGGAGCGTTATTGTCCCTCCCCATGCTTTCATGACGCGTGTTCATGTTCATCTGTGTTCCTGCGCTTGCGCTCATGTGCTGCTCTGCTCGGCAGTTTCTGTCGGAGTCCGCGACATCTCTTGGCGAGCCCGCCTCGGTAAGTGCACAGACGCTTTGGCAATGTGTTAGCGCGTCTCCTTGACCTTCGGCCCGTAAAATAAAACAGCATGGCCATGCCTTCCCTGCAGCTTACGTCACGGTATATGGCTTCACGCTGACTGAATGAACGATCATAGGGCCGTAGCGTTACACTGATCACCTTGAACCCGGTTATATGACGACGATGCGATGAGGTGCCCGGGGATTTCTCACGGGAATTCTCCGTCGTGAATTCACAAGGGAGCTCGTGTGACCACGAAAATGACACGCGAGCTCGCGGAACTTGTTGATCCCCCCCCCCCCCTCTCCTGCCCCCCCCCCCCCCTCCCCCAGCAGGTCTTCCTGAGAGGGTCCCCAGACCTCACGAGCTCTCCTTCGATCGATACAACGCTTCCCAGTCGTGTTTGCGCGGCGTGCTCTTTTAATTTCGAGTCAGGCGGCGGCCGGCGGGCAGGAATTCGGCCGCCCACCGCTTCAGAGCTGCCCCGGGCGATTTATTGCTTCCTGCCGGCCGGCCGGCCGTTCGGCCGGCCAGCATTCGTCAGCTGGCTAAATATTTGAGCTGTCTGCGCGGCCAGCGCCCGGCCCGTTGATGGAGTTCGTCTGAGTGAAGGCGTCGCAGAAGTCTGCTCACGAGTCAGCATACGGATGTCGAGCCTAACGCTGCTGACGAAGGCGCCGTCCGTCCCCGCGACTCTGCCCGTGTTGTTCAAGGGTGTTCTGTTAGCGTCTTTTGAATGACGCTTCTTGGGGCTGCACTGTAGCTCGCGATTGCCTAAACGCTGGAATAGTATTGTAAAGCCCTTGCATTATCTGAACGCCGCTGTGCATACGGTATGATCTACTGGCGACAACAGTCGCCAAGTTCAAGTTGGGCAGTTCGCGTGGGGCAAAAGATTGACACTATACATTGCACCACTAGCCAGCTACAAAACCAAATTTAAGCGGGGTCAGAAAAGAAAGTCGGCTTCTTGGAGCAAAACTAGAGCAGAATAGTTCACACGCGAGGAGAGAAAAGTCTATCGGTTCGGAGGTGATCGAACACGATTCAAAGACTAGTGCAGCTATTTATGGCAAATGCTGCGCAGTTCTTGCTCCGGAGAAGGTGGCCGACGCCTCAGTTTCGAATATCATGGGATTCCAATTTCGACGGTTCAAATGCGTTGTAAAATGACTTATTCACATCATCGCAGTACTTCTAGCGGTATTGTCATCGGATTTGAACCCTGATCGTGATCCTAAAGGCAAGAAAGCAACTCGCCAAACAGTTTTTGGCCAAAGCCCGGTGCGAAGCATCAAGAAAGTTCGGTGCTTGAATAGAGGATGATACCATCCGGGCTAAACCAATGTTAAGTACAGAATTAGTCAACTGAATTTTGTCTATATGTTGGAAGCATTGAATGATATATGAGTCGTCTAATTAAGAGTGCACCCAGCTGTCTAGTCCAAAACACATGGAAAAGATGAGGCACATAGATGTGTTTGAAATTTTTTCAAATAGCCAGGCTTAGACAAAATTCGTTAGATTTTCTTCACTGAAGGCGTATACCAAAGGCACCCACGGGATGTTTTTAATAAGTGACAACATTCGGTTGTATGCATGACAACCTGAGCTGGGGTCGAAAATGCCTTTGGAATCACAGCTCATTTCTTGTTCTAGGAATAATCCTCCCGGCTTCTCACACGACGCGAAAAACGGAACCCCAGCTGACAGTCGAATAGCGCAAAAGGCAGGAGGCAGAAGGCGAGGCTTACCTGCAAATTTATAATGACAAGATGTCCGTTCTATTTCCACAGTTCCCGATGACTTTGATGATGGTTGTGATGGCAGGATTCAACTTAAAATTGCACGCCTCAAACTTGAGGCGTCGTGCGTTAGCCATCACATTTACGAAAGAGTGGTGGCCCGCAATCTGCAAAGTTTCCGACGGAAAAACTGAGCCGGGTGGTGAGGTTTTACGGTGGCCATTGTGTCGCGGTGTGGCTCGCTTTTCGTGGGGATTAGTGCTGCTTTGTGTAATCGCGGTTGGCTGATGGTTGACATTGTTGTGAAATGCCTAGCGGCGTGATCAGTTGTATTTTGACGCCTGGACTCCTAACTCCTTACTGTATCCTACTTCTACACAATTTTATGCTACTTTTGCTTTCCCTTGTGCCGCTTCTACTTAAGTTTACGCTACTTTATGTTTAGATAGTGTACGCTCTATGTCCTGATGCTTTATGCAGTGCACGCTGTAGGATCTTCCGACAGCTCTACACTCCATCACAAGTTTCACCCTATGGTTGTTGTGATGTATGCATACTCTTGTATCTCTCATGCAGGCGCTTCCACACACCAAAAATTGATGTGGCTCCATTTGTGCCCTTTTTTATCAGCCTTTCTATTTCATTTGTAAACTTGCACGTGTGTAAGTAAAAGTGTGATTGCGTGCATCTAACAATAAAAAGTGGCCCGCGAACAAACACTAACAAGTAATTGGGAAGACATGCGTGAAAAAGGAGCCTTTGGGCCGCTCCTTCTCCCTGGTACTTCCAACGTCCCAATCCTCCCCTCCCCCTCCCCACCTCCCAGTCCTCCCCTTCGTTGGTGCGCTCGCGTCCCAACCCTGCGTCGAATGGCAGTCGCGACCACCCGCCTCCATCCACCGGGCCGCCGCCGGAGGCCGGAGTGCGACGGGCGGCAGTAAGGCCGGCCTGCCCGTCTATCTGGCCGCCTCAGGTCGGCGCCAAATATGCTGATGCGATTCCAGTCGCAGGCGCCGCGGATAGTGCTTTCAATTTCTGTGCGCAGCCTATCCCAGTGCCCGCTATTGAGAATTTATTCAATCATCGCCGGGGCCTCGCGACGAAGTGAGATAATGGCGTTGACGAGGCGTGCCGGCGCCAGCGCTGGTCCGATGGCTCCAGCTTATCCGAGTGTCTGGCAGCCTCTCCGTTTGCCTCCATCTGTTTTTGAGTGCGTTCCTGTTCTCGTGTGATGTATACAAGTGAGGTGTAAACTGGCACAAAACAGGATCATGTAAAATCTTGCAAAAATTGGGGCATGGTGTGTGACTTGCACAACGTTAATGTCAATGTTTGAGGGGTTACTGCGTGTAAGTGATCCAAGGGATGGTTCATTATATTATTATTCCTACAGTAAAATATCTTGAAAGACTTCACGTTACCGCTACTATTCCATGTATTAAACCGTTTTTAGGGATACAGTTGCTTGCGTAAGGTGGTCATTTGTACCTACTTGTCATGACATAATGTTAACCATAATCCAGCATATTTCCATACAGTTGATGAAACGCTGTGAAATATTTAGAGCATTTGGCGTAGAAAACCAAGTAGTAATTTGCAGGCAGTTGGCTCCACAGGTTTGGATTTTTCATTCTCTTTTGCTGGATCTCAGTTGATATTGAGCAGTTTTGCACACCGTGCACCATCTTTTACCCCATGCACGACCTACCCTCGACGAACGTCCTCTGAGAAAACTACCATCGAAAACATCTGTATTGTGCTTACCATCTACGTGACCTTGTCAAGATCGAATATGACAGAAAACATCGACGAATTTTGTATCCAGCCAACCGGTCGCGTGTAGGCTCGATCAGATATCTGTCTGGGTGAGTATTGTTGCACAACAGTGACTATCTGGCCGGTTGCACGCGTTAGGTTTAGCAAGTTAGCACAATGTCAGACCGCGCCAGCATTTTCCGCTTGCGTTCCATCATCAATCACCATTCCGTCATTGCGCTGACATATTATAGCACGTGCCAAACGGACACTAGCGTCTTCATTGTGCTCAGTTCGATTTGCTTTGCCGTATGGGTCGTGGGCAGACGTTCTGATTGAACTTCTGGTGTAAACATCGCGCGAAGTTCAGGCTTGTTAAACTTCTCCGAGGTCTGGATGCTCAGCCACATGCACACTATATTTTTATCTCCAGGCTGTTCGCACTCGCTGTTATGAAACGAACATATGTTTTTTTTTAAAACAAAGACACCTTCTTCATATGTTCATCACCTGTCTTTCTGTTGATCAGCCCAGTCAAATATAACGGCTGAAATCAGCAGGATACCGCCAACTGTGCCTCATTGCTGGATCAATCCACTCTGGTCTACAACGCAAAACGCATGTTGTTCTTCCAGCAGCTTAACACTGCACCGCGTCGCACGGGCCCAATTGCCGGTGTTTAAGCCCTAGAATCTTGTCAGCAAGCTGCGTCTTGTACCGCCGCGCGCAAACACACAAATAACGCGCGAACGCTCGCGTGTTACCGAACCCGAGGCGGCTGTCGGCGCAAAACGAGCCATCTTCGCCGACAAAAACTAAACTCGTCCTGCAGCCTGCGTGCAAGCAGGTGCAGTCCGACGATGACCTTGGGCGAGGGCGGCCGTGACCTTGGCCTTGGCTGGTCAGTCGTCGGGCGCGGCGCCCGTCCCCAGCCAGCCTAGCCACCTGTTGTCCCTAGCTCGCCGCGCGTGCCCGAAAACATCTGCGGGGACGATAGACGCGGTGGGCGCGCCTGAGACGTAAGTGGGATGAATGAAGGCGCTTGTTTTGGAAACATCGACAACAGTGCAAGGCTTAGAGCGGACGCTACCAACAAGACAGGAAAATCGTGGGTACTGCTCCTGCCCGGAAGGTTACTCCAAATTGCACGAAAGCGCACCTGTCGCGAAATACGCGCGCACTTTGCGTCTCCTGTTGCGTGATCAAGTACTTTTTGGAGAGGTTGCCCTCGTTTCGGATTTTTATTTTGCGTTGCGGCACTCGCTTGCTTCCGTGCTTCGTATTGCAATGGTTGAAAGACTTCAAGCCGAGACGCGCACAATGCAATGTCGCGGGCCGGTGCTCCTTCCTTAGCGAAGGCGGGACCGCGGACATCAGAAAAAATGAGGGCGCCCAAAGAACGTCCAATTTGACGTCGGGCGCTGCAGCGCACCACAGTTAGGGGATTAAGGGATCAAGGGATTAAGACCCTTCCGAGAAAGGACATCAAAGGCATCATGAGGGCCCGCAGGCACTGTGTCCTAGAGGGGCTCCACCGGAGCCCTTGTCGGGACCTCCACGAGGTGGGCCCCTCCTTACGAAATCCCGCGTGCGTGGCTCTGGCTGCCCACGTGATTATCCCGTGTCCCTGCTTCGAACGGGCACACGCTTGTAACAAATAACAAAAAAGCCATTCGACAACGGGTGCATTATTCCATAAATCCTGGCGGAGCGGTTGTTCGCCACTCTCTTTTGTTCGTGTTTACCTTGGTGAATCAGAAACAATGTTCCTACGGGCGCAAGCGAGTTCCGCTCGCATCATTCTGTCGCATCGTGGCAACAGGATTTCGTCGAAAAAGTACAGCTCCACAATGCAAAAGTGCAATCTACTACCGGCAAAAAGGCGCTGCCGCCGTTCGGATCCCCCGACAGGAATGCGCCTCGCACATGTGCTCCGCGTGCGCTGTGGTGGAGCACATAGCGCGTGCAGGAATTCCTAAGCTGGAAGCGGCATCGATTACGTCGATCGTATCAGGGCGGCGATCGCGACTAGTCGACAGAGAATGGAACCAGAATGGCTGTGAGCGGGTGGTCCGAATAGGGCCAGGATTGTTCACGTTACGTTACGTGTTACGCTGCGGAGGGTTCCCCTAATTATTACCTGGAGTTATCGAGTAGGTCTGTTCGGTTATGAGGTCGCAGAGGTATTAGCGCGACCACTAGAAGCTCGATTGTCAGCAGTTACGTGCTGCTGAATGACCTGTTTTCCCAGTGCGCTGTGAACCGCGCAGTGCCTTGGGTTGTCCCGTCTCATAACGGTCATTGGGAGCTTGGTTCAGCTCGTGCGGCGCCCAGAAAGTACTAACGTGCTTTCCAAGTACGTTACGTTAAATATGGTTGGATATGGCTCCAGGCATCTGTGCGAGGCGTTTTTTTCCGGTGCTGTTGTCCCATTCAACCGGTCCAGGTAAGCGCATACATACCTGCGCCTCGTCAGACCGTTCATAATGAGCCACGCTTGTGCTGGAGCGATGCTAACAGTGCTGGCTGTACTGGCCAAGACTCCAGATAGCATGCAACGGCTTGGCGTCGGTAAATGAGACTGGGCAGGGACGCACCCAGAACATCCATTTCGGGCGGGGCAGTGGCACACAGCTCACTTAGCCCGTTTAGCTCGCTTGGCTCACCAAGCTCACTTAGCTCGCATCCTTCGGAGTTGCACATGCTTCTCGATAGCGCAGTTCGATCCACGCATTGTTGGACATCCGAACAATAGAACGAATTGGTTTGCGCGGCTCATTTTCGTATAGCTGTAGGGGCTACACACCCCGCATGGTGAAATGACAGTGAAGAAACACCAGTAAAACTGGCAACGCCAGTTTCTACGCCAGGAGTGACCAAGGTCGTCCGTACCACCGCGCGTTGGAGGAGCCAGGCCCCGAACGCTCGACGGTTTCCAGAAACCCAACTTAAGAGCGGGAAATGTCTCACTTTTCTACCGCCGCGGGGAGGGGGAGGGGGGGGGGGCGTGGCCGTATCGGCCTGATCAGTTCCTGTGGGTCTGATTCTCTCGCCGCCTTCTGCAGTTCACGTGTTATCTAGGTGGTGCTCGAGTTTCGAAGCAAACCTTGCGAATCCCTTACATCGCAAGGGGCATGATGACGACTCAGCGATGGTCAACGTTCCGTGGCATATTTGCGTGAACTGAGGTGTAACGTAGGTCACCACCGTTCCCTTGAGGGGGGGGGGGGGCAACAGAGGTTACCGCGGATGCCAGCCTGTGATAGATACCATGTTCGCCAACGGTTAAGTGGTGTAGGGAATTTAAGAGCGGGCCAATCCTCCTCCTGCTCATTTATATTTATTTTGCATTGCAGGAACACCCCACAAACGACATCCACACGATGCACGACAACCACAATCGACAGGACAGAGACACGACATCGACATTGCTGACATCGCGAATGACATCGACTTTTGCAACCGAGAGACGCTGGCCATCGCTGCATCAGGGCACATTTGGAAGCTCGGCTTCGCTATGCACCTGCAACGCGTTTCAGCGCAACCTCCTGAAACAGAAGTGCCATGAGACTCGTACGGCTGCTCTCAGTACGCCAGCGGGATGACGCGGCGCACTTCGTGACCCCGCGATGCCCCTCGCTCGCCAGGCCAATGCATCATCAGACATGGACGCTTAAAGCCCCCTCCCCATCTCAACCCGCCCCCCCCCCTCTCCCGTGGGGTCACTGCCGGTACAAGGACGGACGAGTTGGGGCCCAGACAGGCGCTCAGTATGCACGCGGCGAGCGATGCTCCCGACCCGGGCCCCGGGGCGATGACCCGATCATGGCGTGCTCGTCCGGCCAGGTTCGCTGATGACGTCACTGGTCTGGGGACCCGGGGTTGGGGGGAGGCGGTTACACTAGGATGGGGCGTGCTTCGCGGCG
Organism: Pollicipes pollicipes; assembly: GCF_011947565.3. Taxonomy (NCBI): domain Eukaryota; kingdom Metazoa; phylum Arthropoda; class Thecostraca; order Pollicipedomorpha; family Pollicipedidae; genus Pollicipes; species Pollicipes pollicipes. Next base: position 7,146,546 of record NW_023596805.1, on the reverse strand, counting down.
GGTCATAGTGCGGTGATGGCCTGCCCGGACTCAATTTTGGGATATGAGTCTCCTTACACCCCTCTCGCTTGCAATATCTCAGTATCACTCTCACAAATACGTGTCGCCGCTTCGCGCTATGTGCATGACGCTTGCTGCTTTTCTCGAAAGTGGATCAGGCTGGAAAGGCAATATCTATCACAACAAACTAGCCTTCGTTCGTTGTCGGCATATTTTTGTGCATCGATGTGGGGAAGGCAAAAATTGTTACCTACATACTTTCCTTAACATGTTATGCGTCGCTCAGTACAGAGTTACGAAGACCAGATAATAAATAGATGCAATCATGCGTATCTATCTGTGTGATGCGTCACGCATCACCATGACTTAACCCGCCAACACCGCTTCACCCGTCGACATAACAGGGTGCGACCGTATCGGCAACAAGGCCACTCTGTCGGTGCCCGAGGCTGTGTTTACTGTCGCCACCGCCGGTGATGAGACCATCAGTGCTGAATGAGACGGGCTGCTGTGGCCCGCAGTCTGGCGCCCGCAGTCCGGCGCCCGCAGTCCGGCGCCGTTGATGTACGCTGCAGCGACGTCGGAGGACGTTGAGTCACGTTTCGTGGCACCGCTGTCTCCGGGACTCCGGGTTGAGGGATCCAGTGGTTCTAGGCTTCAGCGTTATGTCTGGTGATTCAGGGAGCAGAAAGCATGAAAAGTGCAAAAATACCGTTGTGGACCCCAATGATCTGGAAGAAGCACCACCGTTGCTTGCATCGATAGAAGTACAATTACTGATGAAAGAGGTAGTGTTCTTAAACCGACATATTCTGATAGGTTTATCTGAGGTTTTGTTGAGCTCGACACGAGGACTGGATTTTGTTCATTTTTGTGTTGGTCTCTCTGTTTTTTTTTATCGAAAGTACGAATGTATCCACCCAGCACACAATGGCTTTTTAGAGCTGTTTGTTCCTGTTGGACAGCCCCATGCAGTCACAGTGAACAACGCGAGCAGGGCGAGCGGCCGCGACCGTGTGTGGTAGTACAGTGACGTCATCAGCACGGCCGAGCGGCTCAGCTGTTTTTCGGCCTGTGTTTGGGCGATCAAGCGGCTTTAGGGGTATAAGAGCCCGCCTCGCGCGCTGCCACGAGCATCAGCGGAACCTGTGAGTGGCTCGATAACGTGTAGCTCGGGGCGGTCCGCCCGTGGCGAACGTGGTGTAGATTAAAGAAGATTATTAGATTAAAGATTTTTTAAAAAATTAGATTTTTATTAGATTAAAGAAGTTCTCATTTCGAGTGTTCATTGTAATAGGCGCAGCGTGAGCGGAGATTCGCTTCATCGGAACCGAGTTTATTTGTATCTGGGTAGGTTTGGTTGGTCTCATACCTCTGGTTTGCACCGGAAACGTCCCATTCGATCAAAGACGTAGTTCCACAAAACCAATAGGAGAGCTGCGTTAAGAAAGTGGTTAAGCCTGGCCCAAATACGCCAAAATGTGTTTTTCTTCAATTTGACCCGCTTTCTTCTGAAAGTTTTGGCTTGCCTCCCACGACGAAATGAGAAGCTACACACTGATTTATATTATGTAGATGCATTTTCAGTGCACGACGTTGGTCACACCTGAGTTTTGTTCACCTCTTTTACCCGCGGTGTTTGCAGAGGCGATGTTTTACATATATCTGAGAGGCGTTATCACAGTTTGGAGAGATCGAAGATCGCGTAAGTCAGCATTGCGTGAGCTCGCGCGTAAGTCGTGCGGGTTCCTCCAAGTTGGGACGGTAAGAGCATGTCGCATAGGACTCGCTCCTGACATATGTCTGCCTATTTAAAAACCTCACACCACTTGCGAACTTGTTTGTCGGGTGCCTGTCTTACGGACATTGGAATATTCGTCCAGTGCTAGTGATGTGTAACATGCGTTTGAAAATTTTAAAACCAACAAGATAACCGGCTTGTTCGAAGTGGACAGTGCTAGGCGCTCGATATTTTGTATACAGCGCTCACAATGCACATCGTCGCGAGCATTTTACGGTGAGCCAGCGACTGCAGTGGCCAAAGTATCACTGAGGGGCCCCGGCACAACCGGGATTCGAACCCAGGCCCCTCACGCGGGAGTTGAAGGCCCTAACCAATCGGTCATCACACCCAAGTTCAGCGCCTCAAGCAGCCATGAACGGCTACCAGATCTTCAGCCTCCACTGCTGCCAGATGTGCAAGTCTTTGGTTGGCTGCAAATCCACCCAGTCCAGTGCCTCGAGCTAACGACGAGCACTTCCTCTCGGGCCCAGTCCGACGCGCCATCCTCCACGGAGCCGGAACAACTTGCTCTGTTTGGATTTTGGGCCTGGTCCGGACCGTTGTTTGCCTTGATGTGCCGGTTCGGCTGGCCAGTTTGAATGATGTGCCCAAGCTAAACAAACCAGATGGCGAGACGTGGGCGGCTGAATAGAACAGGGGGTAAACACGACACTACGTCTTAAGCCAGCCCCGCCGGAACTCATAGATGAAAGGAGGCTGTTGTCAGCAGCCGGAGGGGGCCGCGGCTGAGAACGGCGGGCGTAGCCTGGTGTTGTTTTCGCCTTTGGTGGAAGATATTTAAAATGAAATGCATTTTCTTTGACTGAAAATTCTCATTTAAATTATGACGATAGTGATTCTGAAATATGGTGTGAAAGATGTGGGGGTAGAATCGATATTGTAGGGGATTTGGGTGTTAGGTGTTCATTGCTTAGTGCTCGGTACGCGGTGCTCTTTGCTCGGTGCTCGGTGCTCTGTGCTCGTTGCTTGTTGCTCGGTGCTCTGTGCCCGGTGCTCGGCTGCGCTGTGCTCGGTGCTCGGCGCTCGGTGCTCATTGCTCGGTGCTCGGTGCTCGGTGTTTGGCGCTCAACGGGTGTCGCTGCCGTTGTTCCTCCCGATATTTTTGTCCAAATCAGCACATCCACCAACTACCGCGTTCAATTTACGTCAGTACCCACACCATGCGCGCCAAAAAGACTGCGTCTCAGTATAATGCTAATGGAAATTGGACTCAACACTGCTGCATTGATGTCTTGCGTAGATAGGCATGCTATAGGAACATTCCCTACCTAATGTCTAATTGGGTTGATAGCGATTCGGGTGCCCATTTCGTGTATCAATAGGTTCCAATATCAATATCAATGTCAATATCAATATGTATATATATATATATATATATATATATATATATATATATATATATATATATATGCTATCAATGGATAGATTTCCGTTCCTTTAAGGTGCACGCAGTTAGTGGGTAGATTGCTGTGCTCACAATAAGTCAGAAATAATTATTTCAATGATTACTGTATGCAGCAGGCAGGGGTTTTAGTGTGGTCGTCTATTATGCACGAGATGTCGTCGCGCTCTTTGGAGGCGATCCATCTCGTTCCCAGCCGGCACCGACGGACGATAACTCGCTGGTAGAAATGTTCTCGGTGTTGAGAGAAATGAATGCAGTTGCGTCAACACTTTCAATTGCACGACGTTCTAGTTGAGAAGGAGCTCAATCTTTGCTGTGTAATGTGTTCGCTTTTCCTTGTGTCTTGGTCTTTGTCTGGACGCGGATATGTTAAAGCGATAAGTATGCTAAGAATGTAATTTTCTCTATACGTGCTTAGCTGACATTGAGCTATTCTGGTGAGTTCTTGAATGTGGTCTGTTCCACGTGTATTTAACTCCCAGTGAGCCATCTTACGAGGGCTATTCCCTCGTGAACTGTCTCTTTATGTAACCTTTATGGTCTCCATGGTGCCAATGGGCACTTGAGCCCCGCGAAGTGCCGCCCAAACTACCCCCGAACAGGATCGCCGAAACAATCCAAGAGTCAAAGACCAAACAATCCAAGAGTCTGTGACCTTAAATCTACCCGGAGTTGAAGCGAACAGACTGGGGATGATGTGCCAGGCGAAACGAGAGGACGAGTGAAAATCTGCCCGAGGGAGGCTTACTGATCTACCATGCAATTAATCTTAATACGGCTTGTGATAACTTTTTCAAAGTCGGGGTTCGGGGATGGGGAGGGCTCGTCGCCAAGCCCGCCCTGGTGTCAGGTCTTCACTTCGCCAGTCCCTAAAACGCCTGATCGAAATGCTTCCGGCCGTAATGCACGAGGACGTAATCCCTGAGCTCCCAACGTGGACTCCCATTATACGGACTGCATTCGAACGACGTCATTGAGGTCAGTTTTTAATCAACGATTAGTTTCCAAATGGCGTCATCGCTTGCCCTCGGCGATCCGACCGTTGCCATGGCGACGGTCCGCGCTGCCGCTCTCGACCAGCCACACGCGCTGTAATGGCGTCTTGCCAGCGGGCACCTGAAGAGGATTGAGAGCTGCGAGCGACGGAAGTTATCCGTGCGTCTATGCTTGGGTTTTGACGCGGTACGTGTCAGTGGTGTTGTTTTTCGTTACTGATTGCGAGGCAAGCCGGAGGTTGGACAGCCTAACTTCCACCGAATTTGCGTTTTTTCAACGGATTGGGTCCACTTAGACAAAACATTAGTAATAGCCTTATTCCTCAGATAGTCCTCAGAGAAAAACCAGGAGAATGGAGATATGGATGGGTTGATATTTCGGCAACATGCCTTTATAGAAACAAAAGCAGAAGTAATGTACTTCTACTGTTGAAGTGAGAAGTAAATTACTACCACTTATATTAGTGAACGATGAGATTTAGTTCTGAATTTCCATTTATGAAATGGCTCTTATTTTGACAATGTACGTCGAGTTCAGCAAGAAACGCGCAAAGAGCTCAAAGAGAAATGCCGTGTTACTTCAAACCTTTTTCTAAATCGTCGGAATATTCCAGCAATAAATATTATGGATCTTAATTTTCTAAGCCGAGAGCACGGCCCAAATGAACGTAGGTAGATCATGGCTCTCACAAAAGAATAGAAATGGACAGCCCTGGTCTGTACCCAAATGACCGCCAGAGCGTTCCGCTGGCATGTGTACCGCGTGCGGGTGGCAGGGCTGACCTGACCCGTCACCGACACTTCCAGCGGGTCTGAACATTTGCGGCGAAGATCCCGGGAGCTGCCACGAGCCGATCTTTACGGCAGATCTATCATCTCTTTCCACGCGGGCTAATCTTAATAGAAGCGAGACGGCGCGTTCAGGCATCGCTCAATGGCACCGCATTCATATTTGCCAGCCACTGCGCCGGTGGAACGCGGGCGATCGGACAGTGGATCGCCATCTCGCGGGGCGGAGCGTCTTGCGTGCACCTTCCTCGTGATGAGGCATTGGAGGCCACGGAATGAAGTCAGTTGCCAGCCGCCTCGTCTCGCCCGCGTCCCTGGCGCGGCCCGCCGCGGGGGACAACAGGTGCGGCGTTCGGGCCAACGCCCTGTCTTCTGCTGTCGCTGACGTCACGTCCTGCTACCGCTGACGTCACGCCCTGCTGCCGCCAGCCGCGAATCCCCCGCCGGCAAGCGTGAATGAAATGCTGTCAGACGTGATTCCACCGTTGTCGGGTGTGATTCCGCTGCTCACGGGCGTGGCTCCACTGCCTGCAGGCTTAGATGCACTGCTGTCGAGCCTAAATCCACTGCTGCCGGGCCTAAATCCACTACTGTCGGGCCTAAATCCACTGCTGTCGGACCTAAATCCACTGCCACCAGACGTGAGTCAGCCACTGCCAGGCGTGATTCCACTGGTCTCAGACATGGGGTCCACTACTCTCAGGTGTAGTTCCACTGCTCCCAGACGTGGATGCACCGCTGCCAAGCGTAGATACACCGCTGCAAGGCAAATGACGCCAGACATGAATGAGCACTTTCAGGCGCGGGTCCGAACGGTCCCATCCTTCTCGGCCTGGATCCACTGCCGCTTGTCGTGGATCGACTAATGCCTGGCCTGGATGCGCAACCGCCCGTCGTCGATCCACTACTGCTTGGCGTGGATCCGCTATTGCCTGTCGTGGATCCGTTAATGCTTGGTATGGATCCGTAGCCGCCTATAGTGGATCCACTACTGCTTAACGTGGATCCGCTGCTGCCTGTCCTGGATTCGATACCGCCAGCCAGGGATCCCCTGACACTAGTGGTGGATCCATTGCGCCAGCGGTGGATCCACAGCGCCGTGTATCTCCTGCCACCAGGGCTGGATCCACAGCGGCGTACCGTCAATGCTGAGGTTATTATGTCCAGGGAACCACAAAAATCTACAGTAGTATAATGGTACTTGGTGATGAAAGTTATCCACGGATGCGTGCCAAAAAAATGCGTGGCGGTATGCGTGCGGGCGCGCTATGTAACAATTCACGAGCCAGTGGAGAGGGGCCGTGACGGTTTTGTTCTCACTAACCGCAGCGGTGGCTCAGTGAGAACCGTAAAAGATCTCAGCGGCGCAGCAGCAACGCGTGGCTGATTTATGACAGCGGCCATGAATGCTGAAGGCGCCGACTGAAACCATGAAAGCAGAGACGGATTACGCAATAGTCTGCGAGCGAGTCCGGGGCTGATGCGATTCTCACGAACGACGTGTCCATTAAGAACTCGTTTTCGGCGTCGCCCAATGGCACAGCGAGCCGTCTTCTCCACCAAACATCACCTGTAAACGCACGGGTAGCGTAGATACCGAGTTCTCATCAGCGGTGAGAGCAATAACGCCATTTTAGTGGATCACCTGAGTCACATGGAGCATCATCTGAGCTCATCAGACCAGCCCAGCGTCATTAGCACTATCGCTTCGCGGTGGTTGGCGTTCATTTCCGCCGCTGCGTGGGCCGTTCATCTGCAAGTTCGACGTCGCAGGCGGGCGTTTCTGCCGGCCGTTTTGGACGCGCGCCAACCACCGCACCTGGATTGGAGGATCCGCTCGGCGGAGGTGCCCCCGGCACCTTGCGGCTCAAAACAGACCTGCGCGAGCCTTGACAGTATGCAAATTGCACGGGCGGCCGCGCCGCAGCCTTGAACCCGCGCTGACCGCTTCAGGGTCACGGCTGAGGGATTTAGGTGTCGCGACTTAGCACGAGAGTCTTGGGCTGAGTGTGAGCGATGTCACGGCTGGGCGTTGTCAGTGTCACAGCTGGATGGTGTCAGTGTCACGGTCGGGCGGTCAGTGTCATGGCTGGATGGTGTCAGTGTCACGGCTGGGCGGTGTCATTGTCACGGTCGGGCCGTGTCAGTGTCACGGCTGGGCGGTGTCGGTGCCATGCCTGGGGATTGTGTCTTGGCTGATAGGGGAGAAGGGGGGGGGGGAGTATAGACATCATTTTCTGCGCTGAGATTCGCCATTTTAACTTTTGAGATGTGTCAGAAGCGGCATATCAATTCTAAGATGCGTCAGAAGTGGCATGTCACTTTTTAAATGTGTCAGAAGTGGCATGCCACTTCTAAACTTCAGTGTTGAGTGCTCAGAGGCATCACTGCCATAGCTGTAGCATTTCGGTGTCACGAGGCTGCGCTGCGCTTATACCGGACTAAAAGCGCCAGTATCAAAGCTGAGTGATGTCAGCGCCAAAGCTAAAAAACGCCAATGTCAAAGCTGAAAGACATCAGTGTCAAAGCTAATAAACGCCAGTGTCAAAGCTGAAAGACGTCAGTGTGGAAGCTGAGGAACGTCAGTGTCAAAGCTGAGAGACGTCAGTGTCCTGGCTGACGTGCTTCAGTGCTTGTGCTAAAAGCGTCAGCATCACTTCCCAAAGTTGCGAATGCTGCAGGTGATAATTTCATTGTCACGACAGAGGCTCTTCGGTGTCATGCCACAGGTCTACTAGATGTCGATATCGTTGCTGAGGAATGTCACCGACCGACTGAAAACAACGGTATTAAACCGAGGGGCAGCGGTGTCAGGGCTCAGAAACGGCAGTGACTCCGCTGGGAAACGCCAGTGGGTGGTGTTAGTGACACGGGTGAGAGCCGTCAGTGTCCTTGCTGCTATACGCCGGTGCCAGCGCCGCCGGAAGTGTCACCGTTGAGCGGCGGAAGTCCGAGAGACAGCCCGCCATTCCACCAGCCTTCCCCATCGCCTCACTCTGTACCAGTATCACATCCCGCCGCTGCTCACCGCGGCTCTAATGCATTTCCTGGTAGTTAATTGACGTCCGACGTCCCAAGCGCACCAGCTAAACGCCAGTGCCTTGCAGTTCCCTCCAGAACGGGCCCGAAGTGGGCGGCAGATTTTGATCGAGCCGTACAGCCTGCATGCCCGACAGTGCGCCAGTTTGGCAAACAGACGGGTCAAGTGCTCCTAAGCGTCCTCCTCCAGGGCATAGCGGCTGCGTTTGCTGCGCCAGTGCGCCGCATCCGAGAGCACGGCCACCGCCGCGGAGGCTGGTGCGCGCCGGAGGCGATCTCAGCCTCGGGGACTCACCGGGACTCGTGGCTTCGATCGCGGTGACTCTCGCCGCGTATGATTGACCGGAGGCGCGTCCAGGTAAGCGTCTCGGGGATAGCCTAGGGGATAGATAGATAGGCCTTCACAGCCGTCTAGGGGATAGATAGATAGCGAAGTAGCTCTTCGGTTTCGAACCGCGCTGATTCTCCCCACCTGATTCTCAGTGTGAGTTGTGCGTCGATTTTCTGGCGTCAACATGGGTCCTTTATTGATTTGGAGCGTTGCCAGACAAGTGCCGGCTGCAATAGCCACTAAATTATGCTAAAGACTCCAAAATCCGTCGTCCAAGGTCGGCTGAGCGCGCTAGTCGTCGGGATCATCGGCGGGCTGTGAGGCTTGGGCGGCGGCAGTGGACCCGGCATGGAGAGAGTCGTATTCCCAGGCAGGTGCTGCCACTGCCGTTGCTAATATGCAGAGGATTCAGCGGCACGGCGGCGGTGACGGCGGCCAAACAAAAGGTTTTGGTCGCAACTCCAAAGTTTCACCTGTAAAGTTTTCTCTTCGGGTGCGAGTTTGCCGCAGAAGTGTAGCAGCGGCGCGGCCAGACCCTGCGTAGGGGAGGTGAATATTTTTGCGTAGTCAAATAGAGATCAGGTGGAAATATTTGCAGGTGATATCTGCATTGATGCTAACGAAACCACACGAACACGTTTACAACAGAATCTGGCCAAACGATGTGCACTAGGTGGGGGACGGGGAGTGCGGAGTTGGAAAGAAGCTGCCCGACAAATGTTCGCGCTGAGTCCGCCTCTGCGATCGACAGCTACCGGCAGCCGCCACCGGTCGATTTCGTATCGGAGGTGGCGGCAGACGACAGTTGTTGATTTTGCCTCACGCCGATTGGCTCGTTGATCCTTCGGTCCCGGGATTTCTCGGAAGGTCGGAATTTGATTGGGCTAAACTGCCATAGTTCGACAGCGGACCGCACTCTGGGAGTGCCGTTAACGTCGATATTGGGTTCGAAGCCAGACGGTGTGCTTGTGGGCGGGCGACCGTGGTGCCAAACAGGCCTGGCTTTGGGCGGTTGCGCATATTGATCTGTGGAAGATCCGTGCGCATGGGTCTTTCGGGAACGCTGCGGCTTTGTACTTGCGTTTTCGTTGTGCTGGAGAGCCGGCGCTAACTCGCATTCGAGGTAAACACTGCACGCTAGGTTCCTTCCCATCGCGCTGCTGTTCTTTTTTACATAGCTTAATCCTTCAACTCCATGCCATAATCAGCGCGTACACATAACTTGTCCGGCTCTGCTTACGTATATTCCTAATGACATCGATGGCGTGTGATAGCTTGCTGGACAGGATAGGCGCCAAAACACGATTTTTTCATCCAGGTGCTTCTCTCTGGCCCTGGATAAAAAGTAAATGGCTGGCCGTCACCCGCCCCAGCTCGCCTGCTTTCCTGTTAGTAACGACCGGTAAGTTACATTTCGTTGAATTTTCGCAAGCTCTGTATCGTGCATTTCATACGGAGAGACTTTCGGCGGCGGCTTTCGATAGCACGGTATGGAGAAGACATGTCAAGAAAGTCACCGCCGGATGAAACTCTCGCGGGGGACTTCTTCCGTCATCTCGACGGGTTTCCGCGGCGCTGGTGCTACCCTGACCAGCCATCTCCACCTCGCTGGCCCACCCTGCGTTAGCACGCCACCAGCACGAACGCTCGCGCCCAGGAAAGAAACACTCGGCCACAGACGAGCCAGACCTAGCGGCCTACAGCGGCTCTCGTTAACAGAGCGCCGCGAGCCGAACAATGCCGGTCGTGGAGGCCACTCCTGCCCACAATAGCTTGTTGATCGCGCTCTACTGACACCGGCACGGTCATGAGGCGCGGGGTGGGTGGGGGAGGGGGGAGGGGCTGTGGTTTTGGGGCTACGGGCTGGAGGGCCGCGCTCGGGCTGTTTGCCGGGAAGTGGGAACGTGCTCGTCATGAGATCTGCTATGTTCAGGCCGTTGTGTTGATAACAGCTGCGGTCTCAAGTGATGTTTGGGCTGACAATGCCCGGAAAGTGCGGTGACTTTCAACCCCTTACTATTCGTTGACGCGTGGCCATTATTCGCACCTAATCACTTGGAACTGTCGTCCCATTAGATCAAAAGGGAAGGACGGTTGAATGTGGGGAGGCCATTGTATGGCTGGCGGGCAGTTCATTGATGACGTAAGCTGGGGTAACGCAATGGCACGAATTGGCACATATGTATCACAAGATCAGTAAAGGGTGTGTAGAATGGTTGCGTCACGATCAAATGGTTGCGTCACAATCAAATGGTTGCGTCTCGTATTCGTAGATAAGAATGGTTTTTGTGGGGTAAATGACAGTACCCACTTCACAAATCTGCAAGCACCTTTCAAACAGTTGAAGAATGCTTTCTTGTACAGCAAACTACAAGAAAAAGAGAAAAGCGCGAAATTATAATCAATTATAATACACAATTTAGCGTAAATTTTCAAGGCGCCAAAAAGTATGGGCACACATCTTCTGTTATATATCGTCTTTTCCTACATCCCATTTCCAAGTCTTCCTATCTGCTTCCAGTCCGATCTCTACCCTCGCCGCCCGCTCCCCCCACCGCCGCGGCATTATTGCCGCTCGTCGCTAGTTTCCGGATCAGTGACCGATACGATGCGGGCGTTTCCGTTCGGCTGACCTGGCCCGCTCGGCCCCGAGAGCGCGCCGAAAATAGGGGCTGGTTGCACGACAGCTGCGGACACCGGCGTTCTTTCCGCGACAAAATGCCGCGGGTGGCTGCTTTTATTTTTCTTTCTTTTTTCAAGGCTAAACTAGCGATTAGCGGATGGAAGGCGCGCAGACTTTTCTAGCCGCGCGCTGGGCAATAAATAAAGTCTGCGTTTTTCATCGGCCGGGGAGAAATTTGGTGAATTCGTCGACAAATTCAAAGGACTAATTTTCGGGCAATTCCAGGTGGCTAGACAAAATATGAAAATGAGCATTTGCATGTGCAAGGTCCGCGTGTTTCTCGTTTGTCCGTTATCAAAGTGCAAACATGATGTGATTTGAGTGTTTGCCACTGGTATGGACCGTCCAGGCGAGTGTTAGAAGGCGAAGTATGGAGTAAAACGCTGCCCCCGGAGCCTGACAAAGTAAAGGGTTCACTGAACTCTGAGGTAGCCTGTCATGGCAACACAAAAGTGAAGAAACTTTCCCGCTCCGGAGCAACGTTTTGGCAGTTCTGACGTCTCCGTCACCAGGCATTGACTGTCTGGAGCACCAATGTACGTCGTGGACTGTTCCGTGCGGTCTGTTGAATCTGGATTTTGTTTTGCCAGCTATGCAAACGCGCTTAAAAAGAAACATTATAACGGGAGGGAATCCCGGGTGAACTCAACAAGATTTAGGGTTAACTCTTCCATTAATCCGGTATATGCAGCACTATTGATTTGGCACCATTGGCATCATAGTCCAGGCCCACGGACGGGAGGAGCACCTGTCCCATTGAACATGGGGTAACTGCCACCCATCCTTTACTGCCTTTGCCGTCCGGCCTGTCGCCTTGTGTTGTTAACGGATTTTATCATCCCCATGGCAACGGTCGCGTGATTCGCCACAGGTCTCACGGGACACATTTCCAGATGGCCCCAGCGGCCGGATTCCGATGGATGATTGCGTTTTTCGTGCGACGTGATGAGATGGCATTGTAGCGTTCAGCTGATGCATTTTGTGGGGAGACTGGTTGGGTTCTCCATTTTATCAGCCGTCTTAGAATTTCGACACCGGCTAGAAGGAGGAGGAGGAGGGACAGGAGGGGGAGACCCAGCTCCAGCGCACCCGAATACTCTCGAGTGGCAATAGGCGATGCAATGCAGGCAATGCAATGCCAATGGCTAACGGGCGATGGCAGGATAGGCTGAGGACGGTCATGCTCGCGCAGTGACTAAGCATGGACTTGGAGAGATACGTGACTGTTAACAGCACTAAAAATATTGCAAAAGCATAAGACTGTCAAAAGCATCTAATGACGCAGAGATGCGTGTTATCGTCGATTTGTAGCCCATTTGAACGGAAATGCTGGTTCAGGCTTACATCAGTGTAAGACAGGTTGTACTTACTAAAAATGATTGGAACATTCACGAGCTACCTCGGTTGTGTCGCCAGTTGCGGAACGTTGTTCGAATTCTCAAATGAAATAACTTTTTTATAAGTCCGCTTGAATTACCAAAGGGAGATGTGGCTCGAAACTAGACCAATGCTGCCTTAGATTAATCGGTCTAATTAAAGAGGCACAAGCGCCATACGGTCTAATCAGATTGGCAAGCCTGCCGTAATTTGCCCTCCAGAAGATAACTGGAGTTGAACGTGACCCTTGATTCTAATTACACCCTCTGCTGACTGAGAAAGATTAGAAAACGTATGGAAATTGTCTTCATTTGAGATGAGCTGATTCGCTTAGAACCGTTGCGCTTGCAAACACAAGCCTGGCTCTTTCAAAGCTTTTTGCCGCTTGGTTTGGCATTTTACGTGAAGAGATTCGCTGTCTTGCAATGGCTGACAATCGTCGGGGTTTTTTAGTCGCTAAATTCGCACTCGTAACACTTTTCGTCTCACGTTGCATCATTCGAACTCATTTATCGCGACAACAGTGTTGTCAGAAGAAATTGTCGTACGGAAGGATTGAGTCGAGGTGCTAGCATCAAAGATGGCATGATTGTTTGAACTACCATCCTCTTCTGTTCTGCTAGTTACACGACGTTTCAGACTGTTTACTCTCTAGTCGTTGGCAGCTGTTTGGACTCCTGAGAAAGACTGGATGGTGCTTGCCTATCAGCCACGTATGCGCCGCAACCCGAGCTTATAAAGCGCTGGACTCGCAATCAAGAAGACCCTGGCTCGAATCCCAGCAATTCCATGCAGTGAATTCGGATTGGTGCGCATACATGACTGATAGACAAGCATCATCCAGTCCTCCTCAAAAGTCCACAGTACCTGACGACGGCGGGAGAGTTAGCTGGCCGAAACGCTGTGTGACTAACACAGCAGACGAAGGTGATAGCCCGCACAATGGTTCCGTCGGCAGCGTTCTGATTTTACAGCAGTCTTTTGAGTAATGATATGGCCAAGGTTAGCTAATTTTATCACCGGTGGTTTTAGACCATGTGGGTGGGCCAAGTTGTTAAAAGAAGCTTAAGTTTTAATGGCCAGTGGGCATGGCCTGTCGTACTTAAAGTGAGCAGTCAAACTTTACCATAAGTCGCTGCTTTGCCACCATTCGGCCGGGCGCAAAGTTATTCAAAACTGACACATGTCGGGAGACATTATCCACGTCGCGCTGCCCCAAAATGCATTCGCGTCGCGCGACAAACGTTTGCACGCGTACGTATACTACATGCGCTGGCTGCGAACACACCACAAACGCGCCTGCACGCGCCACAGAAATAAGCGCTGGACCCACCTCGCCACGCCGCCTGCGCGCCATTTTGGCCGGAAATATGCTCAGATGCTGCGTGACTGGCGCCACCTGCGACTGTTTTCCCGCCGAAACCACCGCTTGTCAACAACAAACCAGTATCTAACGCCGCTTGGGTCCCCGCGTTCGTGCGCTCAGCTCTTGGATTATTGAATTTCGGCGCTAGAAGTGGGTCGCCTTCGTGGGTACGGTGTGGCTGACGCCCCCCCCCCCCCCTCTCCCCGCACTGTTGTCGGTGCACGCGCTGGAGTTTATTGGGCTCGACTTTGCGGACTCGTGTTGCCGGCTCAGGAAGGGACGATTTGGGCGATGCTGTCGGTCGCTGCTTTGTTTGCTGTGCAGGGGCTAGGATCTCGGTTTGGTTGCGCTGGTGGTATGTGCCGGCCTCAGAAATCATTGAGATTTCTGGTGGATTCTTGAGATTGGGAGTAACTGGCAACCAGATATCTTCAGAAGCATGGAAGATCATGAGATTTTTAGGCGTTTTTTGGTAACGGAGGTAATTTTAGCCTGATATCGAGCGGTTGATGCAAATTGGGGCGAAGGGAGCGCGAGATCTTTTCAGTCATCCACCCGTGGAGACGGAGGTGGATTTGGCACGACGTGGTGACCTCAGGTCTCAGGGAACTGGAATGTTGAGGTGCAGGAGGAGTCAAAGGACCCGCTCCCGTTCTTTTGATGCTGGTGATGTGCTCAGGTAAACATTGCTGTTGTTTGTTCCGGATGAATGTATTCGTCGACACGGCTTTGAAGTAATCTGATTTAAGGCTGCTGGGTATGCATGAGATGCATAACGACGGGCTGGGCTGCGAGTTGCTACGCAGATTTTGTTGTGAGCAAGGTAGAAGTTCTGGGGGACGAATGAAAGCAGTCCAGTCGGAACAAAACCTGGCGAAATGCCAAGATTCATTAAAAGTTCGCCATTACTGCGCGTCTTGAAAACTCTGCCCGTACGTTTTTCTCGAGTCGGTTCTTGGAGCAGACTGATGTGCGGTGCCGCCAAGCAATTACAGCGACAAGCGCTCACAACCCGGACGTGTCCCGTCGCTAAAATAAGCGCGTTTTCGGAAACCCTTCGCGCTGACGCACGCTCCCCGATTTGCGGCGCATTTGCCCGTAGCCGAACCTGCCCCCGACACTCAACCGGCCCGTTTGTCTTGGCGTTTTTCCCCGCTGTTTCTTCTCGGTCGGATCTGCTGTGTAAACAAATCGTCGAGAAATGAGCCCGTTCGTCTGGGCCGACGGCCGCGGCTGCGTTCGGCCGGTCTCTCGGGTTTCCATATGCGCCTCATCGCGGCCCGCTTCCGGCAAAATTGAAATGGATGTGGCCGTGTGTGTCTGTTGCACGGTCCCACGCGGCCACCGACAGTGCCAGTGCCAGTGCCAGTGCCGCAAACACGGCGCTGCTCCTGAGCGACAGAGCGGTGCTGGCAATGGTTTGGCGACCGAAGAATCCCGGGCGCGAGAATTGGCGGTGGATCCGTTGAAATATTGGAGGGGAGGGAGGTCCTTTAGTCACGCTTTATTGTTTGCCGGAGTTTGTGAGAGCCGTGGGGTTAGTGGGGAAGTATTGGATGACGATGTAGTCAAGTTAAACTAGTGATATCTATTTGCGAAGACATATACTTATATAAACATACATTTAGATATAATACCGAGGGAGAGAGAGAGATCGAAAGAGAGAGAGAGAGAGAGAGAGAGATAATATATATATATATATATATATATATATATATATATATATATATGTGATTGCTATATTGGCATATATTTACTATGCATTTCATAGATTATATGTTATATACTAATGCCTCAATTCGAAAACATAGTAAAGAGAGCTTGGGGCGCCAACAGATTTTCCACTCTGGGTGTGTGTGTGTGCGTGTGCGAGTGTTATAAAAACAGATGCACAATTGTTAAATTGGCCTGTTGAGGTAATTGTTTGTTGATTTCAACGTTCTAGCAGTTTCTATATTTTTCCACGCAACGCCGGAGGCGCTTTGTCACGTTTTGCCAGACCTAACAAGTGCCAGCCCCACCCTTCTCATCCCAGCAGCTGATTGCTATATGGGGCGGGCGCACTTTCGCAGCTTTACCACATATGTGCGGTGTATGCCAGCCTCATGTTTTGCAAAAGGAGACAGGACTGAAGCAATGACTGATTGATGGAATGATTCTATTGAATGATTTGATTTTGAATTCTAAATTGAATTGATCAAATGATTCCAAGCTCTTGCGACCAGGAACGGAAACATCTCCCGCCATTGCTGTAATTCATGTAAAACTTAGGCGCGCCGGAACGTAATCAATATTTTTGTGTGTGGCGTTTGACATATTTGGCTGCTAGGACTATCAGCATCGCCATCCGTATTGAATGAAAGCTCCCCGCGGAAGGGACGGAACCCGTACTTCTGGATCCAAAGTGATGCATGTTTTCTACGGACCCTGTCCGCCGTACCGTTAACGTGTTGACGCCTGCCCCCCTCGCCAAAATCTTCCGACAGCTTCACCTGTTGCGATGCCGAAAGTCACGTCTGCGTTGATACGCTGTTGAACTGTTCTCTCCCTCTTTCAGCGGTGTCTGACCAACATGGCGACGACCGTTGCCCTGCTACTGTTGACGACCGTTGCCATGGCAACAGGTGAGTGCGGATCGGGTAAATTCGTTGGGTTGTGCAGCTACGGCTGAGGATGTGCACAGTTTTGGGTGTAAATTATGTGGTGGGGGGACTTGTTTGGCAGTCGAATTCGAAATTCGAATAGATCGAATAAAGTTTAATCTTTGCATCAAAATCTCTATGCCTGAGCACCGTTTAGCTCTCATTTGTAAAATCAGTTTCAGTGGTGTCTGGGTTACTGTTCTGCATTATTATATTGACACTGTGGTGATCGATGTTCTCAACATATAAAATCAGTCTGAGCAACCAAGCTTATTTGCTCATTAACGCACGGCAGGCCGCCTTGTTCGGGCCGCCCTGAGACTGGGCAGGTAGATTTATCGCATGAGGCCGACTAAAATTCTGTTTACCCGTTCCCCGGCAGTAATCCGTGGCGCCCGTAATCTTTCCCTGATTTTTTAGCGGTTAAAATGCTGCTTTGGTTCCGGTCCCATAGAAAACCAGTGGAGCATGGTGGTGAAAGGGCAAAATCGGTCACCACAGCGGTGGGGTTCGGCGATAACTAATGCGGTGCAATAAAACGCAGGACGTACGACTTTTCCAGCGCAGCAGCGACAAATAAGTGCTTTGTCCAGTCCTACTGAGGAAGAGTTGAGCCCAGGCACGTGGCAACGCATTTTATTTGCACATTCAAATCATGTTTTTTCAGGATACGACAGCGACTTTAGATTCAAATCCCGATTTTCACGATTACAGTCCTCTTTTCACGATTTGAGGACTCGCAAGAATGGAATTATTCGAACCTTCGTAAATCCCGCGTAGCTGAGTCCTCAACCCTGTCCGCGGCCCTTTCGCCGATGGCGAGACACGGAGCCGGGCGGGCAGGACAGCGGCGTCACGCTCTACTGGCGGAACGGATGTTTCCGATTTAGCAGCGTTGGCAGAAGATGGAGGGTCAACGTAATGCTGCAGCCACCCTGGCCGCTTTAGACCGTTCTCCGCGTGTTATAAATAGTAGCACGGCTTGAGTGATGCTGCGGATGGCGGCCATTTGGAACGTCCTGGAAGTGTGCGTTGCGGAGGAATCTGCCAGATGTTGTTTGCGTGGATTGTTTATACCGGTTCTAGGTTAGGAAGAGCGGTATTGCATTGTATAGTCACGGAGCTGATTGTCAAAGATTAAATGGAACAAAAGTTTTCGGGGCTTAGCAGGGCTCTATCTTAATTAAGCAAGAATGTCGTCATGGCACGTTCGGCATGAAAGTGTGTGGTTTATGACGTGCTAGCCGAATACAGACCAAACAAATGCCGGTGACTCATTTTCCGATTTTTCTCCCTCGGAATTTCGAATGTTTTTCTTGCTCTAGCACAACCACAATTAGACAACTTTTGACGGCAGATCTCATCTCTTTTGAACTCCAACTCGCATGTCTTATCCGTTTAAAGTTTAATCCCGTCTCCCAGCATCGCTCCCAAAGATTTCACGGCTTCTCAACACCTATCCCCGCCAAACCCGTCCCTAGCCGCCAGCGACGAAGACCAGATCCCTGCGCCGTCGCTGCGCCGTCCCGTGGCAGCCAGGTTATGCTGCGCCCCGTCCGGGCCATCGACCCCGCGATTCTATCCAGTTGGGGCGAGCCCGGGTCACGTGCGCCCAATAGGCGCGCCCATCGGGGCTAGGGCCTCGTTGACGTTGCCGTCCGTGGCGCTCTTTTATCGGCGTCGTTCGAACGCGGGATGGGGAGGGGAAGGGGGGGGGGGGGCAGGGTCGCGCGACCGGTCCGATCGATCCTGGTGGTAGGTGGGGAAGGTGTGTTTTGGTGATGCAGCGGCGCCCTGCAGCGCTCTAGCGATGCAGGGCGCCGCACCACTAGCGATATCGTTAAGTTGCGAATGCATTTGTTTTAGTTGGTAGCACTGCAGTGCATTCAGATTTGCGTGAGCGGTAATGAGCCTCTTCGGTAAGCTGATGAGAACACCGCTGCCGGAGCGTTCTCATCACATGTTTTCTAGCGACGAGTTCAATAAACTGTCAGATTCGGATGAAAACCAAAAAACCGTGAAATCCATACAGACTCCAGAACGAACAGGGTATGGCGACAGCACTGGCAGCGCGTTGGCGACACAATTCTGCGACGTCATGCCATTTCACAGTTGGTCACGGACAATACACTGATCAGTTAAGCTCTAATAAGCCGAGGACAGACAGGCCTTGGAGCCCCGCAAATAGAGAGTGTTAGAGCGAAGCCTTCGAGCGGGTTACGCACAGCTGGCAATGACCCAAAATCAGGCTGTCTCTGTTCCAACACTCATAGAAAGTGGAGGGGTGCCTAAGGCAGCGGACGACCCACCGCGTCCCTCCGTCGCACGGGAGGAGTCGGAGGAGCCGAGGAGGAGGAGGAGTCGAAGTTGTGCGAGGATTCGTGGCTCTGTGGGGCTTGTAGACGCGCTCTAATTAGTTAGCTAGTTATTGGACTTAAGGGCGTGTCAACTACATGGGTTATTTGAGCCTGTTAGAGCCCTCTGCTGTCAAGCTCCACCCCTCCCCCCTCCACTCCCCACCGCCACCGCCTCCCCCACTTGGGCCGCAAAGTAGGACAAATTCGGAGAGAAGCCCGTATGTTGGCGTATTTGGAGATGGATTGGATCATTTTTCACTCCTCAGCCCCCCCCTCCCCCCCTCCCCCCCCCATCTCCAACTCATTTTGCGAAACTGCGCCTATGCTTTCAACTGCTGGGCCGGCTCTAGAGTCCCAAAACGTTTGCTGCGTAGAAAACATGGTGCAGACAATCGTCGTGTCAATAGCAATACATGAAACCCGGTAAAACTCCTTGTAAAACCTTGTAAACCAGGAAAAACTCGTAAGCATATCTGGAGAAACATGGCTGCATACGACAAGCACATTGACTGCAACATCTTCTTTTGAAGTCGTGCTAGTTTTGCAATTGACGATTGCCATTGTGGCATATTGACACTGAGTTAACTGGATGGTTGTTGGCCTGTAGCGATAAAGCGTGATGGGAAGCTTTTTGAGGAGAGGAATCAGCAAGCGTTTCCTAAGCACCCTGGCGGCACTAACGGGGGAGTATGACCAAAAGATCGCAACGTCGTCAGTGACAGCACAGAAGATAGATCATGACCGAAACATCTGCTGATTTCTTGTTCTTATCTCTTGTCTACCACTCTTCACGACACACCGCCAACGACCATCCAGAAGGTCTTCAAAAATCCAGCTGACCGTCCGAGAATCAGTCTGAAAATGAGTCTTCTCCGATTGGAGGGTTGCTCTTCTTCTTAACGCGTGAGATGGGAATTCGCCTTCTATCCACACACCAGGTAATGGCGAGCATACGTTCAGTCTGGGAGTAACGTTTGGAGAGTCGTACTTGAATCAGAGGTTGTGCTCAAAAGGTCACCCTTACGTCACGTGCACGCATCAGCGAGTGAATAACAGCTTATGCTGTATCGCATCAACTGTTTTCTTCGGGGTTGTCATGCTGAGTTGGCGATCTTCAGCATAGCGAGAGGCTCTGGTTAAACGACGTTATAGAGCGAGCATTGGTTGTATTGGTCATTGTCTTGGTTACATTGACTTACACTACCGACGTTTGCTCTGCAACGTCGTTTAACTAGTAACTCCTAGCATATTGAACTTCGATGACGTAGGATAAGAATTCTGAGCCCACCACAGTCCGAACGTCCCAAAACCAGGAGCTGGAGGCCTTTCCTGCTTACATCCACCACACCAATCTCCGTCATGCCCGTGAACTGCCCCTTGAGCGATCTCGCACATGGTTGTCACGACGCATGCTTTTTCCACACATCTTCGTTGTTAGTCTTCGGCACTCGGTGACTCTTCATGGCTCCCAGCTTTCCATAACGGAAGCCAGTCGTGAGAATAAATCCCGCCACCCAGGCTACTCACCGGAAAAACATCCTCACGAGGTGCTCCAGCAGGAAGGGCGATGTTTAGGTAGCAGCGTATCGCGGCAAAAATCGGGGTAAATTCGTGAGAAACCCTTGCGGTTAGTTGATCCTCTTTCCGCGCTAAATTCGCCACAAACCCCGCGCCGGTTCTGAGGCATCCGTAAGATAACAATCCACGTTACACTGGCGTGCCCGTGCGCATGGCAGATGGATCAAGTAAAAGTAAGTCACGTGGGAAAGTGCACGCTTGCAAGAAATTACAATCGCGTACCACTAAGCGCACGTACTGCGTGACTTTGTGAGTACTCGCGCACCATGAACTGCATCACAGAGAAAATAATAAAAGATGTCACTCATACCACGCGATTTGCCGTCATTACCCCTCCCCCCCCCCCTTTGCCCTGGTGCTTGTTTTGCTGGTACTTCGGATGAACGACGACGACGACTCTACCGCTGCCCAGCTCGCCTACCTTGGTGCCCTCCCCCTGCCCCTCCGCCGTCAAGCCGAGTCTGCGGCGGCGGCTGCCGCGGGCTCCTGCCACGGCTCAGCTGATCGGGCGGTCGGGCAGGAAGCGGCCGTTCCGTTGGCCGCCGTCTCAAGGTCACGCGGCCGACCGCGCGCCGCCGGCCGGTCAACGACCGAGGGCGAGAGCTGCGACAGCGGCGCGGTTGATGTTCGGGGTCACGGCCTGACGCCGGGTTCGGGACCTGTTGGTGGTGCCATGCGGCGGAAGGGTGAGCGATCGGCGGTGTTTCGAGCGGAGTCATTGTTTGCTGCCAGTTACGAGTCTGTCGTGTTTGCATGCAGGCTGGAGCGTCCAAGAACCCGGCTGGCCCAAGCCCCCAGTCCGCGCAGGCGCGAAGATAGGTGGAAGTGCATAATTCGCAGGCCCTCGTCTCTTAGCCGTAGTGTTCACAGCAAAAGGTTTTAGTTCAGTAAACAATCCACAGACCTCATCGTATTTGGTGATGCTTGCGGTGGGTGAACACTTCCGGAACGTGGATATCTTAGAAAACGTTCATGACCCGACGGTTGACCCATCGTCTTAAACCCTCCTTTGTCGAAGATTTTGACTAGGCCTAGATGGAAGCACGTCTTACATCGTCAATGGTTTTGAACGAAAAAGGCGGCCAAGTAATCACTGGCTAGTAAGGAGTGTTGAACACTGAGCCGTTTAAATCTTGCCGGGTTGGTGGGAGCTGTGGCATCATTAGTCACGTGCTCAAGCGAAATTGAAGCGCCTAATTGGTTCAGCCTGTCGGCAACAAGCCAATCAAATTTTCGCTCTGTACACTGCATTGTTCTCACGAGCGCGCCAGTGAGGTAGCTCTCGACGCGTTCCGTCTCGTTGCCCTGGCAACGTGGCGGAGGTCACAGGTCATGGGCAGCGTAGCCGGCCAGCCAATCAGGGGTCAGACATCGAACGTCCGAGGCGCTTTACGAAGCAGCAGACACGCGAGAAATGCGCCGATGGCGGTGGGTGGGTCCGGGGTTCGACCGCTGCCGTAGGCGGTGCTGGTGCGGCGGGTGGGAACATGTGATGATGTGTGGAATTGGTGCTACAGCCTTGAGCGGGGCTACGGTGTATTTCTAAGCTCAGGACAGTCGGTACGGTTTTGGGTCCCAATCAAAGCGGAGGGACACACGCAAGGAGGGTCACGGTGCGCAGGTAAACCTCCAGCAGATCTTTCTGCATGTATTGTGCATGTTTCCGAGAAATATCTGGTTTTGTGGCGAGCCGTTTTCTTAGAACGTTTGGGTCGTGCCTCTCGCCCACCCCTCCCACTGTCCTGCGCTCGGTAGGGAATTCTTCCAGCGCTCGTTTGGGCCTATGCATTATACCAAAACTCTTCTTATAGGTATCCTTTCCCCGAAGACTTTCAGCTCGGGTATCACCTGCGTAGACATTGAATGCAAATGGTATTGCTATCCTTTTTCTTCAAGAGACGCTCTGCGATTCTTGCGTCGGTTTTGCCACATCCCCACCTGTACGTACGCCGTTCACCAGAGTGGCGGTACGATGAGAATGAGGTACCTGTTGGCGCACCTCGAAAGTGCAAAGCCGTCTTTACATCATTGGATTAATTTTGTTATCACCGCATTATCTTTGCACATGTTACAGTACGACTTCACTGCACTATTTCGTTGTTTTGTTCCGATTAATTTATTTGCAAATTTTTCTTTAGGTGACATAAAAGTGCACGCCTTAGACCTGCCAGCTTGTCCTGCCGCACCGTTCGACTAAGCAGTCGTTTGCCAGGCGTCCCTATAATCCCACTAAAGCCGCGGTATTTCCTGGCAAGGTATTTCCGCGCGCAGGCGCTCGATTACCTGCACGCGGAGGACAAAACCACGGAACATGCTCCGCTTTGTGACTGTGGCAAGATTGCCCGGTCACTTAATGAACGAACCCTAGCTTCGATGCCGCGGTCAGAATATCAAGCTCGGCGTATCTGAGACCTGTTGCTCCCTCCACTTACATTTTCAAGCACTCATAATGAATTCCTAAAGGCGGTGTTGCCTCGCCTCACGAGCCTGCGTGGTGTTACCAAACTGGTGTTACCAAACTGGTGTCACCAAACTGGTGTTACCAAACTCGCAGCTACCTGAATCACGCCGTCAGGGACGTTAGTGGTAATGTGAGCAGGATGAGCGCGGGAAACCAAACGCGTTCATCATTCGCGCTACCGGTAAATGAGTCATGGGACCTAGTCGGCCAATTACGGTGTCCGCAGAGTTCCAGGCGAATAATTTTGGCTTATTTCTGACTGATTGGAGCTTTTATTTGTAATGTCCAATGATTGAATTATATGAGCGGCTATGCGTTCATTCGTGAAAGGCTCTCCCGTTTGCTACGTGCGATATCTACACAGTTTTTCCGTAATTTTTGTCCGTAGCTTCACATGTGTGGTGTTTTTTCTTTTAGCAAAAGACTGTAGATGCCATGAAATGTTAAGTGCGTGTTTGCAACGTGTCTTTCAGTGTATATATTTCCAATTGTCTTCAGCCGTAATGTTTTCGGCTCAGTTGGCATCCATTTCCGCCCAATGAAAGCCGTAGCTGAAGTAAACCGCCCATTCTGGAGCCTCTCGAGCGAGCACGGAGCACCGGCTGACTGCCGGGAGGGGGGAGGGGGGGGGGGGGGAGCGTCCGACGCGGAAGTGACGCCAAACACCTCCACGGACTGCAGGTCACGTGTCCTGCATTGGAATGGAGTGAGCTGGAAAGCCAGACTCACGATGGCCTGCGTGGGGCGGCCGCCCTCTTTGGCAAATTAGAACTATCGATTCGACTAATCCGACCTGCGCTCTTTTCGGCGTGAATTTAAGCTGCGTGAAACGGGATAAGGGATCAGCGGGAGTTGCGGGGTTGGTGCTGGTGTCTCGTGGTGGGCCGGCTTGTTGCCACCCCGCGGTGGTGGGTGTCTCGGGAACGGCACCCTCGGGACCGCTTGAGGTAGACGCTCGCATTATGCATTGCGTATTTATCTCCACGAAACGGGCGGATGTGGCAAAAGTGATGGATGCGTCTGGACGATGCCGCGTCAATAATGTGGCGTCTGGTTTCGGTGACTGTGGTGGGACTGAAGTACAGTCTCGAAGCCTCGAATGTCGCGAAAAACCGTCGGCGTTTAGTGCTTCCACCCCACCAGTGCATTCGAATGATTAAGGAATAGCTGACTACTCGGTTTTGATGGCGAGAGCTTGCTGAAAAGAGGAAAGAATGAGCAGTTTGTCTTTCGCTGGAACCGCTCCGAAATTGCCCGTCGATACAAAACCGAGTGTCGTTTCGGGCATGTAGATCATAAATCCCGAACTAAACCACAGTCTTGGTGATTTGTATTGTCATTATTCGGCTATGGATACTAGCTGCAGCTGCCGACAAGGAATTCCATGGCCCATTATGCTTCGGGCTGTTGGTTTTTACGGGGTTCGCCGCTGGTTTAGCTGAAGAGTGGGGATGCCATGTCACCAACGCCACCAGGGAATTTGGTGTTGGTGATATACTGATGCAGCGTCGCGCAGAACACCAGGGAGGGTGGTGCTGGTGATCACCGGTGCTGGTGCATTCGGGCCCATCAACTGCGTCAAAGTTATGACCACCGAGCCAGTGCATTTACACAAAGTGCACCCCTTTGTCATACATGAGAGCATATTGATCTAACGAAGTTGGGTGTGCCCATGCTCTTACTGGTGCACTTGTCAGCCGCTTGATTTCACAACCAATGGGCATCTCGCCAGCGCTGATACGCCACAGCGGACTATGGCGACATTCGTATGCTGTGTCCCGACATGGCTCAGGTCCTGAATATACATGGTGCTTCCTGAGCTGACCCGACCCGACCCGACCCGACCCGACCCGACCTGACCTGACCCAACCCGACCCGACACGGCACGACCTGACCTGACCTGACCTGACCTGACCCGACTTGACCTGACCAGATTCTGCGTTGACCGGTCGTGATTCGATCTGAGCCGATCTGAGTTAACGTTAAGTGACCTGATCTGGCCTGATGTAAGCAAGCAGGATTTTATGTGACATTGTACGGCCAGATGTGAGCTGTTGTGGGTGCCATGACTTCATCTAGCCTGTTATGACCGTACCTGATCTGACCAGACCTGTTGTTAACAGACCTGAACCGAGCAGACCTGATCTGAGCAGACCCGATCTGAACAGACCTGACCTGACCAGACCTTATGTGACTAGACCTGATCTGAACTGACCTGATGTGAGCTGACAGATCTCAAAGCAATTAAACATTTGCCTGACTCGGTGTCCAGAACGTTTTTCGGCCGATTCGGACACCTTGCATTAATATTGGTAAATTGTTCCCGCATGGGACATTAAAATGATTTTAAACCTACAAAACCACCACACGTTACGCGGACGTAACCAGAAGTATGTCCCAAGACGCGCGTGGTAGGGCCGGTGTCCCAGTCTGCAATTTCTACCGCGTAGAAAACAAAAACAAATACGGCGTTGAAGCCTCCTGCAGCGGTGGAGCAAAACAAACTATAACCAGATTAGGTGACACACAAGCCTGCACTCGGGAGACTGATGGCCTTTACTTATGCTGATGTCGGCATGGAGACGGCAAACAATGACTCCTAGGAGCGGTCATTAAGGGACCAGAGTAATTTGTCCGCCTTTTTGCTTCATTGTTCTGAGTCTTTATGCATTCACATCCTCTTGAACTTTCGTGACTAATGGCACAGATATTCTTGGCCCATTGCCTCTATTAAAGACGAGCATTGTGACTGAAATGAAGGAGAGAACCAGTGATCCATTCTGGATTACTCGAGAAGCGACCATAAATCGAGAAATAGTTATCTAACTTGGAGAAGGCTGCAGGCCGATTGAAATAAAAAGGGAGCCAGCCAATCATTTTCCGACTGTGCCGAAGGCGACCGATTTGGAATAAGTGGGGTGCTGTTATGTCTTAAATGACCTATTTTTGGACCACGCGCCGGAGAGGCTGTGGTGGTATGCGTGCATTGGCCAATATTTCGGTCTGTTCGGCCGAATTCAATCGAATCCTGCATGACCTGACCTCTGAGGGCATTCTGGTGGACTGACCTGACCTGACCTCTGAGAGTATTCTGGTGAACTGACCTGACCTGACCTCTGAGGGTATTCTGGTGGTATGACCTGACCTGACCTCTGAGGGTATGCTGGTGATATGACCTGACCTGACCTCTAGGGGTATTTTGGTGATGCGACCTGACCTGACCTCTGAGGGTATTCTGGTGGACTGACCTGACCAAATCTCTCATAATTTCCTTCTGATCTGACCTGACCTGACCTCTGAGGGCATTCTGGTACGTCTGCCCGCACCTCGCCTGACGTGCAGAGGTACCCGACGTGAGCACCGCCCATTCTAGTGTTTCCTGAGCTTCTGCGACCTTGTGCGACCTTTTACGGGGTCGCTTGGCTCGTCCCAATTCAGGCTCTGACCTGATACCATGAAGAGATCTTACCTGTAACTGTTTCCAGATGCGCATGATCCGACCAAGCCTTTGGCAATTTCCAGCTGTGCCTGACCTGACCTTGCCGTTTTGAGACACGTCTGACCTCGCATGACTTGTCCAAACCGCTTGCAAGTGCAAGTGCGCCTGGCCTGCCTTCCGGTCGTTTTGAGAGGCGCCGGACCTGCCCTGTAGCGATTTTGGAGGCGCTCGACATGACCTCGTTTGACCTCGTTTCTAGAGTTGTCTTACCCGACCTTACTTGGCTTCGTTTCCCGAGGCCTCTGGCCTGACCTTACTTGATTTAGTTTTCAGAGGCGTCTGGCCTGACCCTGTTTAATGCCGTTCCAGAGACGCCTGACCTGACCCCGTCTGACCTCTCTTTCAGAGGCGCCTGACCTAAGCCTGAGCCTGCGTCGCCCGCTGATCGTGAAGGCCGGTCGGGACGCGCTGCTCACCTGCGTGGTCCACAACCTGGCCAATCACACCCTCCTTTGGCGGCGGGACCTGCCGGAGGCAGACACCGCCGCAGGGGGTGGTGGAGAGGCGCTGGGCGTGCTCACCGTCGGAGACTACCGGGTCATCGACGACCCCAGGGTCATGGTGCTGCATGATGACGGTGAGTGGTGGAGGGGCTCAGTGGGGCATGCGTCAGCGGCAGTGACAGCTGATGACAGGTGAGTGCGGGCGGGGCTCGGTGGGGCATGCGTCAGTGGTAGTGACAGCTGATGACGGTGAGTGGGGGCAGGGCTCGGTGGGGCATGCGTCAGTGGTAGTGGCAGCTGATGAAGGTAAGTGGGGGCGGGGCTCGGTGGAGCATGCGTCAGTGGTAGTGGCAGCTGATGACGGTGAGTGGGGGTGAGAGTCGAGGTTGCACGCGACCGGCACCGCTTACGCCCAGGCGTGAGTGCTGCGCCTGTGTCAACTTGTCAGTGTGCACGGTGTGCAGCATTGCACAGCGTTGTGATGGGATGTTTAAGATCCGATTGTCATAAAAAGTGCAGCAGTGGTGTGGAGAGGGTGGCGCGGCGATTCGCGTACGACATAAAGTGGGTGTTGGGCGAAGGGAATGGGCGTTTCGTGCCGGGTCTTCCAACGTTCCCATTCCGCGTAATGCTTGAATTAGCGGCGTATTGCAACGCTTTGATCCAGAAAAACAGTTTTATTTTGCTGGCTATGGATGGAGCTTTAGATCGGTTTTTCATAAGCCACGAAAGGTCGGCAAAGTTTTCATTTGGAGGAATCTTGGTCTTTGCTGGAATAAGATGATCAGTGCAAATATCATTCGTGACATGTATCCATAGCAGGGCTTTCGATGTAAATATTTTATGGGCTATATGACAAACACTTCTGAAAAGTTTGGCGTCCTTTTTGCGATACATGATCTCCCCATGCTCTAATTATGACCGCAACATTACAATTAGATAACACGTTGCATGACATGTATATAACAAATATATGACAATCGTATTGACATTGTGTGTTAACATAATAATTGCTGGAACCCCGACCGTTGAAAGGTAGGATTGTCGCAGGTGTTACCCGTAGGTAAGACCTTCACATCATTGTGTTGATGCACGTTTCTTCAGTGGGGGCAATGTACCTGGCAGTTTGGTGTCAGCGTTCTTACAAAGCTGATCGCTATTTCGCTAATGATGCTGTGGTTGGGCTTCCGTGATTCGATTCTGTTTTCTTTTTTCATGTCATTGGACAATGTTGCAAGCGTGCTTTTGGAACTTCATGGCCCCTGAGTTTTGCACGTCACCTGTAGTTGGTTTCGTTTGGAGTTTGAGCATCAACTCACCTGGCCCTTCGTTTTTAGCGCGGAACATGAAATCCGACCACGTCGCCGGTAAGTGACGTCACTGATATTTCAGCTGGTGCTTGGTGGTGGTCTCTTGTACACGGCGCCTGGCCTCCCCTTTTTCACCCCCTTCCCCGGCTGCTCTAACGTTCCCTGCCGGTTCCGTGCTCCCGCAGCTGAGGCTCGCGTGCCGCAGTTGTCAAGGCGGTCGCCACGTGAAGCGTGCTGCGGTTGCCGAGGCGGCCACGGCGTGCCGCGGCTGTCGAGGCGGCCACCGCGTGCCGCAGATGTCGAGGCAGTCGCGGTGCGCCGCGGTTGTCGAGGCTGCCTCCGCGTGCCGCGGTTGTCGAGGCGGTCGCGGTGTGCCGCGGTTGTCGCGGTGTGCCGCGGTTGTCGCAGTGTGCCGCGGTTGTCTATGCGGTCGCCGCGTGCCTGTGGTTGTCTGTGCGGTCGCCGCGTGCTGTGGTTATCGAGGCGGTCGCCGCGTGCCGCGGTTGTCGAGGCGGCCGCCGCGTGCCGCGGTTGTCGAGGCAATCACTGGGCGCTGTGGCTGTCGAGGCGGCCGCTGCGCGCCGCAGCTGTCGAGGCGGTCGATGCGATCGCGAACTGATGCTGGCTGCAGCTGCGACGCTTGCCGCGGTGGTGGTTTGGCGTTGTTGCCGATAACACTGGGCCGTGGTGTGACGTGGCGTCGGGTGTGATGTAAGTCCTCGGTCACTGTGTGCGCCTAGTTGCCAGTTTGTGGGCTTCTTTTCGCGGTGCATGCCTTTTCTCTAACGCGATGACTGTGCTCCTTAGCTAGCGCGGTGACGGTGATTTATTGCGGAATGGTTGTCACTTTGTTTTGTGTGTGGCCCCTGTGCAAAGATAAACTATGGTGGTATGGTTCATGGTCCATATAAGGGTGTGTTTGGTGTTCATATCATTCCGCTTCATCGGGCAGAAACGAACGGTCCCTCACAGGCTTCAGCATAAGTGGTGCCGAAAAGTTGAAATAGCTCATCATCAGGGCGTTAATGAACAGCTGGTCGTCAGAGGAGCGGCAGTCTAATTTATCTGGCTTTGACGAGGCTCCTGATACTTGAATGTAATGTCTTGGATCAGTGCCTGCAGAGGCCTCTTTCAGTCATGAAAATTCATGAGGTATGGTATCGCTCTTATTCCAGATAATCAATGTTGCTAAGCGAGGGTTTTCTATTTGTACAATTTAACCCAGTAATTTTACACTTTATGCTTTTTTCAGTATGTAAGCTTCAATATGGCCCTCGTGCATCTGGTATCGTTAGTCCATTTTTTGGCGTAGTGTTGTCACTACAGGCTTTTGAATTGCAATATTGTGCTCTTAGGTGCGCGTGAATGAACGTTCTGGTTTTCTGCCTGCAGAAACAGTGGAATATTTTCGAAACAACCAACGCCTTCACCGGACAGCAGAGGGTTGTAACATGTATTGGGAAAGTCTTGAGGTTTCACATTTTCCCCCGCCACCGAGTGCCTCTGCGTTTCCTTTCATTGTACCACATGGAGAGGCTTTTCTAAGTATTGCAACCAGGCAACTGAAATTCCCAGCTTTTGGCTATTTACGTGGCCTTACCACCAGGCGAGGACTCGTTGCAAGTTTCCATTACCAGCCTGCGACGTGTTCATAATTTCTATCCCCAGCGCGTGACCTACGATTGATTCCTACCACCAGGCGGAGACGTGTTCGTGCTGGCCATCATGAACACGACCGTCGAGGACAGCGGCATGTACATCTGCGAGGTGAACACCTCACCGGTCTCCCGCTCTTACCACAAGCTCACAGGTGAGCACCAATCGCGTGCGGTGGTGCGGGTCGGCATCCCAGACCGTCTCGCATGCTATAGCGGAGATTACACGGGCGAGCATTTGCCCGCGGCTGAGAACCACGGCCATGTGGGAGGCACACGCACTGATACCGATCAATATATTAGTACCGGTATCGATACCGACACCGATACCGATACCGATGCCGATATAAACATATATATATATATATATATATATATATATATATATATATATATATATATATGTGTGTGTGTGTGTGTGTGTGTGTGTGTGTGTGTGTGTGTGTGTGTGTGTGTGTGTGTGTGTGTGTGTGTGTGTGTGTGTGTGTGTGTGTGTGTGTGTGTGTGTGTGTGTGTGTGTTTATTTATGTATTTGTTCGTCGATAGTGCTAATAGCAAGCTAAGCAGCGAGCAAAAGCACTTGCCGTTGCATTTGGCCAGTTTGTCTACATTGTGTAGTTGTGATAGGGACACACTGCATGGGTGGGTATTGCTCTGCTGTCAAATGATGCAGGTCAGGTGCAGTGTGCATGTTGACCGCTGGCGGGCGGAGGGAAGTCCAGGTAATGTTGGCTGCTGAACAGTCGCACGACGTATGGATTTTTATTTTCGCTTCATGGGAGGTAAACATGTACCTGTCAATGTCAACACCTGTCAGTCCGCGAGCTTTCGGTGAAGGTTATTGACCTCGCGCTTAACGCATACTTTCTGGCGCTCCCTTGTTTGCAACGATAGAAGAGGTTCGGCATTGCTGTGGGCTTTGGGCGGCGGTGAAACTGCGGGGTTGCTCATGTCCTCTCATCGTTCATTGAGCCGCAGCGCTGGGGTAACTAATTAAATATTTAAAACAATTCGTTCTCGTCTGTTGACCCATCCTAACGAAGCGCCTTAACACTGCCGTGATTGCCAATATGGCTCTAGCGCTTCCAGATCGATGCAACGCTTCCCAGCCGAGGTCTTTGTCCAGTGGGGTTGATGGACGTGTCGCGGAAAATTACGCTGCTCCGCGGCGTGGCCATTAATTTCCGGTTTATGCATAATGATCGCGGCTTTAGTGCTCTTCAGTTGAGCTGATCTGCTCCATCGTACATTTTCTTGACACTTTTGGCTGCGGCGCACGACTTGGATGCGGGCTGAAGGTCGTTTGGGCGATCCGCGCAGGAGAAGCCCTGGCAGCAACATACGGTTGGTGAGCCCGCCGGAGATCAAAACACGCCATGTGACGTCATTTTTGCGAATTGGGAGCAGCGTGCGCCACTTGCGGCGCACCGAAGACTGCTTTGCACGCCTGCTTATTCCACGCCGCCGGAGGACGCCTTGTGGGACAGTTCGGTGAGGGGTATGGCAGGTTATACCATCCAACCCACCGGAACAGGCCAAATCCTACCCGGCTGATCCACGGACGGTTTTTGCGCGTTGGGTGCGGAGTCCTGTTTCGATTAGCAATCAGGCTCTCGGCGGCTCAGGCTCGCCGTGAGTGCTTAGCGGTGTAGGTGAAGCGCGCCGTCCACGACGCCGCTGACCGGTTTCCGATCTGATGGCCGTGCATGAATTACGTGACGCGTTCTGTCATTTTTGTGTCTTCCTCCCACGCCACGTCATCTGAGGATTAGCTCCTCCGCTCACAATTTTCGAAGCGCCGGGCAGGACCTCTCTCCATCCGCCGTTACGTCACTTATGGATGATCTCCTGTGCGATGCGCGATTCTATGTTCCTGAGCTTGACCGTCCAATAGTAAGGTGCTGGCTACGCATCGGAGGTACAGTCAGGATTAAAGTGTGCATATGGGGTTGGGCCCGCGGCCCGCGGCGAAATGCGAACGATCGAAGGCAAGCCACTGGGGGCCTTACCCGTAGATATGGCATGCCTTTCAGAGGGACGGAAAATAACAGCCTCGCCTTTCCTGCTCATAGCAGCTGCGCCGCTGCCGAAGCGGAGCGCCCGCGCCGACTTCGTCGCGAGCGCCACCGACACAAGCTCGTATAATCACGAACACGTACCCCGTCACGCGCCGCGGCCATCCGCCGGAGATTAACCTTCGCGCCGACGAGACACCGCCCGAGGGCAGCGCTGACCTCTGACCTTCCGCGCCCTGCCGCGCCACCGTCCGGCGCAGGCGGCGGCGGCACCGAGTCGCCCCCTTTTCCGCCGTCGGGCGTCTATAAACAGTGATGTCACAGAGGCGGACGGGCGGTAGTAATTAGCGGGGCGGGCTGCCGGCGGTAGTAAACAGGCGGGCGGGAGCACCGAACAGAGAGGACCTCCCGCGAACGCCAGGTCCCTCGGGGGTACGCATTCGTGTCCCTCTGGGGTCATACGCTGGTGCGGTGACAGAAGGACGCGAGGAGGAAGTTGGCAGCGCGTGAAAGGTGCGGTCCTGTGTCCCGAGCTCGAGTCCCGCGGGTGCCGTAAGTTTTTGATGATGTTGTTTTGGCGGTCGGCTAATATAGCGAAAGTTATGGCCGCATTGGCTGCATCGTCGATAATATCTTAAGTGGGACTGCGCCGAATTGTTCAGTTCCCAACTTTCAAGAGCTAACTTTTCATAAGTTGCAGATTACTTTGTACATCACATGTGGGCTGATCTGGTGACACGAGTGTTAGGACGCCAGCTGTGACACAGGTGTCATGACACAATGTGTGACACCGTTGCCAGGACACTGGCTGTGACACAGGTGTCAGGACACCAGCTGTGACACTTGCCCCAATACCAAGTCGGGCCTTGTATCGCATGCTTGAGCCTATGCGAGCCATTCAAATCCCGTCTGCTACAACGCGATGAAATTCACTTTAAGACCCAGCTGCATCAACTCAGTGATTGCTTCGCTGCGGTTGACGCTGCGGACAAAAACATCGTAAGTGAACACGGCGATCCAGTTCCGGATGCCGTCGTCTTTGTGATCGCTGGTGCCGGTACTAATGGAGGAAGTTCCAACACTCATGACCGCGGCTTCCCACGCCATGGCCATATAGACATCGACGAACGGGCGTCCGTGCGTCCGCATGGTTGACTCCTGCTCGGATTCTGAAAGTGAATAGGGAGTGGAATTCTTGGTTTTCTCATTTCTTAAGTTGTTTAAGTAAGTTTGTTGTAAGTAAGTTAAGTAAGTTAAGTTGTGTAAGTGTAAAGTAAGACTGCGTTTGCGAGGAACATTATGCACATAGATGAGACGGCAGAAATAGCCTTATTTCTCGGAGAAAACCGGAAGAATGGAGATATAGATGCGTTGATGGTTCGGCGGCATGCTTTTATCGAAATGAAAAGCAGAAGAAGTGCGAAAGCACTTCGCTCTTTCGCACTTCACGTCGCACTTTCCAACGGCAGAAGATTTCTGCTATTCGCTTCGATAGAGGCATGTTACCGGAATGTCAACGCACTCATATCTCAGCTCTCCTGGCGTCTCTCCGAAAAATAAGACTGTTACTACTGTCTTATCTGTTTTTTTCATTTGTTTTAACGATCGCGTGCGATGTAACTGAACGCGCCCCGGTGGCAGCTCCCTGCTGGCGCTGGTCAGACTGTCGCAAAAGCGGAACGGCGTGTTTCATCGCTGCCAGCCGATCTGACATCTGCATGCACGGCCGAGTGCTCCCTTGGCGTGCAGCGAACCAAAACTCTCTGCCCTAGAGCACCCCGACGTCAGAGCGACCCGACGTCAGAGCACCCCGACGGTATTTGCCGTGGCAATACACTTGTCCGAAGCAGTCCCGTCTGTGTTTGATGCCCCTCCCCCATCCCCACCCCACCGTGTTCCTCCTTTCTTGTGCAACTCGCGTCGTCTTGAGGGGAGCGTCCAAAACAATCCACCTGTGTCTGATGCCCTCCACCCCTGGTTCCTCTTTTCCTTAGCAGCTCAGCAGCTCGCGGCGTCACGAGTGAAGCTTTAGCAACGCGAGTGACGCGAATATATTTGAGCTGGACACAGTCCGCAAACCATGGGTAGGTGCAACAACTGAGCCGCCCGCTTTTGTCTCAGTTGCTGGTGTCTTCATTCAGTTTGCCGTTCCTAGCCGTATTATCACTTATTTAGTTCGTTTAAACATCTCAACTGTTCATTGCAAATTATATCTATCCTGCCCCTCACATGCGTCATCATACGGCGACCTCAAAGCGTCCCGGGTCAACGGGATTATGTCATGCCGGTGACGCGGGACCGTGACCCGTGACGTACCCCTGGCTACCGTCAGCCATGGGCAGAGGTGTGGTCAGGCGGAGGGCCAAGGAGGTCTACCCCCCTCACCCTCTTAGCCAAGAGAGCACAAGATCATCGGCGATTGATTGCGCGGGTAATTGGTCTGAATTCGCAGGGATTCGTAAAAAATTATATTTCTGCCCTGAGGGGATTGTTGGTTACGCATCTGACCGTGGGTCGGCCGGACAGCTGCCCTAGTGGGAGTCCTGCGGGAGTCTGGAAGTTCTGGGAGTCCTGCGGGAGTCCTGGGAGTCCTGGAAGTTATTGGAGTTCTGCGGGAGTCATGTGAGTCCTGGGATTCCTGCAGGAGTCCTACGAGTTCCACGGGAGCCCTGCGAATCCTGGGTATTCTAGGTGTCATTGGAGTCCTAAAAAAGTCCTGGGAGTCCTGGGAGTCCTGGAAGTCCTGCGGTGTCCCTAGCGGGAGTGCCGCCCAAGCATCCTCACACATCCCAACGGGGTGCTCTGGTGCGGAGTAAGACTCAGATGCAATGATTACCCAGGAAGACCGCAGTACTTCCAATCTTAGTCTTCTGACCTCCCTTTTCCCCCGGGTCCGAAATGGTGATCCGAAATCCGATTCCGAGATGGCCAGATGTGGACCACAAGAGCCTGACCTGACGCACCATTGTGATTGGTAGAACCTAAAACATGATGATGTGTTGGTGGATTTCCTCATAGGATACTGGGATTACGTTGCATAACGTGTTGAGGACGTGTAGGCCCTTGGAATGATATGAAATCCGGCTCATGATGTTCAGAAATGTTCGGCAGTGTTCAGCAAAGAAATTCATAGGACCATAGGGACGCGCATTTCGCAGAAACCCAGCTTTTCTCCTCGTCGCTCGAAGGACGGCGATGGAGAAGCTTTTTCTCTCCGATGCGTCTGCCGCTTTTGATTTCACAAGTGTCTCTTTCCGCGCCTTCGCGTCTTCAATCTTTATCGGCGAACAAGCGGTAAATGCTGCGAATTCGTATCTCTTTTAAGTACGGCTCTCGCTTCGCTTGGCCAAAGTCGGCGGTGTTTGCTCAGGCATCAATTCAGACTTTTATTTCCTCCTTTCGTTGTTGACTC